>NC_138205.1:12392790-12406187 GCF_964194415.1 Vipera berus | reverse complement strand
GATTGTTGGCTTTGACAATGGGAGTGTCTTTGTGTTTCACAAAAATTGTTATTACCGAAGTTGTCATTAAAGAAAAGCAAAGAGAAAGAGCAGTCAGACTGATCCCCAAGGGTTCTTCATAGGACAAAAAGGTGATCCGCTTTGGGAGGCACATATTTTTTTCAGAATTTGGATATTGAACTTCTGGACATGGAGAGCATTCATGTATATCTGAAAAAGAATGCAGGGGAATTGATATAGGGAATTAGAATGTTGTGCCATCATGACCTAGACCCATTATATTTGAAAATGTCCTACCCTTCTCCTTTGATATTTTCCCTTCTGGACACAGGTGGCAATCATAGCAGCAAAAGGACTCCCCTTCTTTCTTGGCCTTGCTGTATCCTGTCTCACAAGGATCATTACACAAAGATAAAGGTAATGCCTATCAATGAATGAAGATGAATGTTTTAAGATACAGATGGGGAAAGAAGTGCTTGGAGAGATACTGGCAATGTAGAATCAACAGAATAAAAATAGATTGATAAGCAGAAGCAGTATGATGACATAATTTTGAGATGCATTTTGTCTGAAATAATAATTAAATATCTACAATTATTTGACATCTATGGCCTTGTGTAACCGTCATCACCACTCTCCAAAGGTAATTTTGGTGCTGGCTAGTTAAAGAGCTTCCTCAACCACTCAAGTCACTAAACTGATGAAATCTAGTACACTGGATTGCAACTTTTACTTGAAAACCATGAAAACTGTTAACCAGAATTAACAGCGGGCCAAAATAAAAAGTACAATAGTCTGTACAAACTAGTAGAAAAGTAAACACTCTTACAGATATTGTTTTCTTTCCCCAGGATCTTTCTACCTAGGGTAGTCAGAAAGTGCAGTCTAATCTAGATTCTAAAAGCTAACCTGATTAAAGCCTACTGGCCACGTGATGGAATCAACAGAGATATTGAAGAACTTGTCTGCTGAAGTTGTAGGATCTATCACTCCCACTTTGAGTCTAAGAAAGGACTGATTTGGAAATATGATCCAGTTGATTATATCATATCCACCAATGAATTCTCCATTTTTATCAAAGGAGATCTTTTCACCAACACTATTATTGAATCTGACACTTCTCAGAAAAAAATGAACCTGAAACAAAGAGACATTCAGAGATGAAAAAAGAGAGAACAGGACAGAGGGAGAGAGAAATAATTCATATATTCAAAGCATGCATGTAATGTAGTGGGTCCAACGCAAGGAAGAGACGCCAGCCGGAGTACGTGTTCAGCTCTTTATGGGGGGGGGGGGTAGTGTACTGAGGAACAAGGGTTACCTGGCCTCCTTAAATACCTAGCCAGGTAGGCGTCCAGCCAATGGGGTTGGCCCTAGGTTTCCCGCCTAAATTGGGGTTCCTGCCAAAACCGTCCAGGCCAACGCCCCCTAGTGGCTGTTGCCATGCAGATACCTGCACTGGATACATAACACCCCTCCCCCCTTAGAGAAGAACCACATGACAACCAACATTACAACTATATACATAACTATGTACAATGTCTACTCATACATGCAGCTGTTGGGTGGTCATTTGCACACATAGTCTGCTAAGTATGCCAGTGCCCTGTGGGGCCTGGTGGACCGTCTGGGTGTGGCTTGGCCCTGGAATTGGACAGTGGGGTCGTGATGCCTTTGTTCTGGGTTGAGCAGGGTTGATTGCAGGAGGCCATCCACCTCTAGCTCTGGTTCCGAGTCGTTTTCGGTTGGACTGACCTCCCCTGGGGTGTGGCTGTCCTGTTGGCCATGGGTGGTGTACTCAGGGACCCTTCCTCTGAGCTGGTCAATATGATATTGACCAGAGGGAGAGAGAAATAATTCATATATTCAAAGCATGCATATGAACGTTTCTTTATGAATGTGCTCATATGATCACAATCCTGGAAGTCAGCAACTGGCCTGTATTTCTGACTGTCTTGACATCCCACAGTTACTTGACTGCAATTTGCAATCTACAATATCTTGCTGGCTTTCCACAAGCAAAGTCAATGGGGAAGCTAGAAGGAAATTGGAAGTTGTGATCACATGAAGTCCATGCTTAAAAAAAACTATGCAGTCCTCACTTAACAATGGTAACTGGGGTCTGCCAGAACTGTTGTTGCTAAACCACATGGTCAAATGCACTTTATAACTGCATCACTTAACAACGGAAATTCAGATCTTAATTACCATCATTAACTAAGGGTTCTCTGTAAAATTTACAATATAATGGAAGATAGGCTTACTTTTATAAAGTAAACTCTAAAAATAATTTAGGAAATAATTTTAGGAAACTATATTCTACCTAAGAAATAAAATCTCAGTACAGAAGTTAAGCAGTGGCAATTTATTTATTTATTTATTTTATTTTATTTAATTTGTATACTGCCCTTCTCCCGAAGGACTCAGGGTGGTGAACAGGGCAATAAATACCAAAAATACCAAAATACAAAAATTAAAAACAGATTAAACCATAGTGCCCAAATACAATAAATAAATTACTTAAAAACAATAATTGAAACCCCAATTGAGGACGAAAGGGCAATGGCATTTCTTTTATTGGATGCATTAGAGTAGAAGCAGATTCAACATCTGCAGGAGTTGCTGGAATTTAAAATCCTACATTAATGATGAATTTGTTGGCTTAACTATCCATCATTTAAAATCTATGATTGTTTCATCCTATGGGGGAACATATGTCTCACAAAAAGTAGGCTCAAAATAACATCCCACCTTGGCCCTCTTTTATTAACCACCTGAAATATTAAAAACACCTTCACTCCTTCTCTGGTTTCTCTTAGAATTGTGTTCTGAAAACCATATAAGGCTGCTTTCATTCTTCTGCATCCATTTGCTCTAAAACTATGCATGTTTTGTTGTGAACAACTGGATTCAGACATACTGGTGGGTCTTAAATAGTCTGTGAAGAGGTCAGAACACTATGCCTCATAGAAAGGGAACATTTCAGCATGCTGAATCTTGTTTGAGTAAGAGTTGCAATATATCAGTCCTTCCTCTTCCACACATGAATTGTATGGGAAGATAAGGACATGATTGTACTTTCAATAATCCATGAACTTTGACTAAATGCAAACATTTCAAATAAAGCATATACAACAAAAAAAGCTTCAGCATATCATGTAAAGGGAGTAAAATACCTCCTTCCATTTTTTTAATAGACAATTTATGGAACAGTGATGGAATGTAATAAGAAAGTTGAGTCCCAGCAGGGAGGGATTGCATTTCAGAAAAGTAAAAGACAATTCAGGTTGGATATTATTTCGGAGAGAAAGAGGAGGAAGATAACCCTTCCTAATAATCCACAGAGTAAATTGTAGATACAGATAGCAGAGTGCTCAGATTGGCAAGATTTTATCTATAGATGTAAAAGAAGAAGAAATCAGCTTAGAAGAATTACCATATGCCGTTCTTGGTTTTGGCCTTGAGAGACAGTTAATTCCATGGAGAGAAGCGTATTCTAAGAAATATTGCAGAATGCTATTTACAATTTTAATATCAGCATATGAATATTTTATAATTAGTTAATCCATTCTTACATCTAATATCTGGGTTTTCAGAGGTCAATATCCCTGGATAATATTGTTTGCTAGAATTTATGGACACATGTTGCAGCTACAAATATGGTGGTTTCTGCACTACTCTGCTTACAAACTTACCTTCCACCACACTTGATTGTGAAAATGTTTCCTTCTTTCTTTCACCATTGTTGTTTCTCTAGATTTGGATAGAGAGAGAGATTGCAAAGCATGTGCCACAGCATAGACTGCATTGTAAATATTGTAACTCTGGCCACTCATGCATGTTTCAAACACAGATGTGGGGAGAGTTTCAAGCTTCTCCTGACCGGTACATTTTTTTTCAGACTCCTCCATTTTTGAGTTTGAGAAGAAACAACTGAATGCCTGTTCCCAGAAAACTTTCCGGAAATGATCATTCTGATCGTTGCTTGGATTTCGATTTTGAAGAAATTCCTTGAAGCTTTGGACATCTTTTGTGTGAACTGCAAAGGATAAAGCACCATGTAGGAAATGGATATCCCAAGATTTATGAAAGGCAGTTGAAGTGAAATCTGTCTGAGCTGTTATAAGCCAGATCTTATTCTTCTTTGGTATATCCTCCACTTCTGAAAACTGGAGGAAAGTTCTCAGAGCTGATAAGGACTGGATTTCACCATATAAGATTATCACATTGGTTGTGCTGTTCATGAGAACATGGTATATATGTATTCCTTCATCTATGATATCAGTAAAATCACTGTAAATAGCTACATTTGGGAACTCTTGTATGAATTCAGTACAGATGCCATGCTCGGAAAATGTTAAGAGCACCTCCTGAAGAAATTTCTCTCCTTTCTCATCCTTTACTACAAGAATTCCAATCCAGATCCATCTAAAATACAGCAATAACTGCAGGAGACCCTTGCGTTGGTGGGATTCATTCGGAAACATTTGTTGGAAGAAAATTGCTTGAGTCTCTTTATCCATGACAGGGGCAGAGCCATAGGTCAACTAGAGAAAGATAAACATATGCAATTCCAAAAGTCTATGTGAGCCTCTGAAAACATGTACATTCATTTGAGTCTTTGGGTATTCTTATTCTTAGAAGAAATAAGAAACATTATGCAACTAGTTGTGTTTATTAGGAAATATCGACCAAGATGTCACTCTTTGGATATCAGCAAATACACATTTTTGGAAGTAGTCTTATAGTGAATATTTGAAAATTGAACCTTAGTTCAATGTCTGGAATTGGGGAATGTTTTGCTGGATCAAATATCCTCGCCAAATATTTGGTTACAATTACTCATGGTGCTATTCTGCTCTTATCAAGCAAAAAATAATATCTAGTTAAGTGAAAAGTCTCTACTTTTTACAGAGAGAAAAACACAGACATCTAGGGAGGTACAGCAGAATAATAATGTATATTTGCAGCCCATCTTACCATAGGAACTTTGTAGATGCAGAGCACAGTTGCCATGTGAAGACAGATGTCAGGTGCCCCAATGACAGCAGTCAAGGTTTTTGGGGCCCCACACTTGTAGTTAGGGATGAATTTTCCCTGAGTGAAAGGCAGTAACATTGAGGCAAAGTAAGTCCAGCCTGGACTAAAGTTGCTGTTAAAAATGTGGAAGCCCAGCGTGATGTTGGGTAGGATCTGGGAATTTTCATTGATCTCTTTTATAGTAAAGGCTAAAGCCAGAATATGCTGGTAATTCTGAAAAACTATTCTGTAAAAAAAAATAAAAAATCATTAAGGTCTGCTTCACATTATGGCACTTGTAATCATTCAGTGCAACACATTTTGTGGAACGTATGAAATAATTCTTATTTCTTTGTTCTTATATGTGAGAATGACCCACTATCAAATAACAGCTTTTAAGAATGACTTATATGCAGAAGGAAATTGCTAAATTTTAGCACCATAAATATCAAATGAGACAACTGATCATGGGAAATATGTGCTTCCCTTTCTTAATGATCATAACAGCTTCATAAATTAAGCCACATTCCTGTATATTAATAGATATTTAGATGTGATGTGTTATAAATGGAGATTTGATTGCCATTTCAACATTACCTATTTTAGATGTTTATTTCTGGATTTTTTGCCATTAGAGGAAACATTTCAAGCTTCAGGTAATATACCAGCAAGATTCAGAGTTTGACAATAAATTAATGATGTACTTACATAAGTCCATCATGAAATCCCTGAGAAGGATCTTGAATAAATTTAATGGGATTAGAAGATGCAAAGAAGGCAGAAATAATGCCAGCAATATTAATGTTTCCAAACTGATGATAGGTGTGCCGAATAGGAAGAGGCTGATGAAAGTCACATTGAAGGCCAGGATCCTTGCATGCCACTTCTGGCAATACTATCAACAGTAACTCCATGAATACTAACATCTTCCTTGAGTGTCTTCTTTCTGGGTGCAAATGCCTCTCTCTGCCACAAGTTATTTGAAGTGGATCAGACTGACCTGCCTTCTTGAGATGTTCTTCAGACACAAATATCGAGTGCAACATACTATCAAATCAAGTCACAGAGCCTTGGGGCTCCCAGCCCTGGGTTGGTATACAATTGGGACAATAAATACCATCTTTCAGTGTCAGTTCTTCCTATTTTCATGAAGTCCCATAGGATTAGGAAGAGACAAACTGGCTAAATTCTCAATGATAATAAGACAGTCACTTATGTGAACATCTTCAAAACATTTGAGGTCCTGCAGAGGCAGGAATGCATGAGCTGCAAAATAAAAATAAAATCATTAGATCCATAAATCAAAACAGAGATGTAAATATATGTATGGGTAAAAGCATTACTATAGATCTATTCTATTCTATTCTATTCTATTCTATTCTATTCTATTCTATTCTATTCTATTCTATTCTATTCTATTCTATTCTATTCTATTCTATTCTATTCTATTCTATTCTATTCTATTCTATTCTATTCCATTCCATTCCATTCCATTCCATTCCATTCCATTCTATTCTTTCACTACACTAAACTACACTATTCTCCATTCTCTAGTCTCCATTCCATTATAATTATGTTCATGTATTCTTACAGAAATTTGGATGTGTATTGCAATAGTTAGTTGTTATGTTGTTGAATTCTACTCTTCAAGTTTGCATATGATGCAGTAGGATGCTAATTTTTGAAGACTTCATTGGAAAACAGAGGAATGACAGTGTGGTAAGCATACAGCAGAGTGAAGATTGGTTTAGTAGACACAGAACAGAGGGGAAAAATCAGCTTTGGCAAGAGCTCAAACCCTTGCTCTCTTCATATAATATGCTAAGTACAACTCAACTTACAACTGTCTTACTCCTTGCAAGGGTCTCACAGGAGTCTTCTCCAGCACCAGTAAAGTCATTACTGTCTTCCAATTCAATGCTCACTCACTTTAAAGAGTCATTGCCTGTATGCCTTGTGTGTGACGCATCCCCTTATGGTGTAGGGGCTGTTTTAAGTCACTTGGAAAGTGACGGGACTAAAGTCCCAATTGCCTATCACTCTAGGAAATTGTCCTCTGCTGAGTGCAATTATGCGCAAATTGACAAGGAGGCCTTGGCCATTGTGGCCGGGGTGAAGAAATTCCATGAATACTTGTATGGTAGGGAATTCACGGTCTTCAGACCATAAGCCACTATTGGGCTCAAGTACATGGGTGCTACACGTGTCCACAGTCCAGGCCAGAAATGCCACACGCTCCTGTCCACAGATGGGAGGAGACACACACTCCTTGGTCAAGGATTCACATCGACTTTGCTCGGCCCTTTCAGGGACAGCTATTTTTTATAGTGGTCGACAACCACTCTAAATGGCTGGAAGTTATTCCAATCGCAAGTATAACTACTGCTAGGACCATCCAGGTGCTTAGGAAGCTTTTTGCAACACATGGGCTGCCAGACGTTGTAGTGTCCGATAACGGGGCCCAGTTCACATTGGCAGTGTTTCAAGCCTTCTTGAGGACTAACCTCATTAGGCATGCTACATCGGTTCCTTTTCACCCTTCGAGTAATGTACAGGCCAAACAGATGGTGCGCCCTACAAAGGAGTCACTCAAGCGCATAATGACTGGGGATTGGCACCACAGGCTGGCTGATTTGGATGCCGGTTGTCTGTGTGGATGCCTCTTCCAGAAATCCATTCTGGGCCTGTGCAACAAAAAATTAGCAACTGGTTCTGCTGAAGTGGTGCGAACTGACTGAATCCCATCACTGTACACACCCCACAACATGGACTGCATTCTAAATATTGTAACTCTGGCCACACATGTGTGTTTCAAACACAGATGTAGGAAGGGTCTCAAGCCTCTCCTGCCTGGTATATTTTTTCTCAGACTCCTCCATTTTTGACTTTGAGAAGAAACAACTGGATGCCTGTTCCTCTCCTCTCCTCTCCTCCCCTGCAGAGGCAGGAATGCATGAGCTGCAAGACTAAAATAAAATCATTAGATCCATAAATCAAAACAGAGATGCAAATATATGTATGGCTAAAAGCATTACTATAGATCTATTCTATTCTATTCTATTCTATTCTATTCTATTCTATTCTATTCTATTCTATTCTATTCTATTCTATTCTATTCTATTCTATTCTATTCTATTCTATTCTATTCTATTCTATTCTATTCTATTCTATTCTATATTCATACACTACACTACACATTCCTCACTCTCTACTCCATTCCATTCCAGTAAGATTATGCATTCTTTCAGAAATGAATAGGTTTATTGCACTTCTTGGTTGTCATGTGGTTGACTGTTTTAGATTGGCCTATTTTGTCGTATGATGCTAATTCATGAAAACTGCATTGTGAAAGAGACAACTACATGACACAGTTGAGTGGAAATGGGTTTACTAGCCACAGAGCAAAGGGGGAAAATCAGCTTTGGTATAGACTCAAACCATATTTTTAATTTAAAAACTGAATAATATTGGAGTCAGACTAGACTAGACTGGACTAGACTAAAATAATAAAATAAAATAATAAGGTCACCTGACTGCTAGGTGCTGCAAACAGCTATAAGTGCAGGTTGATTGCCAAGCACACAAAATATGATCTGTTCAGCCATCTGAATGGGAGGGTCTCCCTGACCATCAGAACTCTGAGTCCAGGTTGTGACCATGGCGATGCCCCTGTTATCTTTCACCTGTCACTTAGCAACACATTGTAACTCAGGAACTACCTATAATTGCAGGAGCTAGTGGTAATAAAGGAAAAACCATTTGCCACAATCTTTTGATCCCAGTATTGAGGGGCTACCGCAAGGCAGAAGGGGGTCAGGTTGTTTACGAGAGCACCAGAGGGAAGGACAAGAAACACTGGTTGGAAACTGATCAAGGAGAATTAAAGAGAAACTTCCTGACAGTGAGGACAATCAACCAGTGGAACAGCTTACCCTAAGAAATCTGGGTGCTCCGTCTCTGGAGATTTTAAAGAAAAGACTAGACAATCACCTGTTTGAGATGGCGTAGATTCTCCTGCTTGAGCAGAGGGCTGGACTACAAGACCCCCAGGGTCCCTTCCTATTCTATTCTATTCTATTCTATTCTATTCTATTCTATTCTATTCTATTCTATTCTATTCTATTCTATTCTATTCTATTCTATTCTATTCTATTCTATTCTATTCTATTCTATTCGTTATTTTTGGATCTATGAAAACAGCATAGAGAGCACCTTCAAGAAGGTTTATATACTTTGCAGAGAGTGGTGCAGAGTGATTCACTGATCCACAATAGAAAAACCTGGCCTTAACCAGGATTGCTCCATTTGATAACTATGCATAGTCAGCTGCTAGGACTATTGTAGCTGAATTGGTCTTGTTGTCCATTTTGGCATTATAATAATATTTGTCATTTGGGGGGGATTTGCAGTGAGCTTTAAATATTAGTGAATAAGAAAGCAAAAATGTAACCTACCAGTCAGGATTTTGGTTTAGCACTGTGGGAGGATCCACTTTGCTCAAAGATCACCCCTGCCCCACCTACTTTCTTTTTTCCCCCTTCTGTCTCTTTTCTGCACCTTGGTGTTGCTGTAGTAACATTATTTGTAATTCTGCTTTTTTATTTCCTCTTTACTTCTAACTGATTTTGCTGCCTAAAATCCCTGATTGTCCCTCTTTCATGCCCTCCTAATGTGCCTAGATGGACACAGGAAAAGAAAGACATGCTCCATTAAATTCAAATTAACTAAATCTTACCCATTTTCAAAAACCTCCCTGTTTAACCAAAGGCTCATTTGTATTTAATCTCAATTTCTTTTTACACATTCTATTCTGCATGTAAGATGACCAATAAAGACAATTTAATAATTCACATGAAATCTACATATTTAGTGGTAGACCTTTATTCGTAACAAAATTGTAACAAATCAAATAAGGAGGAACAATTCCCATTGTTCTGTAAAGTGAAGTAAGAATTCTTGCAATCCTTAGCCCCACTATATACTGATATACGTAAATAAGTAAAGTTCTGCTATTGTTGGTTTATTTATACAATTTGTTGTGAGATATCAAAATCTCAGGGGAGAGACAACACGGAATACCAATCTATCTGCACGTTGCTTTAGGGGTTAAATTTCCATGTTCTTCAACATGTAGATATAAAAAATATGAGGGAAACAGATTTCTTAAAACTTTCTTTTCATGAGCTGATGTTTATTGTTCAGTTCAGGTCTCATCACAATGATAAAGCACTTGGGGAAAAAAATGCATACCAATAATCCAGCACTGGAGGAGATCATGGAGAAGATCTTCACGGCCAGCATATATTTTCCCCTTGTGCTTAGATAGGTTGGAATAAAGCACAGCCAAACACTGCAGAAGACCAACATGCTGAAGGTGATAAATTTAGCTTCATTGAAACTGTCAGGCAACTTCCTAGCTAGAAAAGCAGCAGAGAAGCTAACCAGAGCAAGAAAACCCATAAAACCCAAAACACAGTAGAGCATAACCGATTCCTCATTGCACTCCATGATGACTTCTTCAGACATTGTCTGCATATCAGTATCTGGGTATGGTGGAGAGGTTATCAGCCATGCAGCACAAAAACAAATTTGAACAAGGAAGCAGGATAGAAGAATGAAACTGACCATTCTTCCCCCCACCCATTTCCTCAATTTGGAACCAGGTTTAGTGGCCATGAATGCTAGAACCACAACAAAGGTTTTGGCCAATACACAAGAAACTGCCAGAGAAAAGATGAGGCCAAAAGCTGGTTGTCGAAGCAAACACACAATCTTTTCAGGTCTCCCAATAAATAGAAAGACACAAAGGAAGGAATGGAGAAGGGAAACTAAGAGAGTGTATGTCAGATTCTGGTTGTTGGCTTTGACGATAGGAGTGTCTTTATGTTTCATGAAGATTATTATTACCAAAATTGTCATTAAAGCAAAGCAAAGAGAAAGAGCAGTCAGACTGATTCCCAAGGGTTCTTCATAAGACAAAAAGGTGATCCGCTTTGGAAGGCACATATTTTTCTCAGAATTGGGATATTGATCTTTGGGACATGGAGAACAATCATCCTTGTCTGAAAAAGAACACAGTGGAATAGGTACAGTTGATTATAGATAGTGTTGTACACTCATATACCTTGGGTATAATGGGGCTTAGTCCCATTAAATTTGGAAATTTCCTACCCTTCTCTTTTGAAATTTTCCCCTCTGGACACAGATGGCAATCGTAGCAGCAAAAGGACTCCCCTTCTTTCTTGGCCTTGCTGTATCCTGTCTCACAAGGATCATTACACAAAGACAGAGGCAGTGCCTATCAATGAATGAAGAAGTTCGGGTTAGACAGCATCACCACCAGATGGATTCATAACTGGCTGACTGCCCGTACTCAACATATGGTCCTCAATGGAACTGCAACTACATGGAGGGAAGTGTGTAGTGGGGTGCCCAGTGCTCTTCAACATCTCCATCGATGATTTGGATGAGGGGATAGATGAGGAACTCATCAAATTTGCAGATGACACCAAGCTGACAGGAGTAGCCATCTCTCCAGAAGACAGGCTTAAGATACAGAAGGATCTTGATAGACTTCAGCATTGCAGTCTATCTAAGAAAATGAAAGTCAATGGTGAAAATATTAAGGTTCTACATTTAGGCAAGAAAAACCAAATACACAGATACAGCATAGGTGGCACCTTGCTCAGTAGTAGGAACTATGAGAGGCATCTCGGAGTCCTAATGGAAAATCACTTAAACATGAGCCATCAGTGTGCTGCAGCTGACAAAAAAAGCCAGCAGAGTGCTAGGCTGCATTATCAAAGAGATAGAATCAAGATCACGTGAAGTGTTAATACCACTTTACAAAGCCTTGTAAGGCCACACTTGGAATACTGTTTCCAGTTTTGGTCACCATGATTTAAAAAATATGTTGAGACTCTAGAAAGTGTACAGAGAAGAGCAACAAAAATGATTAGGGGACTGGAGGCTAAAAAACATGGGTAACAGTTGCTGGAATTGGGTATGTCTAGTTTAATGAAGAGAAGGACTGGGGTGATATGATAACAATGTTCCAATATCTCAGGGGTTGCCACAAAGGACGGGGAGGAGTCAAGCTCTTCTCCAAAGCACCCAAAGGCAGGACAAGAAGCAATGAATGGAAACTAATCAAGGAGAAAAGCAACCTAGAACTAAGAAGAAATTTCCTGACAGAAAAATTAATCCGTGGAAAAACTTGCCTCCAGAAGTTGTGAATGTTCCAACACTGGAAGTTTTTAAGAAGAGACTGGACAGCCATTTGTCTGAAATGGTATAGGGTTTCCTGCCTGAGCAGTGGGTTGGACTAGATGACCTCCAAGATCCCTTTCAAATTATTATTATTGTTGTTATTATTATTATTGTTGTTGTTGTTATTAAGATAGATAACCTTTATTTTCATTTTTTTTTACTGTGGGCACAATGGCACACATTAAAAATGAAATTGAGTTGCTTGTTCTCAAAATGTACATATACATAACACACCTTTAAACATACTATATATAACATATGTGTAGACCTACACCCTAATATATAAGTAACATATAAATATTAATCTCTGTCCATCTTGAATGCATAATGGAATGAGGAAGCTTGAGAGTTCATAAGGTTAATAATGCTGTATGGAATGAAACTATGGCTGAATCTGGATGTTCTGCTATGGATACCACGAAGCCTCCTCCCAGAAGGTTACAAGAAAAACAGGTCATGAAGAGGATGAGTAATGTCCCAGACAATGTTACGGACCCTGCTCAGGCAACGCTTATATGCCATGTCCTGGATGGAAGGGAGGGAACTGCCAATGATCTTTTCAGCCATCCTCACCACTTTCTGCATCGCCTTGCTGTCTGGAGCAGTGATGCTACTAAACAAGACTGTGATGCTGTATGACAGGATGCTCTTGATCGTCCCTCCGTAGAAAGTGCGAAGGACAGGGGAAGGAAGTTGTGCTTTTCTCATGCAATGCAGAAAATGTAGGTGCTACGGTGCTCACTTCACCAGTGTCTTGCTGTTGAGTGACCAAGACAGCCTACTTGTTCACTGCACACCCAGGAATGTCATGCTGGTAACCATCTCCACAGGTGAGTCATTAATGCACAGAGGAGTGTGGCTGTTCCTGCCTTTCCTGAAATTGACAATGATCTCTGGTTTTCCCAGTATTTAAAACTAGGCTGTTTTCTTTACACCAGTTCATCAAACCCTCAACCTCATTGTGGTAAGCACCCTCATTGTCATCATGAATAAGACCCACTACTGTTGTATCATCTGCGAATGTCACGATATGGTTGGTGGCAAAGCTAGCACAACAGTCATGGGTCAGCAGGGTGAGCAGCAATGGACTTTGGACGCAGCTCTGAGGA
>NC_138205.1:12222790-12387790 GCF_964194415.1 Vipera berus | reverse complement strand
ATTGTTATTTTCCCCCATAAAAGATTTCATTTACATTTTCAAATGAATTGCACACCTTTTAGACTTAATATCAATATCCCTAGAGAATATTTGCTACAGTTTGCCAACAGATATTGCAATTACAGATATGGTGGTTTCTGACTATTCTAATTACAGACTTACCTCCCACCACATTTCATTGTGAAACTGTTTCCTTCCTTTCCCCCCCCTGGATTTGGATAAATACAGAGATTGCAGCGCATGTGCCACAACATGTACTGCATTGTAAATATTGTAACTCTGTCCACTCATGCGTGTTTCAAACACAGACATGGGAAGAGTCTCAAGCCTCTCCTGTCCAGTACATTTCTTCCCAGAGTGCTCCATTTTTGAGTTTGCAAAGAAACAATCAAATGCCTGTTCCCAAAAATCTTTCGAAAAATGATCCTGTTGGTTGTTGTTTGGACTTAAGTTCTGAAGAAATTCCTGGAAGTCTTGGACCTCCTTTGAGTGAACTGCAAAGGCTAAAGCACCATGTAGGAAATGGATATCCCAAGATTTATGAACAGACATGGAAGTATAATCAGTCTGAGCATTTATAAGCCATATCTTTTTCTTCTTTGGTATATCCTCCACTTCTGAAAACTGGAGGAAAGTCCTGAGAACTGATATGGACTGAGTTTCACCATATAAAATTACCACATTAGCAGTGCTGTTCATGAGAACCTGGTAGATATGTAGCCCTTCATCTATGGTATCAGTAAAATCACTGTAAAAAGCTACATTTGGGAGCTCTTCTATGAACTCAGTGCAGATGCCATGCTCAGAAAATATGGGGAGAACCTCCTGGAGAAATTTCTCTCCTTTCTCATCTTTTACTACAAGAATTCCAATCCAGATCCATCTAAAATACAGCAGTAAATACAGAAGGCCCTTATGTTGCCGGGATTCATCTGGAAACATTTGTTGGAAGAAAATTGACTGAGTCTTTCCATCCAAGACTGGAGCAGAGCCATAGGTCAACTGCAGAAAGATAAACATGCAATTCCAAAGGTCTATGTGAGCCTCTGAAAACATGAATATTCATTTGTCCCTGAGTTATATAATGAAATATGAGTTGTATTTATTTGGAAATATCAACCAAGATATCACTATTAAGTCATCAGTAAATACCTTTTTCTGGAAGTAGTCTCATTGTGAATATTTCAGATTTAAAATATAGTTCAGTGTCTAGAATTGGAGAATGTTTTGCTGTGTCAAATATCTCCACTGTCTGTTCAGTGTGACAATTATTCATGCTGCTATGATGAGTCAAGCAGAAAATAATACCTAGGAATCTGAAAGGCCTCCCCTTTTTACAGAAAAAAGCATACAGATGTCTGTGGAAGTATGGCAAAATGATAATGTATATCTTCAGCACATCTTACCTGAGGAACTTTGTAGATGTCCAATACAGTAGCCATGTGAAGAGAGATGTCAGGTGTCCCAATGACTGCAGCCAAGGTATTTGGGACCCCACACTTGTAGTTAGGGATGAATTTTCCCTGACTGAAAGGCAGTAACATTGAGGCAAAGTAAGTCCAGCCTGGACTAAAATGGCTGTTAAAAATGTGGAAGCCCAGTGTGAAATTGGGTAGAAGTTGGGAGTTTTCATTAATCTTTTTTACAGTAAACACTAAGGCTAGGATATGCTGATAATTCTGAAAAAATATTCTGCAGAAAAAACAAAGTTAAAAAAGCAATAATAAAGGTCTGCTTCTTATTACAGCATTTGTAATCTTTCAGTGCAACACATTTTGTGGAATGTGCTTTAATATAGTATGGGTAGAAGTTGGGAGTTTTCATTAATCTGTTGTACAGTAAATACTAATGGCAGGATATGCTGGTAATTCTGAAAAAATATCCTGTAAAACCAAAAAAAAATCACCATTAAATATGCATTAAGAGTTGTTTCCTCCTTGTTATTTTTCAGTACAACAGATTTGTGGAATGTTTCAGTACATTATTTTTATTATTCATCTAAGTTCCTTAAAAGTGCAAAGCAAAATACTATATAGATCAGGGGTCTTCAAACTTGGCCCTTTTATGACATGTGGACTTCAATTTCCAGAATTCCTTAGCCAGGCATGCTGGCTGAGGAATTCTGGGAGTTGAAGTCCACAAGTCATAAAAAGGCCAAGTTTGAAGACCCCTGATATAGATCATATAAACCCTCACAGGAATTGGAGTTTATTTTTTAATACAAATCAAATACTGGCTTGAAATTGGAAGCATGATTTCTTTAGAGAAAGGCCTAGTATCCAACCTCAGTTTTTAAATATGGATGAAATTGCTAAGTATCAAATGAGAAAAGATATCAAAGGAAATATATGCCCCCTCCCCTCAAACAATTCTTAGTGTTAGTTTTATCTGAACCTTGCTGGCACAGTGATTGAAATGCAGTTTTGTAAGCTAACTCTGCCAACTGCCAAGAAATTTATCCTGACCAGCTCAAGGTTAACTCATCCTTCCATCCTTCCAAGGTCAATAAAATGAGGACCTATTTTTTTTTTGGGGGGGGGAAATATGCTGATGTTATAAACTGCTCAGAGAGTGCTGTAAAGCACTGTAGAGCAGTATATAAGTTTAAGTGCTATTGCATTCTTCCATAAATTAAGACATACGTTCCTCTGTATTTATATATATTTAGATGGATTTTTTTATATAAATGGAGGTTTTACCCTTTTTCAACTTTGCATGGAAACCGAAGCAGAATATATTTTCACATAAAATAAATCTAGCATCCTGTTTAAGGTGCTTCTTTCCAAATCTTTTGTCATTAAAGAAAAACACTTCAAGCCTCATGCCATTTAACACCAATGTCCAGAACCTGACAATGAAATGATTTTGCGCTTACATAAGTCCATCATGAAATCCTTGAGAAGGATTTTGACTGAAATCAATGGGTTTAGAAAATGTAAAAAATACAGAAATTATGCCCGCAGTGTTAACATCTCCATGCTGATGATATCTGTGGTGAATAGGAAGAGGCTCATGAAAGCCACACTGAAGGCTAGGATCCTTGCACACCACTTGAGGCATTACTATTGACAGTAACTCCATGAATACTAACATCTACCATGAGTTTCTTCTTTTTGTGAGCCAATGCCTCTGTCTGCAACAAGATCTTTGAAGTAGATCAGTTTGACCTGTATTCTTGAGATGTTTTTCAAAGAGAAATAGAGAGTGTAACATACTATCAAATCAGCTCAGAAAGCTTTGGGTCTTCCATCCATGGGAAGGAATATCATGGGAACAATAAATAACATCCTTCAGGGTCATTTCCTCCTTTTTCCATGGAGACCCATGGGATTTGGAAGGAATAAAAAGCTAATTTCCCTATAGTAGTGACACTGTCATGTATGTAAACAACTTCAAAACATCTGACAGCATCCTGAGGCTAAAAGGAATGAGCCACAATACAAAAAATAAAATCTTGGGATCTGTAAACCAAAACAGAGATGTAAATATAGGCACAGATTTAGTCATTGATTATAGCTACTGTGGATCTATTCTATTCTACGATCACGCAAAGTATTAATACCGCTTTATAAAACCCTAGTAAGACCACACATGGAATACTGCAGCCAATTTTGGTCACCATATTACAAAAACGATGTTGAGAGTTTGGAAAAAAATCAGAGAAGAGCAACCAAGATGATCAAAGGCCTGGAGACTAAAACATACAAAAAATTGCTGCAGGACTACGGTCTGGCTAGACTAAAGAAAAGAAGGAATAGGGGAGACATGATATTAGTATTCCAGTATTTGAATGGCTGCCACAAAGAAGAAGGGGTCACATTATTTTACAAAGCTCCAGAGGGCAGGAGCTTTGATCAGTTTCCAACAATGGTTGGAAACTGATCAAAGAGAGAAGCCACCTGGATTTAAGGAGAAACTTCCTGACAGTGAGGACAGTTAACCAGTGGAACAACTTGCCTGCAGAAATTGTGGGCACTCCATCACTCGAGGATTTTAAAAAGAGTCTGGACTGTCACTTGTTTGTGATGGTATAGACAGTGCTATGTACCCACAGTATATCAAAACCTTTCCTCAACAGATCTCTGTTTAATATTTTCCTGAAATAATGAAGTAGAAGCTATTATTATTATTATTATTATTATTATTATTATTATTATTATTATTATTATTATTATTATTATTATTATTATTATTATTATTATTATTATGTCCAATTGTTCCTGATGACCCAAATATGCACCCTTTTACCAGTGTATGCTGATATCTACAACATGGATAAAGATAGCCTTGCATTACAATGAAAATGGCCCTGAAACTTCAAATTGGGTCAAATTAGAAAGGTAGCCATCTAACTCATAGTTGGTCAAGGCAAGCATGTTAAATCAGTGGTCTGCCATTAGAACTGGCTGCCAATCCATTTCTATGAACAGCTCAAATCCCTGGTATTCAGGGCTACTGTACCATTAATGTATGTATTAACTCTCAACAAACTTCACCTGGAGACCAACTCCAAGCATTCAGACATACAAAGCATGGGATCCCTTGATAAATGTCCACTTTGGCTGTAGCCTCCAAATTCATCCTGGGCACCTATATTAAGTAAAAAATCTTAATTAATTTATAAATTCTTTTAGTGAGCGACTTCCTCATTTCTCCAAGTATTTTGGTGCGGTACAATGCCAGTGTTCTGCTAATTCTATTGAACTTATTAGCTGTATTTTTTAACGCTCCTTATTTTCCCAATATTATATGCTGCTCTATTGCTGGGCTTTTAGTACTGCATTTCTGTTGCTTTTATATTCCAGGAATGTGAGGTGATGATGTTTTAACTTCCATCAAGTATGTTAAAACTTACAAATCTAAACAAAACAATGCAGAGTTTTGAGGGCTAACACACACACACATTTACACATCAGCAAATTAACTCATTCACATCCATTCCAACTGCCGGCATAAACAATTTCACATACAAAAATTTCATTTCATACTTTCTCCAGGCAAACCAATCACTATTATTATAATTTCAGGAGCTGTTCACAAGCCAATGAGTTCCTTGTTCCAAATCTCTTTTTGTTTGTTTGTTTTTAAATAAGGCCTTTTTGTTTATTGTTAATAGAGGGGGTTTTAACCCTCTTCCAAGTCTTGGAATAACACAGAAGTACATAGACAGACATATATACGCAAATACTAGTAAAACAACATTCATTTAGACCACAGGTCTGCAACCCGCGGCTCCGGAGCCACACACAGCTCTTTCAGCCATCTCCTGTGGCTCCCAGTCCTCTGCCATGTGCAGTCCAAAAAAAAGGGACTAAAAAAGTTCAACCAATCAATTCAAATATGCAGGGTAGGTGCATATCTCGCCTTGGCTCCACTCTTCAGTCAAACCCTGTTCTGCGCACGTGCGCGCATGCACACACATTTTTTTGCGGCTTCCAGTTTTTCCTTTTGTGAGAGAACCGGTTCCAAGTGGCTCTTTCACTGTTTCAGGTTGCTGACCCCTGATTTAGACATATGGCTTGTCCTGCAAGATGCAAGAAAAATCAGGAGGTGATTCCAACCAAACATGGTTTTATAGGGCCCTTTAACCAACTCCCATTTTTCTCACGATTCCAAGTCCAAGCTTAATGTTCCAAATGTCCAAATATATATATAACAAAACAAAACACACATCAATTTGGAGTTTGAGGCCAAAACAGGCCTCCCCTTTTAATTAAAAGGAGGGGAACATTTATGGTTACTTACAATTTATCCCACCAAGTTTAAAAGACAGTGGAACAAGACTAAAAGGAATATTGAACCTGGGGTCTTTTGCAGGTGTGAAGTGGGAGGTGTCCTCACCTCTGACAAAAGGAATCGAATAGTCCAAAGAGCCAGATTAAAAGAAAACGACAGAAAAAAAACTTGCTTTTGGTTTCAACCTGTGATAGAAAGGGCTGTGGGATGCTGCAGACATACCCCCCATCCTGGATTTTGACATTCCCTTTTATAATGACCGGGTTTACCACAGTTATAACACTTTCCTTGAGGCTTGCTGCCTTGCAATAAAGCGGCTGCCAATAAATTGGTTTGATAAGAGGCTGTTCCTATATCCTGTAATCTGTTAACAAAATCAGGATACGGCTCAGTAGCCTTCTTCCTGATGTTAGAGAAGGGTTGATGAGGCTTGCCCAGAAACAGGCACTTTTCCAAATGCTCGGTAAGCGCATTCAGAAGAAACCTGTAAAGTGGCAGCTGGTAAAACAATCTGAGCATCAACTGGAGCAAAGGGACCAGACCCATCATCAATTTCTTCTACATTCCATCCCCTTTTGCTAATTGTTCCTTTAAAATTTGCCTCATGGGAGTATACAATGGCCATGAAGAAGCAGAAGAATTAACCTCTTCATGAGGAGCTGAAGGTTCAATTGAAGATGATTTTGGGGGGGGGGGGAATTTTATTTGATCGTAATCAGGTGGAGGTTTTGTGGCCAATTGTTGTCCTGCCAAAGCATCAGAGACAATTTTTTCCACTGTGTGACGGAATTGAAATCATAGATGTAATTTCTGAACTGGGGTTCAAGATGTAAAGTATGTCCTATCTTTACCCAGTCCTATAAACGGAGTGTCCCACACTCTGGATACCAGGAACAATGTTTCCCTATCTCTCCAACCACCTCCTTATTTCTGCCTCAGGCACTGTAATCCCTGACTTTTGTAGCAGGAATCGAAGTTCCTGCACATGCTGTTGCTGATGGTGAGATAGATTGCAACCCATACTTACCTTTGAGGGGTCCCGTAGGATGAAGGTGCACCTTGGGATCTATTCCAGACCAAGGTAAGTATGTTGGAAGTTGCTACCCCAGAGGGAGCTCCCTGTTCAGGTGCCAGGTGTGGGATTCAGAAACCAGTCATCGAAGGGTGTCCAAAACATCTGTCTGCCTACGCAGAGTTTATTACTTTTATACAGTTTTAGCAAGCAGCAAAGAGCACAGAGCAACAGCATTGTTATTGGTGTATTCCCTTGTCCATCTTTAAGAACATCCCAGCCAGGGTAGAGTCTCACATATCTTGATGGTTCCTGGCAGTCCTTGGTGGTGCTAATTGGGGTGAGCTCATAGACATGAGGTAAAGAAGACATTGAGGCATGGCAGCTTGCTGCACACAGCCCCTTCATAACCTTGACCTCCATCTCTACAAATCATCAGAGTTTGGGAGACAGAAAGTATATATTTTACTTATTCTATCTTCTTTATTCCCAACAAAACTTACAAAAATACAGAAACTGCAGGGTAAGCAAAATACAGTATATCAACTTGGAAAGCTACTTGGCAAAAGAAGAAGACTAGAGAAAGATTCAAGAGATTCGACTCATCCTACCAGATAGAGTATTACATGAGTAAACACTTGTTTGAATATGGTTAAAAGAATAGAAAACTTTGAACATAAAGGGGCTCTACAACAAGAGGGATAAGAGATTTAAGAAGTAGAGTATGTTTTACAATATATGAAATGTAAAAATATTGGGAAGATATAATTTTTATAAATATAAGTGAAATATAAGCTCATCGGAAAGGATGTTATATGCAGATGCTATAAGATAGATAAGGAACATAGTACTTTTATAATGAATGAAATACGAAAATATTGGGATTGTGTACTTAAATGGAAAAAATGCATATTTAGATGACTAACATTGAGAAAATCATGATAAGAATGGATTGAATATAAAGGGGAAATTAAGCTTAAACATGAACTGTGAAAAAAGGATGTCTGGTGAACTAATGAGATGATTTCTATAAGAATAATATAAGCTGATGATAAGTAATTATCTGAAAAATCCGGCGTCTCAGGGGATTGGGAGTGGGAGGCACAGTTTTTCAGTGGTTCTCCTCCTATCTCCTGGGACGTTCGCAGTCGGTGTTGGCAGGGGGGCAGAGGTCGACCTCGAGGCCTCTCGCTTGTGGAGTTCCTCAGGGGTCGGTCCTCTCGCCTCTCCTGTTCAACATCTACATGAAACCGCTGGGTGAGATCATTCGTGGTTTTGGAGTTGGGTATCATCAGGACGCTGATGATACCCAACTTTTTATTTCGACCCCAAACCACCCCAGTGATGCCCTCGATGTGATGTCCCGTTGCCTGGAAGTGGTTCGGGTCTGGATGGGGAGGAACAGACTTCAACTCAACCCCGACAAGACTGAGTGGCTGTGCATACCGGCATACCGGGATATTCAGAATATCCCATCTCTTTCTATGGGGGGTGAGCTATTACCCCCCATAGATAGGGCTCACAACTTGGGAGTCCTCCTAGATTCACGGCTTACTTTGGAAGATCACATAGTGGCCGTGACTAGGGGGGCCTTCGCCCAGGTTCGCCTGGTGCGCCAGTTGCGGCCCTATCTAGACCGGGATGCCCTGCGTACAGTCACTCATGCGCTCGTGACCTCTCGTTTAGACTACTGCAACGCTCTCTACATGGGGCTGCCCTTGAAGACCACTCGGAGGCTCCAACTTGTACAGAATGCAGCTGCGAGAGTTGTGTTGGGAGTCTCCCGATACTCCCATGTTACATCTCTGCTCCGTGAGCTGCATTGGCTCCCAGTTGTCTTCTGAGTGAGATTCAAGGTACTGGTAATGGTGTTCAAGGCCCTACATGGCATGGGTCCGGAGTACCTCAGGGATCACCTGCTGCCGGCATCAACTTCCCTCCGCCCTGTGCGTTCCCACAGAGAGGGCCTCCTCAGGGTGCCACCGGTCAGAGAATGTCGTCTGGTGGCCCCCAGGGGGAGGTCCTTCTCTGTGGGCGCCCCGGATTTATGGAATCGGTTGCCGGTTGAGCTCCAGATGGCGCCCGACCTTCGCTCCTTCTGACGCGATCTGAAGACGCACTTATTCGAACAAGCCAGCCTGGCCTGATGGGGGATGGGTTTGGGATTTTATTGTTGTTTTTTAATATATGTATTTACTATTTTAGTTTGGGCATTGTATTTAATTCTTTTTTAACTTTTGTATTTTTGTATTTTTATATATTTGCCCTGTTCACCGCCATGAGTCCTTTGGGAGAAGGGCGGTATATAAATAAAATTATTATTATTATTATTATTATTATTATTATTATTATTATTATTATTATTATTATTATTATTATTATTATTATTATTATTATTATTATTATTATTATTATTATTATTATTATTATTATTATTATTATTATTATTATTACTATTATTATTATATCTGTTTAAGGTTGAAGAAGGAGAATACAAATGGGTGAAGGGAAGATCAAAGAAATATATCATTAATTAATATACTAATTATGGAATTATAAAAATCAATTATTATTGACTGCTTTTTAATTATTTTCTTTTTTTTCCAAATAGATAAACCAAGACAACACACTGTACACCAGGCACTGGAGATTGTTATTGTAAAAAAACAATAAATATTTTTTAAAAAACCCAATTCATAGATCTTCCCTGTTTAAATGAAAGGCTCATTTAGTTTAATGCCCACTTCTTGTTACATATTCTAGTCTGGATATGAATTAAGATGACCAATAAAATTAAATATATAATTCACATTTAATCTATATATTTAGTCAGAACGGTCTATCGCATAACTGAAATATCTCAACAAACCGATTTGTCCTATTATTTATTTATTTATACTTTTTATGGCCCCCAATTATAATTGACTTCCAGAAGAAAAAAGAGTTTCAAACTATCCCATGTCCTAGGGGACAGGGCATCGTAGAAGGCCAATCTAACTGCACATTGCTTTGTGGCTCCAGTGTACAAGTGAATAACTTCCCCAACATACATCATATATGATGTCAGGGAAACAGAGAGATTTGTTAAAACTTTCTATTCATGAGCTGATGTTTATTGTTCAGTTCGGGTCTGATCACTATGATAAAACACTTGGGGAAAAAGATACACATCAATAAGCCAGCACTAGAGGAGATCATGGAGAAGATCTCCACTGCCAGCACATATTTCCCCTTTGTGCTTAGATAGGCTGGAATAAAGCACAGCCAAACACTGCAGAAGACCAACATGCTGAAGGTGATGAATTTGGCTTCATTGAAACTGTCAGGCAACTTCCTAGCTAGAAAAGCAGCAGAGAAACTAACCAGAGCAAGAAAACCCATAAAACCCAAAACACAGTAGAACATGACCGAGTCTTCATTACACTCCAGGATCAGTTCTTCAGGTACTGAATGCACATCAAAATCTGGATATGGTGGTGAGGCTATCATCCACACAGCACAAACACATATTTGAAAAAGGGAGCAGGAGAGTAGAATGAAACTAACCATTCTTCCCCCCACCCATTTCCTCAATTTGGAACCAGGTTTGGTGGCCATGAATGCTAGAACCACAACAAAGGTTTTGGCCAATACACAAGAAACTGCCACAGAAAAGATCAGAGCAAAAGCTGGTTGTCGAAGGAGACAAACAATCTTTTCAGGTCTCCCAATAAATAGAAAGACACAAAGGAAAGAAAGGAGAAGAGAAACTAGGAGTGTATAAGTGAGATTCCGATTGTTGGCTTTGACAATGGGAGTAACTTTGTGTTTCACAAAGATTGAGATTACCAAAGTTGTCATCAATGAAAAGCAAAGAGAAAGAGCAGTCAGACTGATCCCCAAGGGTTCTTCATAGGACAAAAAGGTGATCCGCTTTGGAAGGCACATATTTTTGTCAGGATTTGGATATTGGTCCTCTGGACATGGAGAGCAGTCATCTACATCTGGAAAAGAATGCATGTGAATTGATATAGGGAATTATAGTGTTTTGCCATCTTGGCTTAGTCCCATTATATTTGAAAATTTCCTACCCTTCTTCTTTGATATTTTCCCTTCTGGACATAGGTGGCAATCATAACAGCAAAACCACTCCTCTTCTTTCTTGGCCTTGCTGTATCCTGTCTCACAGGGATCATTACACAAAGATAGAGGTAATGTCTATCAATGAATGAAGAAGAATATTTTAAGATACAGAGAGGAAAGGAAGTGCTTGGAGTGATACTGTTAGTGTGCAATCAATAGTGTGATAACATAATTTTTGATGTAATTGGTCTGAAAGAATAATGAATTAAATATCTACAATTATTGGTTTTTGTGGCCTTCTATCCCCACTGTCCAATGACAATTTATGTGCTAAATAGTTAAAGTTTGTTTTCTCAACTTCTGAATTTTGAAGCCAGCTAACTGATGAAATCTAGTATACTAGCTTGCAGTTTTTACGCCAAAACCATGAAAACCATTGTCCATAATTAACATGGAGGCAAAATAAAGGGTACAATGTTCAATAGCAATTGCTAGAAAAGTAAAAAAAATTCTTACTGATATTTTTCTTTCTGCATGACATTTGTACCTACTGTAGTTTAGTCAGAAATGATGCTTTGAGACTTTCATCAATAAGGATATTAAAATGAAGACAGACGAATCTAGATTCAAAAAGCTAACCTGATTAAAGCCTACTGGCCATATGATGGAATGCACAGAAATATTCAACAACTTGTCTGCTGGAGCTGTGGGATCTATTATTCCTACTTTGACCCTCACAAAGGATTGGTTTGGGAATGTGATCCAGTTGATAATATCAAATCCACCAATGAACTCTCCATTTTTGTCAAAGGAGATCTTTTCACCAACACTGTTGTTGAATCTGACACTTCTCAAAAAAGAATGAACCTGAAATATACTGATACTCAGAAAGGAAAAGAGAGACAACAGGACTGAGGGAGGGAGACATAATTCATATATTCAAAACATTCATATGAATGTTTCTTTAAACAAAGAAAATATAAACATTTTTTAAAATTTAGTTGTAGGCCAGTATAAAACAAATGACATAACAATCATTCTAACACAAAGTCAGAAATAACATATCAGCTTACTGAAACAAAATTAGCATAGAATTGCAAAACAAAACAAATCAAAACCTTTGTAGTTTAATTGTTAAAACTACTCAAGCCAGAGGATTTGTAATAAATATATAATAAATATTAAGATGTTTAAACTACCATATAATTGTGCTCATTTCACACAATAAAGTAAATCATGAAAAACTCCAGGCTGGAAAAATCACAAGCTGGAATTAAGATATCCAGGAAAAATATTAACAACCTCAGATAAACAGACAATATTATTTTAATGGCAGAAAGTGAAGAGGAAATAAAGAACCTCTTGATGAAGGTAAAACGGGAGAGTGCAAACGTTAGCTTGAAACTCAACATGAAAAAACTAAGATCATGGCATCTGGTCCCATCACTCCTGGCAAACAGAAGGAGAAGAAATGGAAGTAATGACAGATTTATTTTCTTGGGCTACAAAATCACTGCAGATAGTGGCTTCAGCCATGAAATTAAGAGAGGCTTACTCCATGGGAGGAAAGCTATGGCAAACCTACACAGCATATTAAAAAGCAAAGACATCATCTTGCTGTCAAAAGTCTGTATAGTCAAAGCTATGGTTTTCCCAGTAAATGTACAACTGTGAGAGTTGGACCATAAGGAAGGCTGAGCACCAAAGTATTGATGCTTTCGATTTGTGGTGCTGGAGAAGACTTTTGAGAGCCCCTTGGAGTACAAGGAGAGTGAATTGGTCAATCCTAAAGGAAATAAACTCTGACTGCTTTGGAGGACAGATATTGAAGCTGAAGCTCAAATACTTTGGCCACCTAATGAGAAGACAGGACTCGTTGGAAAAGATCCTGATGTTGGAAAAGAAGGAAAGCAAAAGGAGAAGTCAAAATGACAGCAGAGGATGAGATGGTTAGATAGTGTCTTCAGCACAATGAACATTAATTTGGGCAAATTCTGTGAGACAGTGGAGGATAGGGGGGCCTTGGGTGCTGTGGTCCAGGAGGCCGCAAAGACTCAGACATGACTTAATGATTAAACAACAACAATACGTAGAATATATAGGGCTATAATAATTGATAATAATGTAATATAATATATAATATAAGATCCTCTTGTTGTGGGTGAAGAAGGAGAGTGCAAAACCTGGGTTGAAACTTAACATTAAGAAAACCAAGATCATGGCATCCGGCTCTCTCAATTCCTGGCAAATAGTTGGGGAAGAAATGGAGGTAGTGACAGATTTTATTTTCCTGGGCTCCAAGATCACTGCAGATGGGGACTGTAGCCAAGAAATTAAAAGACGTTTGCTCCTCGGGAGGAAAGCCATGGCAAATCTAGACAGCATACTAAAAAGCAGACATCACCCTGTCAACAAAAGTGCATATACTCAAGGCTATGGTCTTCCCAGTTGCAATGTATGGCAGTGAAAGTTGGACCATAAAAAAGGCTGAGCGCCAAAGAATAATACTCAAATACTTTGACCACCTAATGAGAAGGAAGGACTCACTGGAGAAGAGCCTAATGCTGGGAAAGATTGAGGGCAATAGAAGAAGGGGACGACAGAGAATGAGGTGGCTGGATGGAGTCACTGAAGCAGTAGGCATGAGCTTAAATGGACTCCAGAAGATGGTAGAGGACAGGAAGGCCTGGAGGAACATTGTCCATAGGGTTGCAATCGGTTGGACATGACTTCTCAGCTAACAACAACAACAATAATTGAATACTCTTCTTACGAGCCTTATATTTGTAGCTGTGCTAAAATTTGATTTCAATTACAGTATAGTTAAAATCAAACAGAATAGAGGCAAGAAACTAACAAGTTAAAACAAAATCTAACTGAAAAGGTCTATATGTCTGTATGTACATACAGACAGATATAAAACCCTTTCCAGTTACAATATGTTTTATCTAGATATTGTGTTATGCATTTGCTATATTACCTTATGTTCAAAACGGAGAGACAAATGGCCATAACACATACTAAGTTGATTTCTGGTTTGTTGTGCAGCCGTCATAGATGGCTGGGAGATTTGCTCTGTCTCCCCCTCCAGTTTTGCATTGCTGGGGGGCCCTGAAAAGGGCCGAAAGTCACCCCAAAGAGGCGAACAGCAAGGAGGGATATTCATTGGATCACAGGAGAGCCACAACTCTCCTGTTAGACCTGGCAATCCCTCCAAACCAGTGGATGAAAGGACTGGCCATTATGACTAGTCCCTAGACTGCGAACAGCTGAAGTCACATTTTCTACCAGGCAACTTTTAAAGCAGTGCGGAAGAGTCTGGCTGAGATATACCTCTTTTACACCCTAATTATTTTCTGTACCTTCTTAAGCTGCTAAACATTTTCCCCCCTGTGATGAGAGAAGGGGGATTTTAGCCCTCCCTCCTGAAAGAGCGGCGACGAACCACCCAGGAGTATTTAAAATATTGAAAAAGTAACTGAATCCCAATTGAAATTTTATTTCTCAAAGCTTGTGGACTGAAAGACTTTTTATTTTTTTATTTTTCATTATCTACTTTTGTTGAAAATCTGGGTTTTTCCTTATAAAAAAGAAGAAAAATGGAAAAGATTAAAATAACTCTGGTGCTCAAAGGGAAACTTTAAAAGGTAGAGGCAACACCGTGTGCTCAAATTTGATATTTTAATCTGTTATTTTCTAGGGGCCTGGCTGACTGCCCAGGGAAATAGATAAGATACATAACCTTGAATATTTTGAAACAACAGCTGTGAAAGCCTCTGTGTTCCTTACCCAGGAAAAAAACCTTTTTCTTTCTTTTGGATTTTCTAAGTGTAAAGCTTTTAGTCTAAGATGGAAGAAGACCAGGAACAAAATTTCCTTATGGATGAAGATCAACCACATTCTCTCTATGTTGAAAACAATAATTCAAACTCTTATCACAGCCAATGAAAAACTAAGAGGCTATGGGAAGGAACAAGAAGACAGCCCAGATATGAAAGCACAAACTTTGACCACAACTCAAGAATCATCTATACAAAATACAATAGAAAAAAATGAAACATTTAAATATCACAACAGAAGAATCAATTATTCAACAAATATTGACATTTGAAAATCCAGAAAAGATACCGACAACTTGGAAAAAGGAAAAGGTTTCCTATACAAATCAGAAGGAATTGGAGGATCTAGAAAAAGAACAGTTGGATGAGAAGATAAACAATTCAGAACAACCACATCAATATGGAAGAATAAAGAGATGACCCACTAGATCTACAAGTACTCTCAAAAAAATGGTGACCGCATGGTTTTGCCAACATCAATTAATATATATGACATTACAAGAAGATTGGTTTGATGACCCAAAAACAAGGACATGGAAGACGATTTGGCAAAGGAAAAAAGCTAGATAAGACTGAAGAAGAATGGAGTTTTGATCATCTTATTGAAATCTAAAACAGAATGTACTTAAATAGATAAGATGTACATGTTGAACACAAGACATTGTTATGAACTGAGATAAAAAAAATGTTTTTGGTCATTAAAACTTAGCAGTATAAATACTAATAGATAAATTTGATTTGTGCATAAAGGTCATGTAAAGGTGAATAGGATGTAGATAAGCTAATAACGTATTGATGAAAGTAATAAAGAGGTCTATATGGAATGTCAAAAATGAAAATTATTAGTTTAAGCAAGAGATAGCAGGTACAAAGAGGAAGAGAGAGGAATTATTAAATACTGAAATAAAAAGAAATTTTGATTACTACTTAACAAAAAATTGAAAACTAGCAGAAAAGAATATCATTGTATTCTTAATTTATTGACATAGAGGGTGAGAAGTTAAATAATCAAGATGTGTATTTTGAATATTAGATTTTGTGAGGAATGGTGATTGATGAATTGGGAGTATATTAAAAATCTTGGGAATGATAAATATCAAACGTTAAATCTAAATGTTAGTGGAAATTAAAACTGAAAAATCTATTAGGTCATTGATTGTCTAAAAGATTATATGTTAAAACAACTAGAGTATATGTAAACTAAAAACTATTGATATATGTAAGAAAGTTATTTTCCATGCGATTGATAGGATAAAACTTGTTTAAATTTACAAATAGAACAGTATATATGAAGGGAAAAAGAAAGGAAATGTTTATGGTAACAATTTGAAATCTGTACTAATGATATCTGCATGTAATTGAATTACTACTACTCAGCCACCACGTTGCTTTTCAAATATGTGAAAGTAATATTAGAAAATCAATAAAATTTGAAAAAAAAGCATACAAAATATTCAAGGGACGCGGTGGCTCAGTGGGTTAGGACGCTGAGCTTGTCGATCAGAAGGTCGGCAGTTTGGCGGGTCGAATCCCGAGTGCCGCGTAACAGAGTGAGCGCCTGTTACTCGTCCCAGCTTCTGCCCACCTAGCAGTTCGAAAGCACGTAAAAATGCAAGTAGAAAAATAGGGACCACTACGGTGGGAAGGTAACAGCGTTCCGTGCGCCTTTGGCGTCTAGTCATGCTGGCCACATGACCACGGAGACGTCCTCAGACAAACGCTGGCTCTTCGGCTATGAAACGGAGATGAGCACCGGCCCCTAGAGTCGGAAACGACTAGCACGCATGTGCGGGGGAACCTTTACCTTTACCTTTAGATGGGATTCAGGATCACTTCACTTGGAGGAATGATATGTATTCAATCTTAGCTCACATACAGAACTGGGCTAGGGTGCCTGATATTTATTTATTTATTTATTTATTTATTTATTTATTTATTTATTTATTTATTTATTTATTTATTTATTATTTAAATTTATATACCACCCTATTCCTGTAGGACTCAGGGCGGTTTACAGGGAAAATTAAAATACATAGCATACAATTGAAATCAGTTAAAACTATGATTAAATTACAGTCACTGAAGTTAAACTAAAACCCAATTAAATTAAATTAATTAAAACCCCTCAGTCTGGGCCAAACAGCTCGAAGAACCAGGTTTTCAAGTCCTGGGAAATGAGCGAAGGTCGGGGGCAGTCCTGAGTTCCATGGGAAGTTGGTTCCATAGGGCTGGCGCGCCCACAGAGAACGCCCTTCCCCTGGGAATAACCCGCCAGCATTCCTTAACCGGCAGTACCCTGAGAAGGCCCTCATTGTGGGAGCGCACAGGACGATGGAAAGTTGATACCGGCAGCAGGTGTTCCCTTAGATAATCCGGACCCAAGCCATTTAGGGCTTTATAGGTCATCACCAGCACCTTGAATCTCACCCGAAGGGCAACCGGAAGCCAATGCAGCTCACGGAGAAGAGGTGTTACACGGGAGTATCGGGAAACTCCCATAACATAATATCCCCATTCCTGGACAGCTAGCAAGAGGCTGTTGTGACTCAGGGTCAGCCTGTGGGTCCGGCAGCCGGCTCAGATGTCTCGGATGACTCAGATGAGGGGGAGGAGGAGTGTGTGGAAGACGAACCGGCTGATGATGGCTTGGAGGCTTCGCAGAGCCCCCAGCCGGGGGCCTCTTCTCAGCTGCGTGAGCCCGATAGTGCGGAGGATGATGACCCACAGCTGGCCCTGTTCAAGGACGCCCGACGCAGGAGGCAGTCGAGCAGGAACAAGCAGAGAAAGGCTGTGGGACTCCTCGGGAGGAGGCACAGGGAGGCCACGCCCTGAACTCTAAATAAAAGGAGTGTTTGGGGAAGGGCTGGTTGCTGAAAGCAACCGTTCCGTTTGAGGATTCAAGTTCCAGTGTTTGGTTTCTTGTTCTGTTGTTTGTGTAATAAATCTTGGCAGACGCTTTGCAGCCGTAGACGCTCTCCAGTCTCTACTGTTTGAACAGGGGTTTGCCTTATTGCAAGGCCGGTAGCAGGCTGGTTCAGAACAGTTTGCTTTCAGCCTCCCACCCCTTACTACTACGATGGAGCAGCTACGTGCCGAGAATGCTCAGCTCACCCAGCAACTCACTTTGTTGGCAGCTCAGGTGGCTCAACTGCAAGCTCAGGTACATGCTGCACCCCCACCCAGGAGGAAATGTCAGATAGCTATGCCGGATAAATTTGCTGGCAATCCAGAACTGTTTCCTGCCTTCCTGGGACAATGCCAGCTTTTTATCAGCGTGAGAGCAGCTGATTTCCCCACTGACCGGGATAAGGTGGGATTCGTGTTAAGCCTTCTTTCGGGGGATGCAGCTCGTTGGGGCACGCCTCTGCTGGCACAACCAAGCCCTTTGTTGGATAACTTTGTGGGGTTTTGTGACCATATGCGCCTAATGTACGAGGACCCAATTAAGGCGCAGACTGCCACCCGACGCCTGAAAGCTCTGAGGCAGGGTCAACGCCCCCTACAGGCCTATATCAGCGATTTCCGGCTGCTTAGCCAGGATTCCGCCTGGAATGAGGCTGCGCTCGTGGATGCCTTCCAGGATGGATTGTCGGAGGAGATGTTGGATGAGCTGGCCCGCGTGGACATTCCCTCAGACCTGAATGGGCTGATCCATCTTTGTCTGCGGATCGATGCCCGGCTGCAGCAGCGAAAGAGTCGCCGTGCCACCCCACAGACCCCTGCCGCCCCTGTTGTGCGTGAGCCCCCAGTCCAGAGGGAGGAGCCAATGGAGCTGGGTGCCGCCAGGTCCCGTCTATCGGTGACGGAAATGGACAGACGACGATCGGGGGGGTTGTGTTTTTACTGTGGGGACCCTGGACATTTGGCTGCTTCTTGCCCAAAGAAGCGTCAGCGGGCATCAGTGACCAAGCCTGCCCCGAGAAAGTCCCCTACTTTGCTGTCGGGAAACGGCCTGAGCCCGATCTAGACGGTGTGATAGATCGGGCGCCCCACAACAACCATACCGAGCGACGCCGTTCCGAAGGTGCCTGTGAACCTCCACGGCATTTGATTTTGGAGGCACGTCTGATCCTTCCTGGCAAGCCAGAGGGGATTCCGGTCCATGCCTTAATTGACTCTGGGGCTACCACAAACTTTATGGACTCGGCCTTTGTGGCCAAATGGGCTGTTCCCCAGTGTCCGGTGGATCCGCCCATGCTAGTGGAGACTATCGATGGTCGAGTGCTCCTGTCCGGGCCTATTACGGCCGCCACGCAACCAGTGTGTATGGCCATCAGTTCCCATGTGGAGGCCATCCAGTTGTACATCACTTCGGATCTGCACTTCCCCGTGGTCTTGGGACTGGCGTGGCTCCGGGCGCATGATCCACAGATCTATTGGTCTCAGAACTTGGTCACCTTCCCAAGTTTGCAGTGCGTGGACCACACCCGCCATATCTGTGCCAGCCAGGTGGAGGGTTCCCCAGGGGTTTCCTTGCCTCCCGAACTGTCCGACTTTGCTGATGTGTTCAGCGAGTCAGAGGCGGATCAATTACCCCCGCACAGGCCCTATGACTGCTCCATTGATCTAGTCCCTGATGCGCCTCTCCCAGTGGGGCGTTTGTACTCCATGTCGGAGCCCGAGTTGGCTGCATTGCGGGACTTCCTGACAAAGAATTTGGCTCGTGGTTTCATCCGGCCCTCATCCTCGCCAGTGTCTGCGCCCGTGCTCTTCGTCAAAAAGAAGTCGGGCGAGTTACGGCTTTGCTGTGACTACCGGAAACTCAACGCCATCACGGTGCGTAACCGTTACCCGCTGCCCCTCATCCCCGAGCTCTTGGACCGACTCCGGGAGGCTAAGATCTTCACGAAACTGGACCTGCGTGGAGCTTACAACCTCGTCAGGGTTCGGCCGGGTGATGAGTGGAAGACGGCGTTTGGTACTCGCTATGGACATTTCGAGTACACGGTGATGCCGTTTGGCCTGACAAACGCCCCCGCTGTGTTTCAGCATTTTATGAACGACATCTTTCGGGATCTGTTGGACCAGTTTGTCGTGATTTATCTGGACGACATCCTGATTTACTCCCCGTCGCGTGAAGTGCATCATCAGCATCTCCGTCAGGTCCTGCAGCGCCTCCGGGAACATCGGCTGTTTGCCAAGTTGGAGAAGTGCCAGTTCTACCAGGTGACCATCGATTTCCTGGGTCACCGCATTTCTCCTGAGGGCATCGCCATGGAGCCGAGTAAAGTTGAGTCGTTGCAGAGTTGGCAACCCCCGCGTCGCGTGAAGGATGTTCAGCGACTCCTTGGATTTGCCAACTACTATCGAACATTCATCCCTGGCTTTGCTGCCTTGACAGCCCCCCTCACCCGGCTCCTGCAGAAGAAGACTCGGTTCCAGTGGAACGCCCCCGAACAACAGGCGTTCCAGGCTTTGAAGGACGCCTTCATGAAGGAGCCCATCTTGAAGCATCCTGACCCGCAACGGCCGTTTGTCGTGGAGGCGGACGCCTCCGACATTGCCATTGGGGCCGTGTTACTCCAGGCAACGACGCCCAGTGGTACCCTTTTCCCTTGCGCGTATCACTCTCGGAAATTGAACCCCTCGGAGCGCAACTATACCATCTGGGAGAAGGAGCTGCTGGCCATCAAGGCGGCGTTCGAGGCTTGGAGGCATCATCTGGAGGGGGCGCGGCATCAAATCGAGGTCCGGACGGACCACAAGAATCTGGAAAGCCTGCAGACCGCTTGGAATTTGAACCAACGCCAGATCCGGTGGTCCCTTTTCTTTGCGAGGTTTGACTTCCGGGTGCGGTACATACCAAGCGGGCACAACCAGAGAGCGGATGCTCTGTCCAGGAAGCCCGAATATACCCGAGTGGAAGACAAGCTTCTGCCCAGGACAGTGATCCCTGTTGAGTCTTTTGCTGCGGTGCAGGAGCCGGTTGATATACGGGCTCGGATCCGGGAGGCGCAGCAGCAGGAGGCGTGGGTGGCTCAGCGGAAGGAAGAGGTGGGGCCAGATTCGCCTTGGTCGGTCACGGATGGACTTCTGTATTATCGTGACCGGCTCTATGTTCCGGGAGGGCCACTCAGGGGACTCGTCCTCAGCCAGTGTCATGATAACCCGGCTGCGGGGCATTTTGGCCTGTTCAAGACTCTGAACCTGGTCTCCCGTACCTTCTGGTGGCCCCGAGTCCGACACGACGTCCAGTCTTATGTCACCTCCTGCATCCCATGCAGGCAGGCCAAGTCAGCGACAGGGGCCCCGCCTGGTTTACTGCAGCCTTTGCCAACACCCAAGAGACCCTGGGGGGCTGTGTCCATGGACTTTCTGACGGATCTACCCCCATCCTCCGGCTTCACGACAGTGTTTGTGGTGGTGGACATGCTGACCAAGATGGCGCACTTCATTCCCTGTCGCGGCTTACCGTCAGCTCGCGCCACTAGTCGCATGTTCATCCAACAGGTGTTCCGGCTGCACGGCCTTCCCGATAGAGTCGTCTCCGATAGGGGGGCCCAGTTTACAGCCCGTTTCTGGCAGGAGTTGATGCGTGCGTTGGACATTAAGGTTTGCCTCTCGTCCACGCATCATCCTCAAACTGACGGGGTACCGAGAAGGTCATCGGTATCTTAGAGCAGTATCTGCGCTGCTACGTCAACCTGCAGCAGGACAATTGGGTGGACTATTTGGCCATAGCCGAGTTTGCTTTTAACAACTCGCAGCACACCTCCACGCAGATGACACCGTTCTTGGCCAATGTGGGTTATCACCCCCGGTTTTTCCCCCTTTCTCCCGTGGACTCACCGGAGCCGGCAGCGAACGACTTCATGGCGGAGTTACAGGCGATCCATCGGTTGGTGCGACAGCAGCTGGAGAAGGCCAAGGCCGACTACAAGAGGTTCGCCGATCGGTCGAGAAGGGATACGCCTCCACTATCGGTGGGGGATCGGGTCTGGCTGTCCACCAGGAACCTACCATCCACACGGCCGGCGAGGAAGCTGGACCACCGTTACCTTGGACCGTTCCCAGTCGAGGCTGTCATCAATCCGGTCGCCTATCGTTTAACTCTGCCACGTTCCCTGCGCGTGCACCCCGTCTTCCATCGGTCCTTGTTGGTCCCCGAACAACCGGCTTGTCCACTTCGCCAAGCGGAACCTCCCCCATCAGGAACTCGTGATGGAGGCAGCACCCCCGAGTACAAAGTCGCCAGCATCAGGGATTCCCGTTGGTTGAAAGGTCGCTTCCAGTACCTGATCGAGTGGAAAGGGTACGGGCCGGAGGACTTCACATGGGAAGACGCGACCGCCGTTCATGCCCCTGGGTTGGTGACTGCTTTTCACGAACAATTCCCATCCCGACCGCATCCGGATCGGCAGCCCCGGGGGAAGGGCCCTGCGGTGCGGGATAGTGTTGTGACTCAGGGTCAGCCTGTGGGTCCGGCAGCCGGCTCAGATGTCTCGGATGACTCAGATGAGGGGGAGGAGGAGTGTGTGGAAGACGAACCGGCTGATGATGGCTTGGAGGCTTCGCAGAGCCCCCAGCCGGGGCCCTCTTCTCAGCTGCGTGAGCCCGATAGTGCGGAGGATGATGACCCACAGCTGGCCCTGTTCAAGGATGCCCGACGCAGGAGGCAGTCGAGCAGGAACAAGCAGAGAAAGGCTGTGGGACTCCTCGGGAGGAGGCACAGGGAGGCCACGCCCTGAACTCTAAATAAAAGGAGTGTTTGGGGAAGGGCTGGTTGCTGAAAGCAACCGTTCCGTTTGAGGATTCAAGTTCCAGTGTTTGGTTTCTTGTTCTGTTGTTTGTGTAATAAATCTTGGCAGACGCTTTGCAGCCATAGACGCTCTCCAGTCTCTACTGTTTGAACAGCGGTTTGCCTTATTGCAAGGCCGGTAGCAGGCTGGTTCAGAACAGAGGCAGAGGTAGTCAGGGTCCTTCTCCCACAACTAATATGTTGTGAATGGGGAAATATCTACATTTCTAATGATCATATGAATGGTCTTGAAGGACAGAAGGGAGAGCCACTATCAAGGTAACATTCAGATAAGAAGTACTTGAACCTTGATTAAGAAATATGATTTGAGAAAACATTTCAGAGAAACCTTAGTGTATCAAACAAAAAGAATATGGTAGAGAGCTAAGCACATTGAGGCTTTCAAGATTCAGTTACTACAGCTCTTGCAATAAAATTAGTCCTGACCTACATGGTGATGGTTTCTACCTTTTGGGGCTGAAAATGTCTTGGGGGGGTCTCTAAATGTGAGACAACACAGAAATATCTAAGTACAGGTGGTCCTCATACAATGTCTGCTTGTTCAGCAATCATTTGAAATTGCTTGGTGCAAAATATATGGTACTGATGACTTCCTTGAAATTCCAGCTGTCACAACACCCCTGTGGTCATGTGTTCACAATATTGGAACTTGGTAACTGGATTTCCGACTGTTGCAGCAACCCAAAATTACATGATTGGGATTTGTAACCTTCCTTGCTGGCTTTCCACAAGCAAAGTCAATGGGGAAGCTGGAAGGAAGTTGGAAGTTGTAATCACATGAGATGCTTCAAAATCTGTGCAGTCCTCACTTAACAATTAACAAACTATTCCAAAGAAAGCATCTAGAACAGGGGTGTAAAACTGCTGGCCTGTGGACTGGTTGTGTCACGTGGAAGCCGCATCAACCTCAGCTCCAGCAATTGGAAAAAAGTTGTGATACATCGTGACATGTCATGTGACGTGGTGAGTTTGACACCCCGGATCTAGAAGAAAAAGCAACTACTGCACATCATGTGAATGGAATAGATCACCTCATTCTATTTATTAATAGACTGAATTTATGAGAGAGAGATGGAAATGTAGTAAGGAGGTGAATTCTCAGGAGGGAGGGGATATATTTCAGACAAGTAAAAGACAACTCAGTTTGAATATTATGTGTGAGAGAAAAAGGATGAAAACACTCCTTCCTGAATAGTTCACAGATTATACTGTGGATACATATATTAAAGTGCTCAATCTGGCAAGATTTTGTCTATAGGTATGAAACAAAAAAGAAACCAGCTTGGAAGAATCACCATATCCCATTCTAAATTTTGCAGGCAGTTGATTTCATGGATGTGGTTACAATTTTGTAGGATGCAATTTACAATTTTAACATCAGCATATAAATATTTCAGTTGGTTAATCCATTACTGTATCTCACATTTAAACTTAATGTCAATCCCTCAAGAAATTATTGTTCACTAGTCTATGGACAAGGGACGCGGTGGCTCAGTGGGTTAGGACGCTGAGCTTGTCGATCGGAAGGTCGGCAGTTTGGCGGGTCGAATCCCGAGTGCCACGTAGCAGAGTGAGCCCCTGTTACTCGTCCCAGCTTCTGCCAACCTAGCAGTTTGAAAGCACCTAAAAATGCAAGTACAAAAATAGGGACCACTACGGTGGGAAGGTAACAGCGTTCCGTGTGCCTTTGGCATCTAGCCATGCCGGCCACATGACCACGGAGATGTCCTCGGAGAAGCGCTGGCTCTTTGGCTTTGAAACAGAGATGAGCACCGTCCCCTAGAGTCGGAAACGACTAGCACGCATGTGCGGGGGAACCTTTACCTTTACCTTTAGTCTATGGACAGATCTTGCAATTGCAGATATGGTGGTTTCCATAGTATTCTGCTTACACACTTACCTGCCACAACACTTGATTATGAAACTGTTTCCTCCCTTCTTTAACAAATGTTCTTTCCCTGGATTTGGATGGATACAGAGATTGCAAAGCATGTGCCACAGCATAGACTGCATTGTAAATATTGTAACTCTGGCCACTCATTACTGTTTCAAACACAGATGTGGGAAGGGTCTCAAGCCTCTCCTGTCCAGTACATTTCTTCCCAGAGGTCTCCATTTTTAAGTTTGCAAAGAAACAATCAAATGCCTGTTCCCAAAAATCTTTCCGAAAATGATCGTGTTGGTTGTTGATGTTTGAATTCAAGTTTTGAAGAAATTCCCGGAAGTTTTGGACCTCCTTAGTATGAACTGCAAAGGATAAAGCACCATGTAGAAAATGGATATCCCAAAATTTATGAAAGGCAACTGAAGTGTAATCTGTCTGAGCTGTTATAAGCCAAATCTTATTCTTCTTTGGTATATCCTCCACTTCTGAAAACTGGAGGAAGCTTCTCAGAGTTGCTAAGGACTGAGTTTCACCATATAAAAGTATCACATTGGCTGTTTTTTTCATGAGAACATGATATATATGTAGTCCTTCATTTATGGTATCAGTAAAATCACTGTAAAAAGATTCTTTTGGGAACTCTCCTATGAATTCAGTACAGATGCCATGCTCAGAAAATGTAGGGAGCACCTCCTGAAGGAATTTCTCTCCTTTCTCACCCTTTACTACAAGAATTCCAATCCAGATCCATCTAAAATATAGCAATAGCTGCAGGAGGCCCCTACGTTGGTGGGATTCATTCGGAAACATTTGTTGGAAGAAAACTGTTTGAGTCTCTTTATCCATGACTGGAGCAGAGCCATAGGTCAACTACAGAAAGATAAACATATGCAGTTGCAAAGGTCTATGTGAGCCTAAAAAATCATTTGTATTTTTGGGTACCTTTGATGTTATATTGTGAAACATTATGCAACTGGTTGCATTTACTAGGAAATATCAACCAAGATGTCACCTTTGAGGTATCAGTAAATACATTTTTGTCGAAGTAGTTTTATTGTGAATATTTGAAACTTTGTTCAGTGTCTGGAATTTGGATATATTTTGCTGTGTCAAATAGCCCCACCATCTGTTCAGAGTTATGATTACCCATGCTGTTATGCTAATCCTATCAAGCAAAAATAATAGCTAGGAATCTGAAAGGATTCTTAGGAATATCACCAAGATGTCACTCTTCAGGTATCAGTAAATATCTTTTCCTAGAAATAGTCTCATTGTGGATATATCAAATACGAACCTTAGATCAATTTCTAGAATTGAGAAATGTTTTCCTATGTCACATATCCCCACTGTCTATTCAAACCGACTCATTACTCAGGCAGCTCTACTGATCCTATCAAACAAAAAATAATATGTAGGAATCAGAAAAGTTTCTCCTTTTCACAGAGAGAACCATAAAGATACCTGTGGGCATCTGGCAGAATGATAGTGTGTCTTCAGCACATCTTACCTGAGGAATTTTGTAGATGCAGAGCACAGTTGCCATGTGAAGAGAGATGTCAGGTGCCCCAATGACTGCAGCCAAGGCATTTGGGACCCCACACTTGTAGTTAGGGATGAATTTTCCCTGAGTGAAAGGCAGTAACATTGAGGCAAAGTAAGTCCAGCCTGGACTAAAGTTGCTGTTAAAAATGTGGAAGCCCAGCGTGATGTTGGGTAGGATCTGGGAATTTTCATTGATCTCTTTTATAGCAAAGGCTATAGCCAGAATATGCTGGTAATTCTGAAAAATTATTCTGTAAAACAATTAAAAAATCATTAAGAAAGGTCTGCTTCACATTACGGCACTTGTAATCATTCAGTACCACACATTTTGTGGAATTTGTGAAATAATTCTTATTTCTTTGTTCTTATATGTGAGAATGGCCCACTATCAAACAACAGCTTTTGTTGCAGAAGGAAATTGCTACATTTTAGCACCATAAATATCAAATGAGAAAACTGATCATGGGAAATATGTGCTTCCCGTTTCTTAAGGATAGTAACAGCTTCATAAATTAAGCCACATTCCTGTATGTTAATAGATATTTAGATGCGATGTGTTATAAATGGAGATTTGATCTCCATTTCAACATTACCTGGAGACTAAAGTAAAATATAACTTCACATAAAATAAACCTAGGCATCCTATTTCAGATGTTTGTTTCTGGATTTTTTGCCATTAGAGGAAACATTCCAAGCATCAGGTAATATACCAGCAAGGCTCAGAGCCTGACAATAAATTAATGGTGTACTTACATAAGTCCATCATGAAATCCCTGAGAAGGATCTTGAATAAATTTAATGGGATTAGAAGATCCAAAGAAGGCAGAAATAATTCCTGCAATATTAATGTCACCAAACTGATGATAGGTGTGCCGAATAGGAAGAGGCTGATGAAAGTCACATTGAAGGCCAGGATCCTTGCATGCCACTTCTGGCAATACTATCAACAGTAACTCCATGAATACTAACATCTTCCTTGAGTGTCTTCTTTCTGGGTGCAAATGCATCCCTCTGCCACAAGTTATTTGAAATGGATCAGACTGACCTGCCTTCTTGAGATGTTCTTCAGACACAAATAGTGAGTGCAACATAATATCAAATCAACTCAAAGACCTTTGGGGCTCCCAGCCATAGATTGGAATATCATGGGGACAATAAATACCATAATTCAGTGCCCCTTCCTCCTGTTTTCATGGAGTCCCATAGGATTTGGAAGAGACAAACTGATTAATTTCTTAATGATAATAAGACAGCCACATATGTGAACATCTTCAAAACATGTGAGGACCTCCAGAGGCAGGGATGCATGAAGAATAGAGAAAAATAAAATCATTAGATCCATAAATCAAAATAGAGATGTAAATATATGTATGTGTAAAGGCATTATTCTATTCTATTCTATTCTATTCTATTCTATTCTATTCTATTCTATTCTATTCTATTCTATTCTATTCTATTCTATTCTATTCTATTCTATTCTATTCTATTCTATTCTATTCTATTCTATTCTATTCTTGTTTTATTCCATTCTATGTTCCATTCTATTCAATTCCATTCTTCCATTGCACTAAATAACATTCTATACTCTACGATCCATTACATTACCATTTTTTTAAAATTTTATTTATATACCGCCCTTCTCCCGAAGGACTCAGGGCGGTGAACAGGGCAAACATATAAAAATACAAAAATACAAAAGTTAAAAAAGAATTAAATACAATGCCCAAGCTAAAACAGTAAAAACAACAGTAAAAACCCAACCCATCCCCCATCAGGCCAAGCCGGCTTGTTCGAATAAATGCGTCTTCAGATTGCGTCGGAAGGAGCGAAGGTCGGGCGCCATCCGGAGCTCGACCGGCGACCGATTCCATAAATCCGGGGCACCCACAGAGAAGGATCTCCCACAGATATATTTATTATATATATTTTCATATATTCTTCCAGAAATTGGGATGTTTATTGCAATACTTGGTTGTCCTTTGGTTGAATTCTACTATTTAAGATTGACATATGATGCTGTAGGATTTCTGAGAATCGTTCAGGCCACTTGGAGGTTTATCTGTGCCCTCTGGTCAACTGAATAGTGCGAATACATGAGGAACCTTTTTTTTGGAATTGCTGAAAGGACTATGTTACAAACAGGAGATAGGTAGTGTCATATCCCTCTTCCTCTGCTGAGAGAGAGCTGTTCAGTTTTAATGTAGATGGGCTCTTTGACCCCTTTTGCAAACCAGCAATTCTCTCTGTCCATAATATGGACTTTGCTGTCTTCAAAAGAGTGGCCTTGTCATTCAACATCAGCTACCTCCTGTTTACAACATAGTCCTTTCAGCAGTTCCAAAAAGGTTCCACACCATTTGCACTATTCAGTTGACCCTGAGGGCACAGATAAACCTTCAAGTGGCCTCAACAACTCTCAGAAAGAGTGCTAACAACCAGATGACGGCAAGGAATAAAAATCCTCCCATTTTGCTCCACTCAAACTGAAGAAACGTCTTGGAAGAGAAACAAAACATCTTCAAGGAAAAACAAAGAAAGTCCTGTTGCCTCTTGAAAAAGCACCTTTGGAACAACCATGACCTAGAAGACAAACTAGGAGCTAGACAGGACAGTTGTTAGCTGGTTTGGAGCTGGATTGGTTTTGTTCTCCTTTTTGGGCATTATAACATAATTTGTCCATTGCTTGGAGAATATAATATTAGTGAATAAGAAGAGAAAATGCTAGCCAACCAATTTTATTTCAGCATTTGTGGGAGGATTAATTCCCCTCTGGGAACATCTGCACACTACCTATTTTGTCCTTTTTTACTTTTCTTCTTTTTTTTTGCAACTTGTGGTTCCAGTAGTAGCACCCTTTGCAACTGTGCTTCATGAAGTGTTTGATGCCAATATGTCATAGCAATAGAGGGTGACATATTCGCCATGTCACATGATGTGTCGCGACATATCACACCTTTTTTTGCATTGCCGGAGCTGGGATGGGCGCAGCCTCCTCATGATGCAACCGGCCCATGGGCCGGCAGTTTAGCACCCCTGAACTACAGGGTCATTATTGCCCTCTGAGCTTGGTTGTTATTAAGTTACAAGACAAACACTCAAATAGCAGTCCAATCAGAACACCACTAAGAATGCTCCCACCAATACTGACAAGGCAAGCCACCAATATATATATATAATGACAGCGAACCCTACTCCCTGCTAGTACTGAAGACATTACCTAGTTTGATAATGAAAAGTCTGCAAGAAAGCAACCAAGCTCAGAGAGCACCAGGGTTCCCAAAGTTCAATCCTGAGCTAGAAATATTATCTCCTATCAGCATGCTCAGCTAGAATCACATTATCTAATTCTTGCATGCTTTCTAAACAGTGGAAGATTAATGATATAAATCCACCTTGGAACCACAAGTCAGTAATGGACTTCTCTATATAATCAATATGATTCCCTTCACTTAGCAAAAGCCTGACTACACTGAAAGTTTCTGATTCATCAAATGGCTCTGGAACTCCGGACTCTTCACAGCTTTCACTAGCATCACACTTACAAAAGGAAGCACTTGGAAAAAAATTATAGACATTGTAGCCTCTATATATTTGCATCTCATTTCTATCAATGAAACACATGATATATTCCATAGACTATATCTTATCTCTGCTACTGTAGCCCCAACAAAGAATTAATTATTTAACTTTTATGCTGTTCATCTCACAACATAGAAATCTAGGTAGCTTACACATTCAATGAAATATCATACAAAACATGAAAATATTAAATGCAGACCATAAATTTAAAATTAAATTAAAATTCAATTTTAACTGAATTAAAATTCAATAATCAAAATGGAGAGAATGGGAGTGAAGCACACATCGGGAGGAGATAGGTTCTGCCTAATCTATTGCCATGGTTCCCTGAAAATAAGACCCAGTCTTATTTCATTGTTAATTTTTTTTGCCTCCAAAAGAGGCACCAGGTCTTATTTTTGGTGTGTGTGTGTGTGTGTGTGTTTTCCACTCACCTCCAGCACCGACGGCACCACCCACTAAGCCTAATTCTTCTGCAACTGAGAATGGAGCTCTGGCCTGCATTTTGCAGTCAGAGGCATTACCAGAAGGCAATGGCAGCTGAGAACTGAGCTATGGATTTAATCCATTTCACGGTTCTTGCCTGCAATGGCCTTCTGGAAAGACCTCTGACTGCAAAATGCAGGCCTAGGGATGCCACAGAAGAAGTGGGCTGGTAAGGAGAGGCCTGGCTGCAAGGTAAGTGGGTGTGGGGCTTGATTTTTAGGTGTGTGCCTCACCACCAAACTAGGGCTTGTTTTTGGAGTGGAGCTTATATTACTCCCCTCTCCCAAATCAAACTAGGGCTTATTTTTGAGGTAGGTCTTACTTTTGGGGAAACATGTTAACCATCTCCAAGATACCACCCTCCCAAAGGATCAGCCTGATATCCAACCCATTTCAGAAGACAAACCCATGCACCTAAGGAACGGAACTGCCTTGTCATCTGGCCTCGGTCCCTTCTCCTGGTACCTCTGTAGCTTGTCGACTTCGTAGTCTGAGTCAGTGTCTTTCATCCGCTCGGCATCCTCATGGTGCTTGGCACGTTTTTGGAGGGCCACAGCACCTTAACAGCCCCTCTGGCAGCTTTGTCTGCCATGACTTCCTTCAAGGCCTCCTGTAGCGAGAGTCTCCTTAGCAAAATGTTTTTGTTTGAGCTCTCGATTCCTCAGTCCACAGACTAAGCAGTCTCAGCCTCTCTCGGCTAGGCAATGCCGGCTGGTGACCCCCAGGGGAAGAGCCTTCTCTGTGGGCGCACCGACCCTCTGGAATGAACTGACTCCAGAGCTGCAGACGGCCCCTGACCTTTGTTCCTTCCGCCATGACTTGAAGACATGGATGTTCCAACAAGCGGGCCTGGACTGACTATGGTTTTAAATTTGGCTTTTATTGGGTTAAATTGTCATTTATTTATTATATCCATTGTTTAATTCTTTTTTAAATTTTGTACTTTATGTTTTTTTAATTTTTTATTGTTCTGAGCCACCCTGAGTCCTTGGGGAGAAGGACAGCATATAAATTTAATCAATCAATCAATCAATCAATCAATCAATCAATCAATCAATCTCTTCCAAATCAGTGAAATTGCATAGTCAAGATGCCTGACAAAGGGCAGCAATGAATTCCATAGCCGACTTGCCAGGCTGTTGCTCCCACTGCTCAAATGCATGCCTGGGCTACACACGCAGAGAAGGGTTGCTGCCTTCAGTCCATCTTAGCTGACCTGATTTGTGTGGAGGTAGTTTTCTATGTGGGACATGTAGGATATCCATCTCTCCAGGTGTGTCATGTCGAATTCTTCAAGCTTTCTGACTTTTGCCATGGTGAGTTCTTTTCATTGCTTGTTTCTCACATTGCCTTGTGCTGCTGGCTTCTGCATAGGCCCTAGGACGGATCCTTAGAGCATGGTGGTCTCCAGCATGGCTTGCTAGGCAGACCGAGGGGGGAATGTAGTTCATGCCAGGCTCTGTGCTGGCCTCACCCAGTAGTGACTTCAGGCTCTTACAATGAAGCAAAACATCCCACCTTTGTCACCACTGTTAAACATTCAGTTCTTGGAGGCATTAAGTGGGATGAAATGTTCAAACAGCAACAAGTTTATTTTAACTCAGAACGGAACAGAAGCAAGCTAATAGCTGCACAGCTATTTATACAGTTGGCCTCTAGGCGGCCACCATTAGGGTTAAAGTAGCAGTTTCCCGTCCCCAAATCTAATTATCAGCCTGGAGACAGCAAGTCTGGCTTTCAGCAACCATTACAAAACACACAGAAAGTAGGTCAGACATTAAGCAAGCAATTAGACATTAAGCAAGTGAATTTAATTTAATTTAATTTAAGGCCAATACATTACAGTAACCATCTCCAAGATACCACACTCCCATTGGGGCAGCCTTATATCCAACCCATTTCAGAAGACCAAAATGGTGGGTGGCTCATTCAATTAACTCATCAGTCGGCATTTAGAATTACCATATGCCTGTCATACAAGTGCTGCAACACTTTATGTACTAAAACAGACTCATAACAATAGAATGTACTGTTTACTCAGTTACCATACTCAGTTGAATTTCATAGAAAGAGATCATTATGCAAATTGGATACAAGCATGTACTGGATTTCTGATGGAATTTATTTGAATTTACTAGAATTATTTTTGTGCCAGAGATTTCATTGGTTTTGATACTTAGGAGAAAACACATGGCCAGCTTACCACAACCAACTTACCAACTCACTGCTTCCAACTCGCCATGCTCAATTCATTGCACCCACCTCGCCATTGCCAACTCACTGAAGGACAATTCAATAATTTAATTTAATTATTTAAAATAATTAATTTTTAATTTTTTTGTCACATTTCATTTTGTCCCTCTTTCTTTAATACTTATGTTCCACCATTTCTTTGATATTATATAACTTTTGTCCCACAGCAAGCTGGCTATCTGACTGCTTTAGAAACAAATAATTGGCATTCCTTGTTTAAATGAAAGTCTCATTTGTACTTAACCACCACTTCTTTTACATGCTCAAGTGTGTATATAAATTTGGATGACCAGTAAAGAAAAATTTATAATTCAAATTTAATCTATATATTGAGTCAGAGATGTCTATCACATACTGAAATATCACAAAAAATAATATTGTGTTATCATTTATTTGTTTCTTTGTTTACATGGTTTTATGCTTCCCATGTTTAATTGTCTTCCAGAAGTAAAAACAAAACTTTTGAATTACCCAAATCTCAGGGACAAGGTAGGCTTTACAACACATGAGCCCAATCTAACTGTACATTGCTCTCAGGCTTCAAAGGGCAAGTGAGGAAGATCTCCAACATGGACATACAAAGACTATCTTTCCTAAAACTTTCTTTTCATGAGCTGTTGTTTATTGTTCAGTTCGGGTCTGATCACTATGATAAAACACTTGGGGGAAAAAATACACATCAATAAGCCAGCACTAGAGGAGATCATGGAGAAGATCTCCACAGCCAGCACATATTTCCCCTTTGTGCTTAGATAGGTTGGAATAAAACACAGCCAAACACTGCAGAAGACCAACATGCTGAAGGTGATGAATTTGGCTTCGTTGAAACTGTCAGGCAACTTCCTAGCTAGAAAAGCAGCAGAGAAACTAAGCAGAGCAAGAAAACCCATAAAGCCCAAAACACAGCAGAACATGACTGAGTCTTCATTGCATTCCATGATGACTTCTTCAGACACGGAATGTGCATCAAAATCTGGATATGGTGGGGACATTATCAGCCACACAGCACAAAAACACACTTGTACAAGGGTGCAGGATAGAAGAATGAAACTGACCATTCTTCCTCCTACCCATTTCCTCAATTTGGAACCAGGTTTGGTGGCCATGAATGCTAGAACCACAACAAAGGTTTTGGCCAATATACAAGAAACTGCCACAGAAAAGATGAGGCCAAAAGCTGGTTGTCGAAGCAGACACACAATCTTTTCAGGTTTCCCAACGAATAGAAAGACGCAAAGGAAGGAGAGGAGGAGGGAAACTAAGAGACTGTAGGTGAGATTCCGATTGTTGGCTTTGACAATGGGAGTGTCTTTGTGTTTCACAAAAATTGTTATTACCAAAGTTGTTATTAAAGAAAAGCAAAGAGAAAGAGCAGTCAGACTGATCCCCAAGGGTTCTTCATAGGACAAAAAGGTGATCCGCTTTGGAAGGCACATATTTTTTTCAGAATTTGGATATTGAACTTCTGGACATGGAGAGCATTCATGTATATCTGAAAAAGAATGCAGGGGAATTGATATAGGGAATTAGAGTGTTGTGCCATCATGACCTAGACCCATTATATTTGAAAATGTCCTACCCTTCTCCTTTGATATTTTCCCTTCTGGACACAGGCGGCAATCATAGCAGCAAAAAGACTCCCCTTCTTTCTTGGCCTTGCTGTATCCTGTCTCACAAGGATCATTACACAAAGATAAAGGTAATGCCTATCAATGAATGAAGAGGAATGTTTTAAGATACAGATGGGGAAAGAAGTGCTTGGAGAGATACTGGTAATGTAGAATCAACAGAATAAAAATAGATTGATAAGCAGTAGTATGATGACATAATTTTGAGATGCATTTTGTCTGAAATAATAATTAAATATCTACAATTATTTGACAACTATGGCCTTGTGTAACCATCATCACCACTCTCCAAAGGTAATTTTGGTGCTGGCTAGTTAAAGAGCTTCCTCAACCACTCAAGTCACTAAACTGATGAAATCTAGTACACTGGATTGCAACTTTTACTTGAAAACCATGAAAACTGTTACCCAGAATTAACAGAGGGCCAAAATAAAAAGTACAATAGTCTGTACAAACTAGTAGAAAAGTAAACATTCTTACAGATATTGTTTTCTTTCCCCAGGATGTTTGTTCCTAGGGTAGTCAGAAATTGCAGTCTAATCTAGATTCTAAAAGCTAACCTGATTAAAGCCTACTGGCCACGTGATGGAATCAACAGAGATATTGAAGAACTTGTCTGCTGAAGTTGTAGGATCTATCACTCCCACTTTGAGTCTAAGAAAGGACTGATTTGGAAATATGATCCAGTTGATAATATCATATCCACCAATGAATTCTCCATTTTTATCAAAGGAGATCTTTTCACCAACACTATTATTGAATCTGACACTTCTCAGGAAAAAATGAACCTGAAACAAAGAGACATTCAGAGATGAAAAAAGAGAGAACAGGACAGAGGGAGAGAGAAATAATTCATATATTCAAAGCATACATATGAATGTTTCTTTATGAATGTGCTCATATGATCACAATCCTGGAAGTCAGCAACTGGCCTGTATTTCTGACTGTCTTGACATCCCACAGTTACTTGATTGCAATTTGCAATCTACAGTATCTTGCTGGCTTTCCACAAGCAAAGTCAATGGGGAAGCTAGAAGGAAATTGGAAGTTGTGATCACATGAAGTCCATGCTTAAAAAAACTATGCAGTCCTCACTTAACGATGTTAACTGGGGTCTGCCAGAACTGTTGTTGCTAAACCACATGGTCAAATGCTCTTTATAACTGCATCACTTAACAACGGAAATTCAGATCTCAATTACCATCATTAAGTAAGGTTGTCTGTAAAATGTACAATATAATGGAAGATAGGCTTACTTTTATAAAGTAAAATCTAAAAATAATTTAGGAAATAATTTTAGGAAACTATATTCTACCTAAGAAATAAAATCTCAGTACAGAAGTTAAGCAGTGGCAATTGAGGACGAAAGGGCAATGCTCACCGCCCTGAGTCCTTCGGGAGAAGGGCGGTATAGAAATATTATTAAATTAAATTAAAATTAAAATTTCTTTTATTGGACGCATTAGAGTAGAAGCAGATTCAACATCGGCAGGAGTTGCTGGAATTTAAAATCCTACATTAATGATGAATTTGTTGGCTTAACTATCATCATTTAAAATCTATGATTGTTTTATCCTATGGGGGAACATATGTCTCACAAAAAGTAGGCTCAAAATAACATCCCACCTTGGCCCTCTTTTATTAACCATCTGAAATATTAAAAACACCTTCACTCCTTCTCTGGTTTCTCTTAGAATTGTGTTCTGAAAACCATATAAGGCTGCTTTCATTCTTCTGCATCCATTTGCTCTAAAACTATGCATGTTTTGTTGTGAACAACTGGATTCAGACATACTGGTGGGTCTTAAATAGTCTGTGAAGAGGTCAGAACACTATGCCTCATAGAAAGGGAACATTTCAGCATGCTGAATCTTGTTTGAGTAAGAGTTGCAATATCCTTAGAATGCAATATCCTTCCTCTTCCACACATGAATTGTATGGGAAGATAAGGACATGATTGTACTTTCAATAATCCATGAACTTTGACTAAACGCAAACATTTCAAATAAAGCATATACAACAAAAAAAAGCTTCAGCATATCATGTAAAGGGAGTAAAATACCTCCTTCCATTTTTTTAATAGACAATTTATGGAACAGTGATGGAATGTAATAAGAAAGTGGAGTCTCAGCAGGGAGGGATTGCATTTCAGAAAAGTAAAAGACAATTCAGGTTGGATATTATGTGGGAGAGAAAGAGGAGGAAGATAACCCTTCCTAATAATCCACAGAGTAAATTGTAGATACAGATAGCAGACTGCTCAGATTGGCAAGATTTTATCTATAGATGTAAAAGAAGAAGAAATCAGCTTAGAAGAATTACCATATGCCGTTCTTGGTTTTGGCCTTGAGAGACAGTTAATTCCATGGAGAGAAGCGTATTCTAAGAAATATTGCAGAATGCTATTTACAATTTTAATATCAGCATATGAATATTTTATAATTAGTTAATCCATTCTTACATCTAATATCTGGGTTTTCAGAGGTCAATATCCCTGGATAATATTGTTTGCTAGAATTTATGGACACATGTTGCAGCTACAAATATGGTGGTTTCTGCACTACTCTGCTTACAAACTTACCTTCCACCACACTTGATTGTGAAAATGCTTCCTTCTTTCTTTCACCATTGTTGTTTCTCTAGATTTGGATAGAGAGAGAGATTGCAAAGCATGTGCCACAGCATAGACTGCATTGTAAATATTGTAACTCTGGCCACTCATGCATGTTTCAAACACAGATGTGGGGAGAGTTTCAAGCTTCTCCTGACCGGTACATTTTTTTTCAGACTCCTCCATTTTTGAGTTTGAGAAGAAACAACTGAATGCCTGTTCCCAGAAAACTTTCCGGAAATGATCATTCTGATCGTTGCTTGGATTTAGATTTTGAAGAAATTCCTTGAAGCTTTGGACGTCTTTTGTGTGAACTGCAAAGGATAAAGCACCATGTAGGAAATGGATATCCCAAGATTTAAGAAAGGCAGTTGAAGTGAAATCTGTCTGAGCTGTTATAAGCCAGATCTTATTCTTCTTTGGTATATCCTCCACTTCTGAAAACTGGAGGAAAGTTCTCAGAGCTGATAAGGACTGGATTTCACCATATAAGATTATCACATTGGTTGTGCTGTTCATGAGAACATGGTATATATGTAGTCCTTCGTCTATGATATCAGTAAAATCACTGTAAATAGCTACATTTGGGAACTCTTGTATGAATTCAGTACATATGCCATGCTCGGAAAATGTTAAGAGCACCTCCTGAAGAAATTTCTCTCCTTTCTCATCGTTTACTACAAGAATTCCAATCCAGATCCATCTAAAATACAGCAATAACTGCAGGAGACCCTTGTGTTGGTGGGATTCATTCGGAAACATTTGTTGGAAGAAAACTACTTGAGTTTCTTTATCCATGACAGGGGCAGAGCCATAGGTCAACTAGAGAAAGATATACATGCAATTCCAAAGGTCTATGTGAGCCTCTGAAAACATGTACATTCATTTGAGTCTTTGGGTATTCTTATTCTTAGAAGAAATAAGAAACATTATGCAACTAGTTGTGTTTATTAGGAAATATCGACCAAGATGTCACTCTTTGGATATCAGCAAATATATATTTTTGGAAGTAGTCTTATAGTGAATATTTGAAAATTGAACCTTAGTTCAATGTCTGGAATTGGGGAATGTTTTGCTGGATCAAATATCCTCGCCAAATATTTGGTTACAATTACTCATGGTGCTATTCTGCTCTTATCAAGCAAAAAATAATATCTAGTTATGTGAAAAGTCTCTCCTTTTTACAGAGAGAAAAACACAGACATCTAGGGAGGTACAGCAGAATAATAATGTATATTTGCAGCCCATCTTACCATAGGAACTTTGTAGATGTAGAGCACAGTTGCCATGTGAAGACAGATGTCAGAAGCCCCAAGGACAGCAGTCAAGTTTTTTGGGGCCCCACACTTATAGTTAGGGATGAATTTTCCCTGAGTGAAAGGCAGTAACATTGAGGCAAAGTAAGTCCAGCCTGGACTAAAGTTGCTGTTAAAAATGTGGAAGCCCAGCGTGATGTTGGGTAGGATCTGGGAATTTTCATTGATCTCTTTTATAGTAAAGGCTAAAGCCAGAATATGCTGGTAATTCTGAAAAACAATTCTGTAAAACAATTAAAAAATCATTAAGAAAGGTCTGCTTCATATTATGGCACTTGTAATCATTCAGTACAACACACATATGTAGAATGACCCACTATCAAATAACAGCTTTTAAGAATGACTTATATGCAGAAGGAAATTGCTAAATTGTAGCACCATAAATATCAAATGAGAAAACTGATCATGGGAAATATGTGCTTCCCCTTTCTTAATGATAGTAACAGCTTCATAAATTAAGCCACATTCCTGTATATTAATAGATATTTAGATGTGATGTGTTATAAATGGAGATTTGATTGCCATTTCAACATTACCTATTTTAGATGTTTATTTCTGGAATTTTTGCCATTAGAGGAAACATTTCAAGCTTCAGGTAATATACCAGCAAGGTTCAGAGTTTGACAATAAATTAATGATGTACTTACATAAGTCCATCATGAAATCCCTGAGAAGGATCTTGAATAAATTTAATGGGATTAGAAGATGCAAAGAAGGCAGAAATAATGCCAGCAATATTAATGTCTCCAAACTGATGATAGGTGTGCCGAATAGGAAGAGGCTGATGAAAGTCACATTGAAGGCCAGGATCCTTACACATCACTTCAGGCAATACTATCAACAGTAACTCCATGAATACTAACATCTTCCTTGAGTGTCTTCTTTCTGGGTGCAAATGCCTCTCTCTGCCACAGGTTATTTGAAGTGGATCAGGCTGACCTGCCTTCTTGAGATGTTCTTCAGACATAAATAGTGTGTGCAACATACTATCATGGGTTGGAATATCATTGGGAGAATAAATACCATCTTTCAGTGTCAGTTCTTCCTATTTTCATGAAGTCCCATAGGACTTGGAAGAGACAAACTGGCTAATTTCTTAATGATAATAAGACAGTCACATATGTGAACATCTTCAGAACATTTGAGGCCCCGCAGAGGCAGGAATGTATGAGCTGCAAGACTAAAATAAAATCATTAGATCCATAAATCAAAACAGAGATGTAAATATATGTATGGCTAAAAGCATAGATCTATTCTATTCTATTCTATTCTATTCTATTCTATTCTATTCTATTCTATTCTATTCTATTCTATTCTATTCTATTCTATTCTATTCTATTCTATTCTATTCTATTCTATTCTATTCTATTCTATTCTTCCACTACACTAAACTACACTATTCTCCATTCTATAGTCTCCGTTCCATTGTAATTATGTTCATGTATTCTTACAGAAATTTGGATGCTTATTGCAATACTTAGTTGTTATGTTGTTGAATTCTACTCTTCAAGTTTGCATATGATGCAGTAGGATGCTAATTTTTGAAGACTTCATTGGAAAACAGAGGAATGACAATGTGGTAAGCATACAGTAGAGTGAAGATTGGTTTAGTAGATACAGAACAGAGGGGGAAAAATCAGCTTTGGAAAGGGCTCAAACCCTTGCTCTCTTCATATAATATGCTAAGTACAACGCAACTTACAACTGTTTTACTCCTTGCTACTCACCTTACAACTTTAATTGAGTGCAGAATCAAGATGATTAGTCCAGCAAAAAAGGTCATAAATGATGTTTGCATGACTTTGAGATGTAGCAAGCACTCATAAATGTGGGCTCATTGCTGAGCATTCAAAATGTGATCCTGTCACCACAGGAGTTAAGTAATCCTGGAGATGTCCATTGTAACTTTGAACTGTCACTAAGAAATTGTAACTTGCTTTTAGTTGCAGGTGTCAGTGGTCAATGAAGGAAGTGGGTAGTTTTTTTGCCACAATCTTTCAATCCAATACCCTTCATGTTTATGAAAACAGCACTGAGCGACTTCAGGAGGTATAACGTACTTGGCAGAAAGTTGGAGCAGTTGCACCTCTGGTGGAATTTATTTGAATTTACTAGATTTATTTTTGTGTCAGAGATTTCATTGGAGAAAACACATTGCCAGCTGGGAGATCTTTTAAATTTACCCCATGTTTTAATAGAAAAACAAAACAACAGAGGAGACCTTGGAAGTTTTCTATTCAAATCCCCTGCTCAAAAAGGAAATCCTATAATATTTTTTAGGTGACTACTAAACATGTTATGCTTAGGAGAATTCCCTCTATCTGATTGCTTCAGAAACAATTCATAGGCTTTCTGTAATGTATTGGGCCTTGTTTAAATAAGTGTACCACGTGGGTTTTGAATGCTGGAAGATTGCTTAAGCAAGAAGCTGGCTAACGGCCCAGCTGCTCAGACAGCCTGTCTCCAGGGCTGCCATTGGTTGCCTCTAGGGTGGCAATAGGTTGATTTAAACCTATTGGCTGCCACCTAGAGGCCAGGGTATAAATAGCTGCATTTGTAGCCCTGTTTCATAGTTCAGTTCCTGACCTTCAATAAAAGCATGTTCCTGCCTGAACTCACTCACCTCGTCTCTTTCTTCAAGAAAAGAACCCAGTACATAACACTGGCGACAAAGGTGGGATCATGCTCTTTCCGAAGAGCTGAGAGTCACTAGGGGGTGAGGCCAGCAAGCGCCTGGCAGGGAAAGTGATTCCCCCCCTCGGTTGGCCTAGCACAGCCACGCTAGTGACCACGAGCCCTGCAGACCAGTCCCTGGGCCTACAGAGGAGCAGGACAAAAAGATGACGAGCCCCAGCCATGAAGACTTCCTGAGATGGCAAAGGTCGGAAAGCTGGAAGAATTCAATGTAACTCACCCAGACAGATGGTCTTCATGCATTTCCAGGGTCAAGAACTATCTCTGCGCTAACCAAGTTGCCGAAGACGAAGGCTGCAACACTCCTGTGCATTTGCAGCCCCGCAACATTCGACATTGCAGAGAATTTGGTCACACTGACACAGCTGGAGTCCGTAACGTTCATGAACTTGAAGAAACAGCTGGGTGACCATTTCTAGCCCAAGCTTTCAGTCATACTAGGAGGCATGCATTCAACAAAAGGTTCAACAGCTGGGTGAAACAGCTTCTGAGTTCATTGCAGCTTTGAGGCAAGCTTCACGCCTGTGCCAGTTCACTGATTTAGAGGAGAGGCTTTGAGACTGACTCGTCTGTGGCCTTAGTAACAGAGAGCTACAACAGAAGCTCTTTGCCAAAGAGACTTTATCACTCCCAGACGCGTTGAAGGAGATCATGGCAGACAAAGCTGCTGGCGGGGCCATGAAAGCCATGCGGCCCACCAAAAGCATGCAGCATGAGGAGGCCGTTCATCACGAGGACGCCGAATACGCAGAAGACTCTGACAGCAGCCATGAAGTGGACAAGCTTCAATGGCACAATGATCAACAATGGCACAGCGACCAAAAACAAGGGACTACTTACAAGGCAAGTCCCTTCTCTCGATGTCCGGGTTCTGGTGGCCACCACCAACAAATGGACTGCCGGTTCCGGCAGCCACAGGGCCTGTGGGAAGACCAGCCACATCGCTTCAGTCTGCAGAGGTCACCAGAGGGACTGCCAAGTGGACCGCCAATCAGACATTCCAATCAGGAGAGGTAGCAGGGCCCCATGACAATTTAGCATAGGGTTTTGCTCCACCCACAGGAGCGTTTGCCGCATGGGAGCTCACCGCCCCATTAAGCTGAAATTTCAAATTCAGGTCGAGCTGCAAATGTTCATCATTTCATTTGATACATTCTGGTTCGTCTGCAACCACAGCAAGAGGTGGGCCAAGCTTAAGCCATCTGACATCATCCTGACCAATTTTCAAAATTCTCAAGTCGCCGTCAAGGGCAAAGCCACACTGGCTGTTAAATTTAAGGGGTTTTTAGGGCCTCTGGATGTTATTATAGTGGAGGGTCAGTGAACCAGCCTAACAGGACTTGCTAGGCATCTAGGTCACTGGCATCAACTGGACACAAACCATGGACTTAGTGTCAGTATGCAAGGAGTTTGCAGATGTTTTTGACACAAGCCTGGGAATGTACAAGGGCCCTCCGATAGCCTTTAAACTTGATCCTGCTGTAATGCCTATCAGTATTAAGCGCTGCAGAGTGCCATTTGCTCTTAAACACAAGATAGATGCTGAGTTGGACAAGCTAGTTGAACAGGGGGTACTACAGCCCATAGGGACGTAGTGGCTCAGTGGGTTAGCACACTGAGCCTGTCGATCAGAAGGTCAGCAGTTTGGCAGGTCGAATCCAGAGTGCCGCGTAATAGAGTGAGAGCCTGTTACTCGTCCCAGCTCCTGCCAACCTAGCAGTTCAAAAGCACATAAAAATGCAAGTAGAAAAATAGGGACCACTACGGTGGGAAGGTAACAGCGTTCTGTGCACCTTTGGCGTCTAGTCATGCCGGCCACATGACCACGGAGACATCCTCGGACAAACACTGGCTCTTCGGCTTTGAAACGGAGATGAGCACCGGCCCCTAGAGTCGGAAACGACTAGCACGCATGTGCGGGGGAACCTTTACCTTTTATAGTATAGAAAAGGGACGTGGTGGCTCAGTGGGTTAGGATGCTGAGCTTGTCGATCAGAAGGTCGGCAGTTTGGCGGGTCGAATCCTGAGTGCCGCGTAACAGAGTGAGCGCCTGTTACTCGTCCCAGCTTCTGCCAACCTAGCAGTTCGAAAGCACGTAAAAATGCAAGTAGAAAAATAGGGACCACTACGGTGGGAAGGTAACAGCGTTCCGTGCGCCTTTGGCGTCTAGTCATGCCGGCCACATGACCACAGAGACATCCTCGGACAAACACTGGCTCTTCGGCTTTGAAACGGAGATGAGCACCGGCCCCTAGAGTCGGAAACGACTAGCACACATGTGCAGGGGAACCTTTACTTTTACCTTATACAGCCCATAGATGGGGGTGAATGGGAAACCCCAATTGTCACACCACTAAAAACCAACAGGGAGGCCAGGATTTGCCCTGATTACAAGTGCACAATTAATCGGGCACTCAAGCAGCACACGTACCCAGTGCCAGTCATGAGCCACATCCTGGCATCACTGCAAGGAGGTACCATTTTCGCAAAATTAGATTTGGCACAGACCTATCAACAGCTACCTGTGGACGAAGCCACAGCCGCTGCACAGACTATTGTAACACACAGGGGGGCTTTTAAAGTAAAGCGCCTCCAATTCGGGGTTAGTGTAGCATCTGGCATTTTTCAAAGTGTTATGGAGCGTACGCTCAAGGGCATTCCGGGGGTCTGCCCCTACTTCGACGATGTGCTCATCATCAGTGAGCCCACTGAGGTGCTTGGAAGGAGGCTCAAGGCCATCCTTCAACAGTTCCGTGAAGCAGGCCTCAAACTTAAAAGGAATAAGTGTAGCATAGGGGTCCCCTCAACTGAGTTCCTGGGTTTCCGTATCGATGCCGATGGCATCCACCCTGCCGAGTCCAAGCTGAAAACCATTCAGCTGGCACCTACTCCCAGGACAAATGGAGAGCTTCAGGCATTCCTGGGCCTCCTAAATTTTTACCATGTGTTCCTTCCTAACAAGGCCACAGTGGCAGAGCCATTACACTGGATCTTGGATAAAGACACCCCATGGAAATGGACCAAGGTCCATGAAAGCAGTTTAAGGCAGTAAAGTCACTTGTTGTTAGCTGCAAAGTCATGCCCAACCCATCGCAACCCCATGGACAATGTTCCTCCAGGCCTTCCTGTCCTCTACTATCTTCTGGAGTCCATTTAAGCTCACGTCTACTGCTTCAGTGACTCCATCCAGCCACCTCATTCTCTATCGTCCCTCAAAGTATTTAAGTTTCAACATCATGATCTGGCCTTCTAAAGAGCAGTCAGGGTTGATCTCCTCTAGGACTAACCAGTTTGATTGCCTTGCAGTCCAAGGGACTCGCAGGAGTCTTCTCCAGCACCAGTAAAGTCACTACTGTCTTCCAATTCAGTGCTCACTTACTTTAAAGAGTCATTGCCTGTATGCCTTGCGTGTGATGCATCCCCTTATGGGGTAGGAGCTGTTTTAAGTCACTTGGAAAGTGTTGGGACTAAAGTCCCAATTGCCTATTACTCTAGGACATTGTCCTCTGCTGAGCGCAATTATGTACAAATTGACAAGGAGGCCTTCTTGAAGACTAACCTCATTAGGCATGCTACATTGGCTCCTTTTCACCCTTCGAGTAATGTGCAGGCCAAATGGATGGTGCGCCCTACAAAGGAGTTGCTCAAGTGCATATTATCTGGGGATTGGCACCACAGGCTGGCTGATTTTTTGCTTTGCCAGCATACTACACCTTGCACAGCAACAGGCAAGAGCCCAGCAGAGCTTCTCTGGGGAAGAAGGCTCATCACTAAACTGGACAGGCTGCACCCAGAATGGGTGGCAGCAGATGCCTCTCGCCCAAGGCCTCCGAGGGGGTTGCAAGTGGGTGATGGGGTGTGGGCCTGGAACTATGGCCATGGGAACTTGTGGGTGCCAGGCCAAATCATTAAAATCTCGGGCACTCTCTCATACGAAGTGACTCTGGATGGCGGGCGAGTTGTTCGCCACCCTATTGATCAGCTGCAGAAGCGGTTCCCTGAATGGCCACAAAGTGAGGACCTCACCACAGGTCCACTCCTAGAGCCAGAAACCAGCAGCCAAGCGGGACAATTCACATGCTCTGAGGACCCTAGCAGTCAGAGCAATGGGGAGGTGGTCCTACATGGGCAAAGCCCGGGAGTGCAACATGGGTCCCACGATGGGGAAATTCAACCTGACCAATACAGCTGCTGTGCTAACTCTAATCCAACAATGGACTTTGGCTTGTGCCGACCTGGAATGGCCAGCCAGAGCAATTCGAGTCAGCCTGACTCTCATGAACTCACTCGCCTCGTCTCTTCCTTCAAGAAAAGAACCCAGTACACAACACTTTCCATATTTAAACAAAAGCCTTATTTATATTTAACCCTATTATAGGGTCCATATGAATTAAGGTGACCAGTACAGACAAATTTATTATTCATATTTATCCTATATATTTAGTCAGAGCTCAACATCACATACTGAAATATGTCAATAAATCAATTTGAACATTTATTTATTTATACATATATTTTTATGATCCCTATTTAAAATTAACTTCCAGAAGAAAAAAGCTATCCAAATATCAGGTACAGGAAAAGTACTGAAACATAGCAAATCAAATCTAACTGCACATTGTTCTCTATCTTAAATGTACAAGTGGAACAGATCTACAAAATCTACATATAAAGGATATAAGGCAAATGGAAAGAGTGGTTAAAACTTTTTCTTCATAACCTGATATTTATTGTTCAGTTCAGGTCTCATCACAATGATAAAACACTTGGGAAGGAAGATGCACACCAATAATCCAGCACTGGAGGAGATCATGGAGAAGATCTCCACTGCCACCACATATTTCCCCCTTGTGCTTAAATAGGTTGGAATAAAGCACAGCCAAACACTGCAGAAGACCAACATGCTGAAGGTGATGAATTTGGCTTCATTGAAACTGTCAGGCAAATTCCTAGCTAGAAAAGCAGCAGAAAAGCTGACCAGAGCAAGAAAACCCATAAAACCTAAAACACAGTAGAACATGACTGAGTCTTCATTACACTCCAGGATCAGTTCTTCAGATATTGACTGCATATCAAAATAGGGGTACGGTGGGGATGTTGTCAGCCACACGGTGTAAAAACATATTTGAACAAGGGAACAGGATAGTAAAATGAAACTGACCATTCTTCCCCCAACCCATTTCCTCAATTTGGAACCAGGTTTGGTGGCCAAGAATGCTAGAATCACAACAAAGGTTTTGGCCAATACGCAAGAAACTGCCACAGAAAAGATTAGGCCAAAATATGGTTGTCGAAGGAGACATACAATCTTATCAGGTCTCCCAATAAATAGAAAGACACAAAGGAAAGACAGGAAGAGGCAAACTAGGAGTGTATAAGTGAGATTTCGGTTGTTGGCTTTGACGATTGGGGTGTCTTTATGTTTTACAAAGATTGTGATTACCAAAGTTGTCTTTAATGAAAAACAAAGAGAAAGAATAGTCAGACTGATCCCCAAAGGTTCTTCATAGGACAAAAATGAGATCCGCTTTGGAATGCACATATTTCGCTGGAGGTTTGGATAATGATCATCTGGACATGGAGAGCAGTCATCCATGTCTGAAAAAGAACACATGGAATTGATATAGTGCATTATAGACAGTGTTCTATTCTTATGGCTTACTCCCATTATATTTGGAAATTTCCTACCCTTCTCGTTTGAAATTTTCCCCTCTGGACATAGACGGCAATCATAGCAGCAAAAGAACTCCCCTTCTTTCTTGGTCTTGCTGTGTCCTGTCTCACAAGGATCATTACACAAAGATAAAGGTAATGCCTATCAATGAATGAAGAATAATATTTTAAGATATAGAATGGAAAGAAAGTGCTTGGAGTGATACTGTGAGTGTAGAAACAACAGGGGAAAAAAGATTGATAAGCAGAAGTGAGGTGATGACATCACTTTAGAGCATTTGGTCCAAAATAATAATTCTTTAAATATCTACATTTATTGGTATTGATGGCTTTCTATATCCATCATCAAAGACAATTTCTGTACTGATTACTTAAAGATGGTTTTCTCAACCTATGAATTTTGAAATCTCCAGACTGATCAATCTAGTACACTGCCTTGAAAAACATTGTCCATAATTAACAGAGGGCCAAAGTAAATGGTACAATATTCAATACCAACTACAGATAATGTTTCCTTCCTCAGGACATTTGTACTTAAGACTAGTTGGAGATGATGCTCTGAGACTTTCATCAATAAAGGCATTTTTATGCTATATAAATAAAGGCAGATCAATTTAGATTCAAACAGCTAACCTGATTTAAGCCTACTGGCCATGTGATAGAATCTACAGAAATATTGAAGAACTTGTTTGCTGGAGCTGTGGGATCTATCACTCCAACTTTGACCCTAAGAAAGGACTGGTTTGGGAATGTGATCCAATTGATAATGTCAAATCCACCAATAAATTTTCCATTTTTATCAAAGGAGATCTTTTCACCAACACTGTTGTTGAATCTGACACTTCTCAGAAAAGAGTGAACCTGAAATACAGAGACAGTCAGAGGAGAAAAGGACAGAGTTCAAAACATATCTCTGATGTTTCTTTAAACAAAAGCAAATATAAACATTTTTTTTTAATTTTAATTTTAGGCCAGTGTTAAACAAATAACATAACAATCATTCCAGAAAAGGGGTAGATGTACAATATCAGATTACTGAAATGAAATTAACATAGAATTTCAATAAATAAATAAACCCAGTGGGGAAAAAATAAAAATAGGTAGTTTCATTTCTAAAGCTACTTAATCCAGATTACTTTTGATAAATATATAAGAAATACTAAGATGTATAAGGCTATAAAAGTTTAATACTATTCTTACTTATAAAGAGTCTTATACTTGCTATAACCAGGCTAAAGTATGACTGAAATATTGCAGCTACAATACAACAAACTAGAAGCAAGAAAATAACAATATAAAAGAAATTGTAATTGGAAAAAGTATACACAATATGCATGTATGTACTGTATGTATACCCACCCACCTGCAAATACACACACTCAAGTATACTTTTTAGTTACATTATATTTTTATCTTCTTATTGATTCATATATTTGAATACATTATCCTATAAAGTGCGTATAGTCAAGGCTATGGTCTTCCCAGTTGCAATGTATGGCAGTGAAAGTTGGACCATAAGAAAGGCTGAGCGCCAAAGAATTGAGGCCTTTGAACTATGGTGCTGGAGAAGACTCCTGCGAGTCCCTTGGACTGCAAGGCGATCAAACCGGTCAGTCCTAGAGGAGATCAATCCTGACTGCTCTTTAGAAGGCCAGATCCTGAAGCTAAAACTCAAATACTTTGGCCACCTAATGAGAAGGAAGGACTCACTGGAGAAGAGCCTAATGCTGGGAAAGATCGAGGGCAATAGAAGAAGGGGACGACAGAGAATGAGGTGGCTGGATGGAGTCACTGAAGCAGTAGGCGTGAGCTTAAATGGACTCCAGAAGATGGTAGAAGACAGGAAGGCCTGGAGGAATGTTGTCCATAGGGTCGCGATGGGTCGGACACGACTTCGCAGCTAACAACAACAACATACTTAAAGGAAAAGATAAGAGTCTCTGAGGATTTTACTCTGCTAGTTGTTACCAGGGGTGATGCCCATCTCCATTTCAAGGGTCATTGGGCCAGCACTATCCAAAGACAATGTCTATGGTCATATGGCCAGCATGACATCATGGAGTGCTGAAGTATATATCTACTTAAAATTGCATGCCTTCAAACTGTTCGGGAGGTTTGGCGAGGACAAGAGTTCACCCCATTGCTTGATGCTCAGGTCTTTATTCAATCATGGCTCACATAAAGAACTGGGCTACAAAGTGTGATAAGCTAATTCCTGGACATCTGACAAAAAACTAAGGAAATCAGGCTCCTCTCCCCACCCAGCTAACGGGTTGTGAATGTGGAAATATCTGTGTCTCTAAATGTCTTTGGAGATTCTCAATCATCCAGGTCATGGTTGTCGGAAAGGTGTTTTTTTCAAGATGCAACTGGACTTTCTTGTTTTTCTTTGAAGATGTTTCACTTCTCATCCAAGAAGCTTTACAGCTCTAAGAGATGTGGCTGTAATTTTATAGAATTCCATTAAAAAATTTTCAATACAAGCGTATAAATATTTCAGTTGGTTAATCCTTTCCTACACCTCATTTTTCACCAAATGTCTATAGCCCAAGAGAATATTATTGATTACAGCTTATGTAGAGATGTTGCATCTACAGATATGGTGGTTTACACATTATTCTACTTACAGACTTACCTGCCACCACACTTGATTGTGAAACTGTTTCCTTCCTTCTTTTGCTATTGTTTTTCCCCTGGATTTGACTGTATAAAGAGATTGTAAAGCATGTGCCACAGCATAGACTGCATTGTAAATATTGTAACTCTGGCCACTCATGTGTGTTTCAAATACCGATGTGGGAAGGGTCTCAAGCCTCTCCAGTCCAGTACATTTTTTCTCAGACTTCTCCATTTTTGAGTTTGCAAAGAAACAATCAAATGCCTGTTCCCAAAAATCTTTCCGAAAATGATCATGTTGGTTGTTGTTTGGATTTAAGTTTTGAAGAAATTCCTGGAAGTCCTGGACATCCTTTGTGTGAGCTGCAAAGGATAAAGCACCATGTAGGAAATGGATATCCAAAGATTTATGAATGACAATAGAGGTGTAATCTGTCTGAACAGTTATAAGCCAGATCTTATTCTTCCTTGGTATATCCTCCACTTCTGAAAACTGGAGGAAACATCTCAGAGTTGCTAAGGACTGGATTTCACTATATAAAATTATCACATTGGCTGTGCTGTTCATGAGAACGTGGTATATATGTAGTCCTTCGTCTATGAAATCAGTAAAATCACTGTAAAAAGCTACATTTGGGAACTCTGCTATGAATTCAGTGCAGATACCATGCTCAAAAAATGTTGGGAGCATCTCCTCGAGAAATTTCTCTCCTTTCTCATCCTTTACTACAAGAATTCCAATCCAGATCCATCTAAAATACAGCAATAACTGCAGGAGGCCCTTATGTTGGTGGGATTCATCTGGAAACATTTGTTGGAAGAAAGCTGCTTGAGTCTCTTTATCCATGACAGGAGCAGGGCCATAGGTCAACTAGAGGAAGACAAACATATGGAATTCCAAAGGTCTGTGTGAGTCTCTGAAAACATGTATATTCATTTGAGTCTTTGGGTGCCCTTGTTCTTATAGAGTAAAACATTTATTTAGGAATATCAACCAAGATATTCTTCTTAGGGTATCCATAAATGCCTTTTTCTGGAAATATTCTCATTATGAATCATTGAAATTTGAAACTTAATTCAGAGTCTGAAATTGGGGTGTGTTTTTCTGTGGCAAACATCACCACTATCTGTTCAGAGTTACAATTATTGATGTTGCTATACTGATCCTAGCAAGCAAAAAAATATATATATAGCAAGAAATATGAATGTTCTCTCCTTTTTAGAAAGAGAAAATACAGACAAAATGATAAGTTATATCTTCAACTCATCTTTACCTGAGGAAATTTGTAGATGCACAATATAGTTGCCATGTGAAGGGAGATGTCAGGTGCCCCAATGACTGCAGCCAGCATTTTTGGGACTCCACACTTGTAGTTAGGGATGAATTTACCCTGAGTGAAAGGCAGAAGCATTGAGGCAAAGTATGTCAAGCTTGGACTAAAATTGCTATTAAAGATTTGGAAGCCCAGTGTGACATTGGGTAGAATCTGGAGATTTTCATTGATCTCTTTTAGAGTAAAAACTAAGGCCAGGATATGTTGGTAATTCTGAAAAATTACTCTGTAAAAAAATAAAGACAAAAATGCATGTAGAAATGTCTGCTTCATCTTATGGTACTTCCAACCCTTCAGTACAATACACTTTACGGAATGAGTTTTAGTGTTATATCTTTACTGTTTAATTCAGATCCAGGAAGATTCAAAGCATAATACTAGTACATATATACCTCTACAGGTATATATGTGGATTATTTTTTAAAGCAAACCTATGCTGAAATTGGAAGCACTATTTCTGAAAACATGAAAAATGTCCAATATCCAACCCCAATGTTTAATAGTTTATAAATTGCTGAATTGCAGAAATATCAAATTAAAAAAATTATCATGGGAAATATCCCCCCTTTCTTATTGGTAGTTGTATCTTCATAAATTATGGTGTACATTATAGATAGATAGATAGATAGATAGATAGATAGATAGATAGATAGATAGATAGAGGGACGCGGTGGCTCAGTGGGTTAGGACGCTGAGCTTGTTGATCAGAAGGTCGGCAGTTTGGCGGGTCGAATCCCGAGTGCCGCGTAACAGAGTGAGCGCCTGTTACTTGTCCCGGCTTCTGCCCACCTAGCAGTTTGAAAGCACATAAAAATGCAAGTAGAAAAATAGGGACCACTACGGTGGGAAGGTAACAGCGTTCCGTGCGCCTTTGGCGTCTAGTCATGCCGGCCACATGACCACGGAGACGTCCTCGGACAAGCGCTGGCTCTTCGGCTTTGAAACGGAGATGAGCACCGGCCCCTAGAGTCGGAAACGACTAGCACGCATGTGCGGGGGAACCTTTACCTTTACCTTTATAGATATAGATATATAGATATAGATATAGATATAGATATAGATATAGATATAGATATAGATATAGATATAGATATAGATATAGATATAGATATAGATATAGATATAGATATACTGTAGATATAGATATAGATATAGGTCTTGGTGTATTCGGGTCTTTTCCCGTGTAAGATTGAGGGTGTCTTGGCGACATTTTGACGAGGTCCCACTCGTCATCTTCAGGCTGGTGTTTTCAGCTTCATGCTTGTGCAAAGCACGAAGCTGAAGACACCAGCCTGAAGATGACAAGTGGGACCTCATAGAAACATCGCCAAGACAACCTCAATCTTACACGGGAAAAGACCCAAATATGCCATACCTGTACATACCTGTACCCGTGAAAATCTATGAATGTGTGTGTGTGTGTGTCTGTGTGTCTTATAAAGGTGTTTCTTTCTGGAGGTTTTGTCAGTAGAGGAGAACATTTCAAGCATCCTGTGCTTTAACTACAATGTCCAGAGCATGACAGTAAATTGATGATGTACTTACACAACTTCATTTAGAAATCCCTGAAAAGGATGTTGACTGAAATCGATGGGATTAGAAAATGTAAAGAATGCAGAAATAATACCAGCAACATTAATGTCTCTAAGCTGATGATATGTGTGCTGAATAGGAAGAGGCTCATCGAAGTCATAGTGAGGACTAAGATCCTTGCACACCACTTCAGACAATCCTATTAACAGTAACTCCATAAATACCAAGATCTTGCATGAATGTCTTCTTTCTGTGAACCAATGCCTCTGTCTGCAAGATCTTTGAAGTAAATCAAACTGACTTCTCTTCTTAAGATGTTTTTCAGGCAGAACTAGAGAAGGAATCATACTATCAAATTCACTCAGAGAGTTTTGGAGCTCCCAGCCATGGGTTGGACTGGGGACAATAAATAGCATCTGTTAAGTCGTGAGCTCTTAGGTGCAGGAAGGAAGACACGAGGCTGAGTACAAGATAACTCATTCTTTATTCTTGCTAGAACTGTACTGAAGCTTGGGCTGCAACCATCCACAATATATAGTCTAGCCCTTAGGCGGCAGCCAATAGGTTTGAACCCACTCTTGCCGCCTGGGGCTAGCCAATTACAGGACCAGAGATGGCTAGTCTAGGTTACTGGGGAGCCGTTAGCCACTCCAGCAATGCATGTGGTGTAACACCACAAGCCCAGTACATAACAGCATCCTTCAAGGTCAGTCAGTTCCTCCTTTTTCCATGGATTTGCAAGAGACATACTGGTTAATTCGATAATGATCATGAGACGGTCACATATGTGAACACCTTCAAAACATTTAGGGCCTCCAGAAGAGGAACCCAGGAGCCACAAGACAGAAATAAAATCATTAAAACCTTATAGCAAAGTATAGGCATTGATATAGATTCGTTCTTTTCTGTTTTGTTCTCCCATTACACTAAACTAAACTATTCCACTCTCTATTATACTCCATTCCATTATAATTACAGGTAGTCATCAAGATACAACTGCAATGGGCCTCATCCATTATAGTCGCATGTCATGGCTGTTATTAGATGACACATGTCACTTAACACCCTCCCCCATCTCTGCTCACTCCAATGAAACATAAAATGAATGTGTGGATCATTAAGTGAAGTGTAGGTTGCCTCCTGGGTGGTGGAGGCTGTTAGAAACCTACTACAGGTTCAGGCCCACCTGCCCTGGCCCTCTGAAGGCCTCTCCACCCCTGAAATAACCCATGCTCTACTTCTCACCCCTTGGGTCCATTCAGGCCTTTTCCCGCTCCCATCAGTTTCTCTGAGGCCTTAGGCCTAATTCCTACCAAACACTTTTTCTCCTCACCTTTTGAAGAACTCTGAGAACTTTCAGAGGACTGCACTTCCTTTTTTGTGGCTGCATGGCATGGTAGCACATTTTGTCGCATTCAGGCCATTGCTACATGGTCCAGGGATAAACTCATTCATTTTGCTGCCTGAACAAACTCTGCACTCTGCAGCATTCAGAAATTTCTGCAGCACTTTAAGGCAAATGAATGAAGCACCTTGTCTGGTGGCCACCATTTTGTCCCCTGCCTATTTATAGGTGGGTACAAAATGGCGGCCATATTCAGACTGCTGCACAGTCCAGAGATAAACTACTTTGTTCACCTGCCTTAACAAGGTCTCCACAGTCTGGTGGCTGCCATTTTGTCCCACTCACAAATGGACAGGACAAAATTTGGATCATTGCCATATGGCCTGGAGGCAAAAAAAACCCTGGCTTCCTTCCACAACATGAGGTCCAGAGAGCTTCTGAAAGTAAATGGGAGAGAGCATGATGGGCAATTGGGGAACAGGCCCAACTGGGGTTACAGCTGTAATAATTTTTGTTTCATGAAGGTTATTATTACCAAAAAATTGTCATTAAAGCAAAACAAAGAGAAAGAACAGTTAGATTGATCCCCAAGGATTCTTCATATGACAAAAAGGTCAGGATTTGGATAGTGATCTTCTGCACATGGAGAGCAGTTATCCATGTCTGAAAAAGAACACAGTGGAATTGATATAGTTGATTACAGATAATGTTATATTCTAATGGCTTAGTCCCATTATATTTGGAAATTCCCTACCCTTCTCCTTTGAAATTTTCCACTCTGGACACAGATGGTAATCATAGTAGCAAAATGACTCTCCTTCTTTCATTGCCTTGCTGTATCCTCTCTCACAAGGATCATTACATAGAGATACAGGTAATGCCTATTAATTAATGAAGAAGAATATTTTAGGATACAGAGGGGAAAGGAAGTGCTTGGAGTGATATTGTTACTGTGGAATCAATAGCATGAAATTAGATTAATAAGTAGAAATAGTGTGATGGCATCTTTTTGAGATGCAATTATCCATGGCCTTTCATAAACATAATCCCTATTCTCCAAAGACAATTTCTATGCTGGTTAGTTAAAGATGGTTTTTGTAGCTTCTGAATTCAAAACCATGAGAACCATTGTCCATAATTAATAGAGGGCCAAAGTGAAGGGTACAATATTCTATACCAATTATTAGAAAAGTAAACATTCTTCCAGATAATGATTTCTTTCCCCAGGACATTTCTACTTAGTACAGACTTTATTCAGAGATGATGCTCTGAGACTTTCATTAATAATCATATTTTTATAGTATATAAATGAAGACAGATCATTCTCAATTCGAAAAGCTAACCTGATTAAAGCCTACTGGCCACATGATGGAATCTACAGAAATATTGAAGAACTTGTCTGCTGGAGCTTTGGGATCTACCACTTCAACTTTTACCCTAAGAAAGGACTAGTTTGGGACTGTGTTACAATTGATAATATCATATCCACCAATGAATTCTCTTTTCACCCACACTGTTGTTGAATCTGACATTTCTCAGAAATGAATGAACCTGAGATACAGCAATACACAGAGAGGGATGACGAGAGAATAGGATAGAGAGTAGGAGAAATAATTTATATAGTCAAAAACATAAATGTAGGACTTTTTAAAGAAATTATAAACACTTTTTTCAGTTGTAGGCCAATACTAAACAAATAACAGTTATTCCAAAATAGGAGTAGATTATTTCAGATTAATGAAATAAAATTAGCATAGAATTGCAAAATAAAAAGCAAAAAAAATTACACTTACCGTATTTTCCGGCGTATAAGACGACTTTTTAACCCATGAAAATCTTCTCAAAAGTTGGGGGGTCGTCTTATATGCCGGGTCATCTTATACGCCGGGAAAAAAAAACATAAATCAGTTGAGTGTCCCTGTTCTTGCAAAGCCAGGCCGCCCCGTGCAACCAAGTTATCTCCGGCGCGGCTCCGGGACACGGCTGGGCGGGAGCGTCGGGCGGCTCTCCCCATGCGAAGGCGGTGCTGCCCGTTGGCTCTTGGCCTGAGGGGAGGGCCTCGCGCCCTCCGGACTCACCTGTCACCAGCACTGCTCTCCTCCTCGTGGGGATGCGCTTCCGCCGGGCGGTGCTGGCCGAGACGAGCCAGCAGGCAGCCGCCATGAGCACGGCGCTGAGGGGCAGCGGCAAGATGGCCTGGCCCATCGCCTGCAGGACGGCCAGCAGCCCCATGCGCAGCAGCAGCCGCCGGCTCAGCAACAGGTCCAAGCGCAGGAGCCGCACCGCCAGGCTGCCCAGGAAAAGCAGCCACACCGAGAGGCTGCACGCCCAGTCTAGCTCCATGCAGGGCAGGGCGGAAAGCCAGCCGGGAAGAGGGACCGGAAGCCCGGGCCGAGCACGCCTCGGCCGACAGTGAGAGGGAAGCGGCACATGAGTTGTAAAAAAGAGGCTGCGGGCAGAGCTGCCCCGCCCTGTGCCCAATGGGAGAAGTTCAAGGCCTGGGGGGGAAGCAGGAAGGGCACTGGCCATGGCGGGGTGGCGGCTGCCCTCCAACGCTACCTGCCGCCTGGGAAACGCTGCGCCTCGGGGGCCGGCAGAAGCACAGGAGCAGCGGGAGGGCTGGCGGGGCCAGTCGGGCCTTCGCCTCCTCTGCGACGGACAGGGAGGGCAGGGCGGCCCTCCGCTCTCGCCTTTGCGGGTCTTGTATGCGCAGGTGCAATTGGCAAATTTGCCCCCTCGCCGCTCCCCACAAGGCCTAGGAGCCCTCAGGTGAAACGGCCCCTTTTGCACGTCCCCTGTGCCCTCCCCTGAGAAGAGCCTCCTGGGCTGAGAGGCGTACTCCCGGCCAGAGCTCGAAGGCAAGAGCCCCCCCAGCAGCCCCTCTTCCCCGCAGGGGCCCGAGAGCCGCCTTCCGTGGGGTGGAGCTGGACCCCAGGCGCTGGTGGGGTGGTTGCACCACCTCCCCGTAGGACGCCTCCCCTGCATCCCCCCTGGGGAGGGAGCGCCTGCCCACCGCCAGGCCATTCTAAGTTCCAGGAACTTCCGGGGACTTCTGGCGGGCCTGGCGCCCCTCTCGCCCGCAGACCACGCAGCGGCCCTCGCCAGCCGGCCTCGGCATGGCCGCCCCAAGCCCGCCTCTCCAGCGCGTCTTCCGAGCCCACCTGGCTGACCGCCTCCTGGGTGGGGCTTGGCTTCAGACGCGCGGCTGCTCCGTCTGCAAATGTGCTCTCAAATGGGTGGGTGGAAGGAAAAGCCCCTTTGGGCTTCTAAAGGGAGGCTTTGCACCATCTGCATCAGACGGGGCTGAATCGGGCTTGTGTCGGACAGTTGGCAACTGGCATGTAAGTATTTTCCGGCGTATAAGATGAAAAACCTTGAAAATCTTCTTAAAAGTCGGGGGTCGTCTTATACGCCGGGTCGTCTTATACACCGGAAAATACGGTAGTAGTTTAATTGAGAAAGCTACTTTAAACTAGATGACCTCTTATAAATATATAAGAAATACAAGGATGCATAAGGCTACAAAAGTTTAATACTATTCTTACTTCTAAATGGCCTTATACTTACTATTGCCTTGCTAAAGTTTGATTTGAACTATTGCAGTTACAATCCAACAAACTAGAAGCAAGATAATAACAAAATAAAAGAAAATGTAAATGAAAAGGAATAGGTATAGGTATATGTATATATGTACAGTATGTATGCACACCACATACACAGTAAGACATATTTTTTCTGCTACATTATTTTTTATCCTGCTCTTGTATATTTGAATATATAATCTTATATTCGAAAGATAGAGAAAAATGATCATAAGGCATATCAAGTTATGTCAACCTAGATCTGCTCAGGATCATTTCCCTAGGAGGAGTCATTTCATACAAGCCCACATCAAAGAAAGAGAATACGAGAGAGAGTTAAACATATTTAGTCTTGTAGGATTCTGTTACTATGAAGGTACAGGTAAAGGTTTCCTCTGTCCAATTGAGACTGACCCTAGGGGCAGTGCTCATCTCTTCTTCTTAACCAAGGGAGTCAGCATTGTCTGAAGACACTTCCATGGTGATCTAGCTGGCATGACATATAGAACACTTATCTTCTCACTGAAGTGGTATCTATTTATCTACTCATATTTGCATGCTTTTGAATTGTTACATGGGCAGTTCTTATGTACCATCAGTTTAAATGTGAGTGGTTAATTCTGAATACAGCCGCATCCCTACCTATAATAGGATGTGCACATTTAGGCAACCAAATTATTGTACATGTTTATTGTTATTTTCCCCCCACAAAAGATTTCAGATTCTTTTTCAATTGAATTGCACAACTTAGGGTGTACACCTAAGATTTAATTTCAATTCAATTTAATTTGAAGTGTACACTTTGGGATACCCTCCTTAGGTGAGGTGCACACCTTAGGTGTTAGATTAAAGATGGATTAAGATTAGATTAAAAGTGGATTGAGATTAAAGATAGATTAAAAATTCTGAAGTGATTTATCTTGATCTGACATTTTTGCATCTCAAAACCTGGCATTTTAACAGGGGTTGTTGTTGTTAGTTGCGAAGTCGTGTCCGACCCATCGCGACCCTATGGACAACGTTCCTCCAGGCCTTCCTGTCCTCTACCATCTTCTGGAGTCCATTGAAGCTCCCGCCTACTGCTTCAGTGACTCCATCCAGCCACCTCATTCTCTGTCGTCCCCTTCTTCTATTGCCCTCAATCTTTCCCAGCATTAGGCTCTTCTCCAGTGAGTCCTTCCTTCTCATTAGGTGGCCAAAGTATTTGAGTTTCTTAACAGAGGTATGTAAACCTTTTATTTACTGTAAGAAATAAAGTCTGAGTAAAAGAGGTTAGGAAGTGGGAACTGATGACCAATTGGATGGATTCAAAAAGACGCTGAATCAACATCTGCTGGAGCTTCACTTGAAATAGTGCAGTAAATACAGGTTGGATTTGATGGCTTAAATATCCATTTCAAATCTGTAATTCTTTCATCCCTTAATAAAAGAGAACCAAGGCAGTATGTTATTTTGAACTCTCATTTTGTGACATATTGTTTCATCCCTTGGCTGCCTTGGTCCTATTCTGTTAAATGCCTGAGATGTTAAAAACACATTGACTCCTAGAGCCTTGTCCTGGAAGCATATAAGACTGTTCTCGTTCTTCTCCATGCATTTGCTCGAAAACTATGCATGCGTTGTTGTGAATATCTCTGTGTAGAAATGCAGGTGACTTTCAAATTCTCTATTAAGACATGGGAACTATATGCCAGATGAAAAGGGAGTACAGTAGTCTGAATCTTTTTTTGAATAAGCATGTCACAATATAACTGTTGTGGTGCAGGAAGGAAGACGAGGCAACTGAGTACAGGAAAACTCATGGTTTATTTCGTGCAGAGTCAGAAGTGGGGAAATGGCTGCAACTAGCCTCAATATATAGTCTAACCCCTAGGTGGCAGCCAATAGGTTTGAAGCAACCATTGCCGCCTAGGGATAGCCAATATAGTAGCACTGGAGACTTGTAGTCTGGGTTGCTGGAGAGCCGTTAGTTGCTCCAGCAACCCACGTGGTATTACTCATGAGCCCAGAACATAACAATAACTATTAGTCCTTCTTCCACACATGGATTGTATGGGAAGATCCTCATCAAATGCCAAAAAATATGAACATAATTGTACTTTCATCAATCAAAGAACTTTGTCTGACTAAATGCAATTATTCCAAATAAAACATCTAAGGGGAAAAAATTGCTTCAGCATATCTTGTGGAGGGAGTAGATCACCTCCTTCCATTTATCTATAGACTGGATTTATGGCAGAGTGATGGAATGTAATAAGGAAGTGGATTCCCAGGATGAAAGGGATGCATTTCAGATAAGTAAAAGGAAATTTAGTATGGATATTATGTCTGAGAGAAAGAAAATGAAGATAGCCCCTCCCTAATAATTCACAGAGTATATTGTACATACTGATAGCCTTGTGCTCAGATTGGCAAGAGTTTATAATTGTAAAACAATAAGAAATCAGCATGGAAGAATCACCATGTGTCACTCTTGGTTCTGGGATTGACAGGCAGTTAATTTCCCAGACAGAAGATATGTGGTTAAACTTTTGAACAATGCCATTTACAATTTTAATATCAGCATACTGTTGGAAATCAGCATCCACCGACCCTCCTAGAGAAGGAAATACTTTGGGGAATATTAAAAAGCAGAATATTATATTTCCCAAAGGAGTACAATAATAGAGAAAGAAAATCTTAAAAGACAGAAATCAGCCCCAGCCCCTCTCCCCCAGGCAGAGGCCAGCTCTGTAGAAATGCAGATTTAATAATCCTACTCAGAAAGGTTGGAGCCAGGAAGCTAGAAGCTGATGAGATTAGAAAGACAAAGAACCCTAAAATCTACATTCCCAGTGGTGGGATTCAAATAGGTGAACAACCGGTTGTCTGTGTAGATGTCTCTTCCAGAAATCCATTCTGGGCCTGTGCAACAAAAAATTAGCTACTGGTTCTGCTCAAGTGGTGCGAACTGGCTGAATCCCACCACTGTACATACCCGACAACATGAACTGCATTCTAAATATTGTAACTCTGGCCACACAGGTGTGTTTCAAACAAAGATGTGGGAAGGGTCTCAAGCCTCTCCTGTCTGGTACATTTTTTCTCAGACTCCTCCATTTTTGACTTTGAGAAGAAACAACTGAATGCCTGTTCCACTCCTCTCCTCTCTGCTCCACTCCGCTCCACTCCACTCCACTCCACTCCACTTTCTATTCTATTCTATTCTATTCTATTCTATTCTATTCTATTCTATTCTATTCTATTCTATTCTATTCTATTCTATTCTATTCTATTCTATTCTATTCTATTCTATTCTATTCTATTCTATTCATACACTACACTACACTACACTACACTACACTACACTACACTACACTACACATTCCTCACTCTCTACTCCATTCCATTCCAGTAAGATTATGCATTCTTCCAGAAATGAATAGGTTTATTGCACTTCTTAGTTGTCATGTGGTTGACTGTTTCAGATTGGCCTATTTTGTCGTATGATGCGAATTCATGAAAACTGCATTGTGAAACAGACAACTACATGACACAGCTGAGTGGAAATGGGTTTACTAGCCACAGAACAGAGGGATAGTTTAGTATAGACTCAAACCATATTTTTAATTTAAAAACTGAATAATATTGGAGTCAGACTAGAATAGACTGGAATAGACTAAAATAATAAAATAAAATAATAAGGTCACCTGACTGCTAGGTGCTGCAAACAGCTATAAGTGCAGGTCAATTGCCAAGCACACAAAATATGATCTGTTCAGTCATATGAATGGGAGGGGCTCCCTGACCATCAGAACTCTGAGTCCAGGTTGTGACCATGACGATGCCCCTGTTATCTTTCACCTGTCACTTAGCAACGCATTGTAACTCAGGAACTACCTATAATTGCAGGAGCTAGTGGTAATAAAGGAAAAACCATTTGCCACAATCTTTTGATCCCAGTATTGAGGGGCTACCACAAGGCAGAAGGGGGTCAGGTTGTTCACGAGAGCACCAGAGGGAAGGACAAGAAACACTGGTTGGAAACTGATCAAGGAGAATTAAAGAGAAACTTCCTGACAGTGAGGACAATCAACCAGTGGAACAGCTTACCCTAAGAAATCTGGGTGCTCCGTCTCTGGAGATTTTTAAGAAAAGACTAGACAATCACCTGTTTGAGATGGCGTAGATTCTCCTGCTTGAGCAGGGGGCTGGACTACAAGACCCCCAGGGTCCCTTCCTATTCTATTCTATTCTATTCTATTCTATTCTATTCTATTCTATTCTATTCTATTCTATTCTATTCTATTCTATTCTATTCTATTCTATTCTATTCTATTCTATTCTATTCTATACGTCATTTTTGGATCTATGAAAACAGCACAGAGAGCACCTTCAATAGAATAGATCCACAATAGAAAAACCTGGCCTTAACCAGGATTGCTCCATTTGATAATTATGCATAGTCAGCTGCTAGGACTATTGTAGCTGAATTGGTCTTGTTGTCCATTTTGGCATTATAATAATATTTGTACTAATACCACTTTACAATGCCTTGGTAAGGCCACACCTGGAATACTGCATCCAGGTTTGGTCACCACGATGTAAAAAAGATGTCAAGACTCTAGAAAGAGTACAGAGAAGAGCAACAAAGATGATTGGGGGACTGGACCACTACATATGATGTGTACCAGAGGATCTGTAAGTTTTGATTGCTTCAGAGACAATTCATAGGACCTCCCTGTTTAACCAAAGGCTCATTTGTATTTAATCTCAATTTCTTTTTACACATTCTATTCTGCATGTAAGATGACCAATAAAGACAATTTAATAATTCACATGAAATCTATATATTTAGTGGTAGACTTTTATTCATAACAAAATTGTAACAAATCAAATAAGGAGGAACAATTCCCATTGTTCTGTAAAGTGAAGTAAGAATTCTTGCAATCCTTAGCCCCACTATATACTGATATAAGTCAATAAGTAAAGTTCTGCTATTGTTGGTTTATTTATACAATTTGTTGTGAGATATCAAAATCTCAGGGGAGAGACAACACGGAATACCAATCTATCTGCACATTGCTTTAGGGGTTAAATTTCCATGTTCTTCAACATGTAGATATAAAAAATATGAGGGAAACAGATTTCTTAAAACTTTCTTTTCATGAGCTGATGTTTATTGTTCAGTTCAGGTCTCATCACAATGATAAAGCACTTGGGGAAAAAAATGCATACCAATAATCCAGCACTGGAGGAGATCATGGAGAAGATCTCCACGGCCAGCATATATTTTCCCCTTGTGCTTAGATAGGTTGGAATAAAGCACAGCCAAACACTGCAGAAGACCAACATGCTGAAGGTGATGAATTTAGCTTCATTGAAACTGTCAGGCAACTTCCTAGCTAGAAAAGCAGCAGAGAAGCTAACTAGAGCAAGAAAACCCATAAAACCCAAAACACAGTAGAGCATAACCGATTCCTCATTGCACTCCATGATGACGTCTTCAGACATTGTCTGCATATCAGTATCTGGGTATGGTGGAGAGGTTATCAGCCATGCAGCACAAAAACAAATTTGAACAAGGAAGCAGGATAGAAGAATGAAACTTACCATTCTTCCCCCCACCCATTTCCTCAATTTGGAACCAGGTTTGGTGGCCATGAATGCTAGAACCACAACAAAGGTTTTGGCCAATACACAAGAAACTGCCAGAGAAAAGATGAGGCCAAAAGCTGGTTGTCGAAGCAAACACACAATCTTTTCAGGTCTCCCAATAAATAGAAAGACACAAAGGAAGGAATGGAGAAGGGAAACTAAGAGAGTGTATGTCAGATTCCGGTTGTTGGCTTTGACGATAGGAGTGTCTTTATGTTTCATGAAGATTATTATTACCAAAATTGTCATTAAAGCAAAGCAAAGAGAAAGAGCAGTCAGACTGATTCCCAAGGGTTCTTCATAAGACAAAAAGGTGATTCGCTTTGGAAGGCACATATTTTTCTCAGAATTGGGATATTGATCTTTGGGACATGGAGAACAATCATCCTTGTCTGAAAAAGAACACAGTGGAATAGGTACAATTGATTATAGATAGTGTTGTACACTCATATACCTTGGGTATAATGGGGCTTAGTCCCATTAAATTTGGAAATTTTCTTACCCTTCTCTTTTGAAATTTTCCCCTCTGGACACAGATGGCAATCGTAGCAGCAAAAGGACTCCCCTTCTTTCTTGGCCTTGCTGTATCCTGTCTCACAAGGATCATTACACAAAGACAGAGGCAGTGCCTATCAATGAATGAAGAAGTTAGGGTTAGACAGCATCACCACCAGATGGATTCATAGCTGGCTGACTGCCCGTACTCAACATATGGTCCTCAATGGAACTGCAACTACATGGAGGGAAGTGTGTAGTGGGGTGCCCAGTGCTCTTCAACATCTCCATCGATGATTTGGATGAGGGGATAGATGAGGAACTCATCAAATTTGCAGATGACACCAAGCTGACAGGAGTAGCCATCTCTCCAGAAGACAGGCTTAAGATACAGAAGGATCTTGATAGACTTCAGCATTGCAGTCTATCTAAGAAAATGAAAGTCAATGGTGAAAATATTAAGGTTCTACATTTAGGCAAGAAAAACCAAATACACAGATACAGCATAGGTGGCACCTTGCTCAGTAGTAGGAACTATGAGAGGCATCTCGGAGTCCTAATGGAAAATCACTTAAACATGAGCCATCAGTGTGCTGCAGCTGACAAAAAAGCCAGCAGAGTGCTAGGCTGCATTATCAAAGAGATAGAATCAAGATCACGTGAAGTGTTAATACCACTTTACAAAGCCTTGTAAGGCCACACTTGGAATACTGTTTCCAGTTTTGGTCACCATGATTTAAAAAATATGTTGAGACTCTAGAAAGTGTACAGAGAAGAGCAACAGAAATGATTAGGGGACTGGAGGCTAAAAAACATGGGTAACAGTTGCTGGAATTGGGTATGTCTAGTTTAATGAAGAGAAGGACTGGGGTGATATGATAACAATGTTCCAATATCTCAGGGGTTGCCACAAAGGACAGGGAGGAGTCAAGCTCTTCTCCAAAGCACCCGAAGGCAGGACAAGAAGCAATTGATGCTAACTAGTCAAGGAGAAAAGCAACCTAGAACTAAGAAGAAATTTCCTGACAGTTAGAAAAATTAATCAGTGGAAAAACTTGCCTCCAGAAGTTGTGAATGTTCCAACACTGGAAGTTTTTAAGAAGAGACTGGACAGCCATTTGTCTGAAATGGTATAGGGTATCCTGCCTGAGCAGTGGGTTGGACTAGATGACCTCCAAGATCCCTTTCAAATTATTATTATTGTTGTTATTATTATTATTGTTGTTGTTGTTATTAAGATAGATAACCTTTATTTTCATTTTTTTTTACTGTGGGCACAATGGCACACATTAAAAATGAAATTTAGTTGCTTGTTCTCAAAATGTACATATACTGTACATAACACACCTTTAAACATACTATATATAACATATGTGTAGACCTACACCCTAATATATAAGTAACATATACATATTAATCTCTGTCCATCTTGAATGCATAATGGAATGAGGAAGCTTGAGAGTTCATAAGGTTAATAATGCTGTATGGAATGAAACTATGGCTGAATCTGGATGTTCTGCTATGGATACCACGAAGCCTCCTCCCAGAAGGTTACAAGAAAAACAGGTCATGAAGAGGATGAGTAATGTCCCAGACAATGTTACGGACCCTGCTCAGGCAACACTTATATGCCATGTCCTGGATGGAAGGGAGGGAACTGCCAATGATCTTTTCAGCAATCCTCACCACTTTCTGCATCGCCTTGCTGTCTGGAGCAGTGATGCTACTAAACCAGACTGTGATGCTGTATGACAGGATGCTCTTGATCGTCCCTCCGTAGAAAGTGTGAAGGACAGGGGAAGGAAGTTGTGCTTTTCTCATGCAATGCAGAAAATGTAGGTGCTACGGTGCTCACTTCACCAGTGTCTTGCTGTTGAGTGACCAAGACAGCCTACTTGTTCACTGCACACCCAGGAATTTCATGCTGGTAACCATCTCCACAGGTGAGTCATTAATGCACAGAGGAGTGTGGCTGTTCCTGCCTTTCCTGAAATTGACAATGATCTCTGGTTTTCCCAGTATTTAAAACTAGGCTGTTTTCTTTACACCAGTTCATCAAACCCTCAACCTCATTGTGGTAAGCACCCTCATTGTCATCATGAATAAGACCCACTACTGTTGTATCATCTGCGAACGTCACGATATGGTTGGTGGCAAAGCTAGCACAACAGTCATGGGTCAGCAGGGTGAGCAGCAATGGACTTTGGACGCAGCTCTGAGGAGAACCTGTGCTCAAGAAAATGGTGTTAGAAATATTTGTTCCAGTTCGCACACATTGTAGTACGAAAATCAAGAATCCAGTTGAACAAAGGAGTGTTTAAGCCTAAAAGCCCCAGTTTGTATAATAATAATAATAATAATAATAATAATAATAATAATAATAATAATAATAATAATAATAATAATAATAATAATAATAATAAGAAGAAGAAGAAGAAGAAGAAGAAGAAGAAGAAGAAGAAGAAGAAGAAGAAGAAGAAGAAGTTGGAAGGAACTTTGGAGGTCATCTAGTCCAACCCCCTGCTCAGGCAGGAAACCCTATACCATTTCAGGCAAGTGGCTGTCCAGTCTCTTCTTAAAAACCTCCAGTGTTGGAGCATTCACCACCTCTGGAGGCAGGTTGTTCCACTGGTTAATTGTTCTAACTGTCAGGACATTTCTCCTTAGGTTGCTTCTCTCCTTGATTAGTTTCCATCCATTGCTTCTTGTCCTGCTTTCAGGTGCTTTGGAGAATAGCTTGACTCCCTCTTCTTTGTGGCAGCCCCTGAGATATTGGAACACTGCTATCTTGTCACCCCTCACCCTTCTCTTCGTTAAACTACACATACCCAATTCCAGCAACCGTTCCCTATATGTCTTAGCCTCCAGTCCCCCAATCATCTTTGTTGCCCTTCTCTGTACCCTTTCTAGAGTCTCGACATCTTTTTTACATCGTGGTGACCAAAACTGGATGCAGTATTCCAGGTGTGGCCTTACCAAAGCATTGTAAAGTGGTATTAGTACTTCACGTGATCTTGATTCTATCCCTCTGTTAATGCAGACTAGCACTGTGTTGGCTTTTTTCCTGCCTAAATGTAGAACCTTACTTTTTTCACCATTGAATTTCATTTAGTTAGATAGCACCCAGTGTTCGAGTCTGTCCAGATCCTCCTGTATCTTAAGCCTATCTTCTGGAGTATTGGCTATTCCTGCCAGCTTGGTGTCATCTGCAAATTTGATGAGTTCCCCATCTATCCCCTCATCCAAATCGTTGATGAAGATGTTGAAGAGCACTGGGCCCAGAACAGAGCCCTGGGGCACCCCACTACACACTTCCTTCCATGTAATGCGGTTCCATTGAGGACCACACGCTGAGTACGGCCTGTCAGTCAGCTACGAATCCATCTGGTGGTAATGCTATCTAACCCACATTTTTCTATCTTATCAAGTAGTAGGTTGTGATCTACTTTATCAAATGCCTTACTGAAGTCAAAGTAAATTATATCTACAGCATTCCTCTGGTCCACTAATTTTGTCATTTGGTCAAAGAATGTAATAAGATTTGTCTGCAACGATCTGTTTTTGACAAACCCATGTTGGCTTTTAGTGATGACTTTGTTTGCATCAAGATGTTCGCTGATTTGTTGTTTGATTATCTTTTCCAGAATCTTCCTAGGTATTGAGATCAGGCTGATAGGTCTGTAGTTTCCTGGATCTATTTTTTTCCCTTTTTTGAATATGGGAGCTACATCAGCTCTCTTCCAGTCCTCTGGTAGTTCCCCAGTGCTCCAGGATCTACGAAAAATATAGTTCAGTGGTTCTGAGATCACGTCTGCCAGTTCCTTGAGAACTTTGGGATGTAATCCATCTGGTCCTGGTGATTTGAACTCCTCAAGGCTGGATAAGTGCTCACTTACCATTTTCTTGCCTATCTTAACTTGCATTTCTATTCTGTTTTTTATGGCACTGGTTTTGGTAGGTTGGACTGTTTTTTCCCTTTGTGTAAAGACAGATGCAAAAAATGAGTTAAATAGTTCTGCTTTCTCCCTGTTGCTTGTTACCTTCTTGCCACTTTCCCCTACTAATGGACCAATCATTTCCTTAACTTTTTTTCTTGGTTTTTATATGTTGAAAGAAGCATTTTTTGTTATTTTTGACTTTGGTCGCAAGCCTTAGTTCATTTTGAGCCTTAGCTTTCCTCACTTCATCTTTGCAGGCACGGGCTATTTGCTGATATTCTGACTTAGTTATGTGCCCCTTTACTAGATGCTGGGGAATGATTGTGTTAAATGCTGAACTAAGTCGACAAACAACAAATGCACATGAGTGTTTCTTTCATCTAAGTGCTTCAAGCTCAGATGGAGAACAGAAGAAATAGCATCCTCTGTAGAGTGATTTGGTCGGTAAGCAAACTGAAGTGGGTCAAATGATGGCTAGATACAATAATGTCCTTTATCAGCTTCTCAAAGCATTTCATAATGATGGATGTCAATGTAACCAGATGGTAATTGCTGAGGCCTGTAATGGTGGACATTTTTGGCCCTGGCAAAATGATGGCCATCTTAAAACACAATGGGACCACTGTTAAAATACTGACTTTTGAGAGTTGAAGCAGCTGCAGCCAAGCAAGGTACTGCCATCTTAAGATTATTATTATTATTATTATTATTATTATTATTATTATTATTATTATTATTATTATTATTATTATTATTATTATTATTATTATTATTAATAATAATAATAATAATAATAATAATAATAATAATAATAATAATAATAATAATAATAATAATTTTAAGATACAGAGAGGAAAGGAAGTGCTTGGAGAGAAATTACTGTGGAATCATCAGGAAAAAAAATAGACCAATATGCAGAAGTGATATGATGACACCATTTTGAGATGGAATGGGTCCGAAATAATAATTCATTAAATATTTATCTGTATTGGCATCTCTGGCCTTTCATAACCATCATCCCCATTCTCTGAAGACAATTTCTCTGCTGGTTAGTTAAAGATGATTTTCTCCGCTTCTGAACCATGAAAACCTTTGTTCGTTATTAAGAGGGGGCCAAAATAAAGGGTATAATATTCTATACCAACTATTAGAAAAGTAAACATTCTTACAGATAATATTTTCTTTCTCCAGGACATTTCTACTTAGTACAAACTTTATTCAGAGATGATGCTCTGAGACTTTCATTAATAATAGCATTTTTATAGTATATAAATGAAGACAGATCAATCTAGATTCAAACAGCTAACCTGATTAAAGCCTACTGGCCACGTGATGGAATCTACAGAAATCTTGAAGAACTTGTCTGCTGGAGCTGTGGGATCTACCATTCCTACTTTGACCCTAAGAAAAGACTGGTTTGGGATTGTGATCCAGTTGATAATATCATATCCACCAATGAATTGTCCATTTTTATCAAAGGAGATCTTTTCACCAACACTGTTATTGAATCTGACACTTTTCAGAAAGGAATGGACCTGAAATACATCAAAAGGGAAAGAGGGACAAAGAGAGAACAGGACAGAGGGAGGCAAAAATAATTCATATGTTCAATATATGTGTGTGTGTGTGTGTATGTGTGTGTGTATAAAAGCCTCTTTAAAGAAAGAATATACAAAGTCATTTTTTTAGTTGTAGACCAATACCAAACAAATAACATGACAGTCATTACAAAACAGAAGTAAAGGTAAACTATCAGATCACTGAAATAAATTTAGCATAGAATTGCAATATAAAAAGGCAAATAAATTATGTTTTGTAGTCTCTAACATGGATGTGCTGATTGTCAACCAGCATCCCAACCTCATGAACCACCACACTGCTATGTACCCTGTTAAAATGCCAGGTTCTAAAGATATAAAAATATCAGAGAAAGATAAATCACTTCAGAATATTTTCCATTTTTAATATAATATATATACTGTACAATTTAGTTTATTGTTTTTCACTTGAACTGAAACTAAAAACTTTTTGGTGGGAGAAATAAAAAAATAAGGTGGTTGTATAAATGTGTACACTATCAAACTATTATTTTGTTGAGCATGGCGTATCTTATTTTGGCAATCTATGCCCACTCTTTCATGCCAAAGCAGTCCAAATCTCTCATTTTGCAAGGGTATTTCTTGTGCATTGCCCTCTACAGGTCAGCCCACAGATTTTTAATTAGATTCTGATCTGGGGGCTGTCTTGCCTATTTCAAAACTTTATTCTTCTTCTGGTAAATCCATTCTTTTGCTGATTTTGAGGTATGTTTTGGGTCGTTCTCATATTGAAAGGTGAAAATTCTCTTCATCTTCAGCATTTTAGCAGAAGCCTGAAATTTTTGTGCCACAATTGACTGATATTTGGAATTGTTCATAATTCCCTCCACCTTGACAAAAGCCCCAGTTCCAGCTGGAGAAAAGCAGTCCCAAAGCATAATGCTTCCACCAACATGCTTTGCTATGGGTTTTCTGTAGCTTTGGTGGTGCACATTGTTATTTTTGTGCTTGTGTTCAAAATTCTGTTTGGAATTTTATGGTCAAAATTTCAACTTTATTCTTATCAGACCATAATACATTTTCCCACAGGCTTTTGTCAGACCTAATGTAGGTTTTTGCTAAATTGGGCCAGGCTTGGATGTTTTTTTTTCTCTGTAAGAAAAATATTCCATCTTCCCACCCTAACCCACAGCCCAGACATATGAAGAACATAGGACATTGTTGTCATATATAATACATAATTAGTACTTGCACTTGTACCCTTCTTTTGACTGATACCTTCCTACAATGAGATCCCTTTGATGTTTTTATGCTCTTTGCAGATCATAGCTTTTGCTTAAAAGGCAACTAAGTAAATGTCACAAAAATCCTACTAGAACAGCTGTACTTTATACAAACTAGATTAGAGATATTTAAATTGATGCAGGTGTGTACTGACTACCTAGTGTCCATCAGTTTGAATGTGATTGGCTAATTATCAACGTAGCCATATCCCTAGTTACAGGATAGTGGGCAGACTTATGCAACCAATTTATTGTATATGTTTATTGTTATTTTTCCCCATAAAAGATTTCAGTTACATTTTCAAATGAATTGCACACCTTTTAGACTTAATATCAATATCCCTAGAGAATATTTGCTAGAGTTTGCCAACAGATATTGCAATTACAGATATGGTGGTTTCTGACTATTCTAATTACAGACTTACCTCCCACCACATTTCATTGTGAAACTGTTTCCTTCCTTTCCCCCCGCCCCCTGGATTTGGATAAATACAGAGATTGCAGCGCATGTGCCACAACATGGACTGCATTGTAAATATTGTAACTCTGTCCACTCATGCTTGTTTCAAACACAGACATGGGAAGAGTCTCAAGCCTCTCCTGTCCAGTACATTTCTTCCCAGAGTTCTCCATTTTTGAGTTTGCAAAGAAACAATCAAATGCCTGTTCCCAAAAATCTTTCGAAAAATGATCCTGTTGGTTGTTGTTTGGACTTAAGTTCTGAAGAAATTCCTGGAAGTCTTGGACCTCCTTTGAGTGAACTGCAAAGGATAAAGCACCATGTAGGAAATGGATATCCCAAGATTTATGAACAGACATGGAAGTATAATCAGTCTGAGCATTTATAAGCCATATCTTTTTCTTCTTTGGTATATCCTCCACTTCTGAAAACTGGAGGAAAGTCCTGAGAACTGATATGGACTGAGTTTCACCATATAAAATTACCACATTAGCAGTGCTGTTCATGAGAACCTGGTAGATATGTAGCCCTTCATCTATGGTATCAGTAAAATCACTGTAAAAAGCTACATTTGGGAGCTCTTCTATGAACTCAGTGCAGATGCCATGCTCAGAAAATATGGGGAGAACCTCCTGGAGAAATTTCTCTCCTTTCTCATCTTTTACTACAAGAATTCCAATCCAGATCCATCTAAAATACAGCAGTAAATACAGAAGGCCCTTATGTTGCTGGGATTCATCTGGAAACATTTGTTGGAAGAAAATTGACTGAGTCTTTCCATCCAAGACTGGAGCAGAGCCATAGGTCAACTGCAGAAAGATAAACATGCAATTCCAAAGGTCTATGTGAGCCTCTGAAAACATGAATATTCATTTGTCCCTGAGTTATATAATGAAATATGAGTTGTATTTATTTGGAAATATCAACCAAGATATCACTATTAATTCATCAGTAAATACCTTTTCCTGGAAGTAGTCTCATTGTGAATATTTCAGATTTAAACTATAGTTCAGTGTCTAGAATTGGAGAATGTTTTGCTGTGTCAAATATCTCCACCGTCTGTTCAGTGTGACAATTATTCATGCTGCTATGATGAGTCAAGCAGAAAATAATACCTAGGAATCTGAAAGGCCTCCCCTTTTTACAGAAAAAAGCATACAAATGTCTGTGGAAGTATGGCAAAATGATAATGTATATCTTCAGCACATCTTACCTGAGGAACTTTGTAGATGTCCAATACAGTTGCCATGTGAAGAGAGATGTCAGGTGTCCCAATGACTGCAGCCAAGGTATTTGGGACCCCACACTTGTAGTTAGGGATGAATTTTCCCTGAGTGAAAGGCAGTAACATTGAGGCAAAGTAAGTCCAGCCTGGACTAAAATGGCTGTTAAAAATGTGGAAGCCCAGTGTGAAATTGGGTAGAAGTTGGGAGTTTTCATTAATCTTTTTTACAGTAAACACTAAGGCTAGGATATGCTGATAATTCTGAAAAAATATTCTGCAGAAAAAACAAAGTTAAAAAAGCAATAATAAAGGTCTGCTTCTTATTACAGCATTTGTAATCTTTCAGTGCAACACATTTTGTGGAATGTGCTTTAATATAGTATGGGTAGAAGTTGGGAGTTTTCATTAATCTGTTGTACAGTAAATACTAATGGCAGGATATGCTGGTAATTCTGAAAAAATATCCTGTAAAACCAAAAAAAATCACAATTAAATATGCATTAAGAGTTGTTTCCTCCTTGTTATTTTTCAGTACAACAGATTTGTGGAATGTTTCAGTACATTATTTTTATTATTCATCTAAGTTCCTTAAAAGTGCAAAGCAAAATACTATATAGATCAGGGGTCTTCAAACTTGGCCCTTTTATGACTTGTGGACTTCAATTTCCAGAATTCCTTAGCCAGGCATGCTGGCTGAGGAATTCTGGGAGTTGAAGTCCACAAGTCATAAAAAGGCCACGTTTGAAGACCCCTGATATAGATCATATAAACCCTCACAGGAATTGGAGTTTATTTTTTAATACAAATCAAATACTGGCTTGAAATTGGAAGCATGATTTCTTTAGAGAAAGGCCTAGTATCCAACCTCAGTTTTTAAATATGGATGAAATTGCTAAGTATCAAATGAGAAAAGATATCAAAGGAAATATATGCCCCCTCCCCTCAAACAATTCTTAGTGTTAGTTTTATCTGAACCTTGGTGGGACAGTGATTGAAATGCAGTTTTGTAAGCTAACTCTGCCAACTGCCAAGAAATTTATCCTGACCAGCTCAAGGTTAACTCATCCTTCCATCCTTCCAAGGTCAATAAAATGAGGACCTATTTTTTGGGGGGGAAATATGCTGATGTTATAAACTGCTCAAAGAGTGCTGTAAAGCACTGTAGAGCAGTATATAAGTTTAAGTGCTATTGCATTCTTCCATAAATTAAGACATACGTTCCTCTGTATTTATATATATTTAGATGGATTTTTTTTATATAAATGGAGGTTTTACCCCTTTTCAACTTTGCATGGAAACCGAAGCAGAATATATTTTCACATAAAATAAATCTAGCATCCTGTTTAAGGTGCTTCTTTCCAAATCTTTTGTCATTAAAGAAAAACACTTCAAGCCTCATGTCATTTAACACCAATGTCCAGAACCTGACAATGAAATGATTTTGCGCTTACATAAGTCCATCATGAAATCCTTGAGAAGGATTTTGACTGAAATCAATGGGTTTAGAAAATGTAAAAAATACAGAAATTATGCCCGCAGTGTTAACATCTCCATGCTGATGATATCTGTGGTGAATAGGAAGAGGCTCATGAAAGCCACACTGAAGGCTAGGATCCTTGCACACCACTTGAGGCATTACTATTGACAGTAACTCCATGAATACTAACATCTACCATGAGTGTCTTCTTTTTGTGAGCCAATGCCTCTGTCTGCAACAAGATCTTTGAAGTAGATCAGTTTGACCTGTATTCTTGAGATGTTTTTCAAAGAGAAATAGAGAGTGTAACATACTATCAAATCAGCTCAGAAAGCTTTGGGTCTTCCATCCATGGGAAGAAATATCATGGGAACAATAAATAACATCCTTCAGGGTCATTTCCTCCTTTTTCCATGGAGACCCATGGGATTTGGAAGAAAAAAAAACAAGCTAATTTCCCTATAATAATGACACTGTCATGTATGTAAACAACTTCAAACCATCTGACAGCATCCTGAGGCTAAAAGGAATGAGCCACAATACAAAAAATAAAATCTTGGGATCTGTAAACCAAAACAGAGATGTAAATATAGGCACAGATTTAGTCATTGATTATAGCTACTGTGGATCTATTCTATTATAAGATCACGCAAAGTATTAATACTGCTTTATAAAACCCTAGTAAGACCACACATGGAATACTGCAGCCAATTTTGGTCACCATATTACAAAAAAGATGTTGAGAGTTTGGAAAAAATCAGAGAAGAGCAACCAAGATGATCAAAGGCCTGGAGACTAAAACATACAAAAAATGGCGGCAGGACTACGGTCTGGCTAGACTAAAGAAAAGAAGGAATAGGGCAGACATGATATTAGTATTCCAGTATTTGAATGGCTGCCACAAAGAAGAAGGGGTCACATTATTTTCCAAAGCTCCAGAGGGCAGGACAAGAAACAATGGTTGGAAACTGATCAAAGAGAGAAGCCACCTGGATTTAAGGAGAAACTTCCTGACAGTGAGGACAGTTAACCAGTGGAACAACTTGCCTGCAGAAATTGTGGGCACTCCATCACTGGAGGATTTTAAGAAGAGTCTGGACTGTCACTTGTTTGTGATCGTATAGACAGTGCTATGTACCCACAGTATATCAAAACCTTTCCTCAACAGATCTCTGTTTAATATTTTCCTGAAATAATGAAGTAGAGGCTATTATTATTATTATTATTATTATTATTATTATTATTATTATTATTATTATTATTATTATTATTATTATTATTATTATTATTATTATTATTATGTCCAATTGTTCCTGATGACCCAAATATGCACCTTTTTACCAGTGTATGCTGATATCTACAACATGGATAAAGATAGCCTTGCATTACAATGAAAATGGTCCTAAAACTTCAAATTGGGTCAAATTAGAAAGGTAGCCATCTAACTCATAGTTGGTCAAGGCAAGCATGTTAAATCAGTGGTCTGCCATTAGAACTGGCTGCCAATCCATTTCTAGGAACAGCTCAAATCCCTGGTATTCAGGGCTACTGTACCATTAATGTATGTATTAACTCTCAACAAACTTCACCTGGAGACCAACTCCAAACATTCAGACATACAAATCATGGGATCCCTTGATAAATGTCCACTTTGGCTGTAGCCTCCAAATTCATCCTGGGCACCTATATTAAGTAAAAAATCTTAATTAATTTATAAATTCTTTTAGTGAGCGACTTCCTCATTTCTCCAAGTATTTTGGTGCAGTACAATGCCAGTGTTCTGCTAATTCTATTGAACTTATTAGCTGTATTTTTAACGCTCCTTATTTTCCCAATATTATATGCTGCTCTATTGCTGGGCTTTTAGTACTGCATTTCTGTTGCTTTTATATTCCAGGAATGTGAGGTGATGATGTTTTAACTTCCATCAAGTATGTTAAAACTTACAAATCTAAACAAAACAATGCAGAGTTTTGAGGGCTAACACACACACACATTTACACATCAGCAAATTAACTCATTCACATCTATTCCAACTACCGGCATAAACAATTTCACATACAAAAATTTCATTTCATACTTTCTCCAGGCAAACCAATCACTATTATTATAATTTCAGGGAGCTGTTCACAAGCCAATGAGTTCCTTGTTCCAAATCTCTTTTTGTTTGTTTGTTTTTAAATAAGGCCTTTTTGTTTATTGTTAATAGAGGGGGTTTTAACCCTCTTCCAAGTCTTGGAATAACACAGAAGTACATAGACAGACATATATACGCAAATACTAGTAAAAAAACATTCATTTAGACCACAGGTCTGCAACCCGCAGCTCCGGAGCCACATGCAGCTCTTTCAGCCATCTCCTGTGGCTCCCAGTCCTCTGCCATGTGCAGTCCAAAAAAAAAAAGTGGGACTAAAAAAGTTCAACCAATCAATTCAAATATGCAGGGTAGGTGCATATCTCGCCTTGGCTCCACTCTTCCGTCAAACCCTGTTCTGCGCACGTGCGCATGTACGCGCATGCGCACACATTTTTTGCGGCTCCCAGTTTTTCCTTTGGTGAGGGAACTGGTTCCAAGTGGCTCTTTCACTGTTTCAGGTTGCTGACCCCCGATTTAGACATATGGCTTGTCCTGCAAGAAGCGAGAAAAATCAGGAGGTGATTCCAACCAAACATGGTTTTATAGGGCCCTTTAACCATCTCCCATTTTTCTCACCATTCCAAGTCCAAGCTTAATGTTCCAAATGTCCAAATATATATACAACAAAACAAAACACACATCAATTTGGAGTTTGAGGCCAAAACAGGCCGGCCAAAACAGGCCTCCCCTTTTAATTAAAAGGAGGGGAACATTTATGGTTACTTACAATTTATCCCACCAAGTTTAAAAGACAGTGGGAAAAGACTAAAAGGAATATTGAACCTGGGGTCTTTTGCAGGTGTGAAGTGGGAGGTGTCCTCACCTCCGACAAAAGGAATCGAATAGTCCAAAGAGCCAGATTAAAAGAAAACGACAGAAAAAAAACTTGCTTTTGGTTTCAACCTGTGATAGAAAGGGCTGCGGGATGCTGCAGACATACCCCCCCATCCTGGATTTTGACATTCCCTTTTATAATGACCGGGTTTACCACAGTTGTAACACTTTCCTTGAGGATTGCTGCCTTGCAATAAAGCGGCTGCCAATAAATTGGTTTGATAAGAGGCTGTTCCTATATCCTGTAATCTGTTAACAAAATCAGGATACGGCTCAGTAGCCTTCTTCCTGATGTTAGAGAAGGCTTGATGAGGCTTGCCAGAAACAGGCACTTTTCCAAATGCTCGGTAAGCGCATTCAGAAGAAACCTGTAAAGTGGCAGCTGGTAAAACAATCTGAGCATCAACTGGAGCAAAGGGACCAGACCCATCAGCAATTTCTTCTACATTCCATCCCCTTTTGCTAATTGTTCCTTTAAAATTTGCCTCATGGGAGTATACAATGGCCATGAAGAAGCAGAAGAATTAACCTCTTCATGAGGAGCTGAAGGTTCAATTGAAGATGATTTTTTTTGGGGGGGAATTTTATTTGATCGTAATCAGGTGGAGGTTTTGTGGCCAATTGTTGTCCTGACAAAGCATCAGAGCCAAGTTTTTCCACTGCGTGACGGAATTGAAATCATAGATGTAATTTCTGAACTGGGGTTCAAGATGTAAAGTATGCCCTATCTTTACCCAGTCCTATAAACGGAGTGTCCCACACTCTGGATATCAGGATACCCCGATCCCTATCTCTCCAACCACCTCCTTATTTCTGCCTCAGGCCCTGTAATCCCTGACTTTTGTAGCAGGAATCGAAGTTCCTGTACATGCTGTTGCTGATGGTGAGATAGATTGCAACCCATACTTACCTTTGAGGGGTCCCGTAGGAGGAAGGTGCATCTTGGGATCTATTCCAGACCAAGGTAAGTATGTTGGGAGTTGCTACCCCAGAGGGAGCTCCCTGTTCAGGTGCCAGGTGTGGGATTCAGAAACCAGTCATCGAAGGGTGTCCAAAACATCTGTCTGCCTACGCAGAGTTTATTACTTTCATACAGTTTTAACAAGCAGCAAAGAGCACACAGCAACAGCATTGTTATTGGTGTATTCCCTTGTCCATCTTTAAGAACATCCCAGCCAGGGTAGAGTCTCACATATCTTGATGGTTCCTGGCAGTCCTTGGTGGTGCTAATTGGGGTGAGCTCATAGACATGAGGTAAAGTAGACATTGAGGCATGGCAGCTTGCTGCACACAGCCCCTTCATAACCTTGACCTCCATCTCTACAAATCATCAGAGTTTGGGAGACAGAAAGTATATATTTTACTTATTCTATCTTCTTTATTCCCAACAAAACTTACAAAAATACAGAAACTGCAGGGTAAGCAAAATACAGTATATCAACTTGGAAAGCTACTCAGCAAAAGAAGAAGACTAGAGAAAGATTCAAGAGATTCTACTCATCCTACCAGATAGAGTATTACATGAGTAAACACTTGTTTGAATATGGTTAAAAGAATAGAAAACTTTGAACATAAAGGGGCTCTACAACAAGAGGGATAAGAGATTTAAGAAGTAGAGTATGTTTTACAATATATGAAATGTAAAAATATTGGGAAGATATAATTTTTATAAATATAAGTGAAATATAAGCTCATCAGAAAGGATGTTATATGCAGATGCTATAAGATAGATAAGGAACATAGTACTTTTATAATGAATGAAATACGAAAATATTGGGATCATGTACTTAAATGGAAAAAATGGATATTTAGATGACTAACATTGAGAAAAGCATGATAAGAATGGATTGAATATAAAGGGGAAATTAAGCTTAAACATGAACTATGAAAAAAGGATGTCTGGTGAACTAATGTCTGGTGAACTAATATAAGAATAATATAAGCTGATGATAAGTAATTATCTGAAAAAATGTTTATATTTAATCATTTATATATTGAAAATATTAAGAATTATATCTGTTTAAGGTTGAAGAAGGAGAATACAAATGGGTGAAGGGAAGATCGAAGAAATATATCATTAATTAATATACTAATTATGGAATTATAAAAATCAATTATTATTGACTGCTTTTTAATTATCATTTTCTTTTTTTTCAAATAGATAAACCAAGACAACACACTGTACACCAGGCACTGGAGATTGTTATTGTAAAAAAACAATAAAATATTTTTTAAAACCCCAATTCATAGATCTTCCCTGTTTAAATGAAAGGCTCATTTAGTTTAATGCCCACTTCTTGTTACACATTCTAGTCTGGATATGAATTAAGATGACCAATAAAATTAAATATATAATTCACATTTAATCTATATATTTAGTCAGAACGGTCTATCACATAACTGAAATATCTCAACAAATCGATTTGTCCTATTATTTATTTATTTATACTTTTTATGGCCCCCAATTATAATTGACTTCCAGAAGAAAAAAGAGTTTCAAACTATCCCATGTCCTAGGGGACAGGGCGTCGTAGAAGGCCAATCTAACTACACATTGCTTTGTGGCTCCAGTGTACAAGTGAATAACTTCCCCAACATACATCATATATGATGTCAGGGAAACAGAGAGATTTGTTAAAACTTTCTATTCATGAGCTGATGTTTATTGTTCAATTCAGGTCTCATCACAATGATAAAACACTTGGGAAGAAAGATACACAGTAATAAGCCAGCACTGGAGGAGATCATGGAGAAGATCTCCACAGCCAATGTATATTTTCCCCTTGTGCTTAGATATGTTGGAATAAAGCACAGCCAAACACTGCAGAAGACCAACATGCTGAAGGTGATGAATTTGGCTTCATTGAAACTGTCAGGCAACTTCCTAGCTAGAAAAGCAGCAGAGAAACTAACCAGAGCAAGAAAACCCATAAAACCCAAAACACAGTAGAACATGACCGAGTCTTCATTACACTCCAGGATCAGTTCTTCAGGTACTGAATGCACATCAAAATCTGGATATGGTGGTGAGGCTATCATCCACACAGCACAAACACATATTTGAAAAAGGGAGCAGGAGAGTAGAATGAAACTAACCATTCTTCCCCCCACCCATTTCCTCAATTTGGAACCAGGTTTGGTGGCCATGAATGCTAGAACCACAACAAAGGTTTTGGCCAATACACAAGAAACTGCCACAGAAAAGATCAGAGCAAAAGCTGGTTGTCGAAGGAGACAAACAATCGTATTGGGTCTCCCAACAAATAGAAAGACACAAAGGAAAGAAAGGAGAAGAGAAACTAGGAGTGTATAAGTGAGATTCCGATTGTTGGCTTTAACAATCGGAGTAACTTTGTGTTTCACAAAGATTGAGATTACCAAAGTTGTCATCAATGAAAAGCAAAGAGAAAGAACAGTCAGACTGATCCCCAAGGGTTCTTCATAGGACAAAAAGGTGATCCGCTTTGGAAGGCACATATTTTTGTCAGGATTTGGATATTGGTCCTCTGGACATGGAGAGCAGTCATCTACATCTGGAAAAGAATGCATGTGAATTGATATAGGGAATTATAGTGTTTTGCCATCTTGGCTTAGTCCCATTATATTTGAAAATTTCCTACCCTTCTTCTTTGATATTTTCCCTTCTGGACATAGGCGGCAATCATAACAGCAAAACCACTCCTCTTCTTTCTTGGCCTTGCTGTATCCTGTCTCACAGGGATCATTACACAAAGATAGAGGTAATGTCTATCAATGAATGAAGAAGAATATTTTAAGATACAGAGAGGAAAGGAAGTGCTTGAAGTGATACTGTTAGTGTGCAATCAATAGATTAAAAATAGTGTGATAACATAATTTGTGTTGTTATTGGTCTGAAATAATAATGAATTTAATATCTACAATTATTTGTATTTGTGGCCTTCTATTCCCACTGTCCAATGACAATTTCTGTGCTGAGTAGTTAAAGTTGGTTTTCTCAACTTCTGAATTTTGAAGCCAGCTTACTGATGAAATCTAGTATACTAACTTGCAGTTTTTACGCCAAAACCATGAAAACCATTGTCCATAAAAACCATAATTAACACGGGGGCAAAATAAAGGGTAGAATGTTCAATAACAATTGCTAGAAAAGTAAAAAAAAATCTTACTGATATTTTTCTTTCCCCATGACATTTGTACCTACTGTAGGTTAGTCAGAAATGATGCTTTGAGACTTTCATCAATAAGGATATTTAAATGAAGGCAGACGAATCTAGATTCAAAAAGCTAACCTGATTAAAGCCTACTGGCCATATGATGGAATCCACAGAAATATTCAACAACTTGTCTGCTGGAGCTGTGGGATCTATTATTCCTACTTTGACCCTCACAAAGGATTGGTTTGGGAATGTGATCCAGTTGATAAAATCAAATCCACCAATGAACTCTCCATTTTTGTCAAAGGAGATCTTTTCACCAACACTGTTGTTGAATCTGACACTTCTCAAAAAAGAATGAACCTGAAATATATTGATACTCAGAAAGGAAAAGAGAGAGAACAGGACTGAGGGAGAGAGACATAATTCATATATTCAAAACATTCCTATGAATGTTTCTTTAAACAAAGAAAATATAAACATTTTTTTAAAATTTAGTTGTAGGCCAGTATAAAATAAATGACATAACAATCATTCTAACACAAAGGAAGAGATAATGTATCAGCTTACTGAAACAAAATTAGCATAGAATTGCAAAACAAAACAAATCAAAACCTTTGTAGTTTAATTGTGAAAGCTACTCAAGCCAGAGGATTTGTAATAAATATATAATAAATACTAAGAAGTTTAAACTACCATATAATTGTGCTCATTTCACACAATAGAGTAAATCATGAAAATCTCCAGGCTGGAAAAATCACAAGCTGGAATTAAGATATCCAGGAAAAATATTAACAACCTCAGATAAACAGACAATATTACTTTAATGGCAGAAAGTGAAGAGGAAATAAAGAACCTCTTGATGAAGGTAAAACAGGAGAGTGCAAAAGTTAGCTTGAAACTCAACATGAAAAAACTAAGATCATGGCATCTGGTCCCATCACTCCTGGCAAACAGAAGGAGAAGAAATGGAAGTAATGACAGATTTATTTTCTTGGGCTACAAAATCACTGCAGATAGTGGCTTCTGCCATGAAATTAAGAGAGGCTTACTCCATGGGAGGAAAGCTATGGCAAACCTACACAGCATATTAAAAAGCAAATACATCATCTTGCTGTCAAAAGTCTGTATAGTCAAAGCTATGGTTTTCCCAGTAAATGTACAACTGTGAGAGTTGGACCATAAGGAAGGCTGAGCACCAAAGAATTGATGCTTAAGATTTGTGGTGCTGGAGAAGACTTTTGAGAGCCCCTTGGAGTACAAGGAGAGTGAATTGGTCAATCCTAAATGAAATAATCTCTGACTGCTTTGGAGGACAGATATTGAAGCTGAAGCTCAAATACTTTGGCCACCTAATGAGAAGACAGGACTCGTTGGAAAAGATCCTGATGTTGGAAAAGAAGGAAAGCAAAAGGAGAAGTCAAAATGACAGCAGAGGATGAGATGGTTAGATAGTGTCTTCAGCACAATGAACATTAATTTGGGCAAATTCTGTGAGACAGTGGAGGATAGGGGGGCCTTGGGTGTTGTGGTCCAGGAGGTCGCAAAGACTCAGACATGAGTTAATGATTAAACAACAACAATACGTAGAATATATAGGGCTATAATAATTGATAATAATGTAATATAATATATAATATAAGATCCTCTTGTTGTGGGTGAAGAAGGAGAGTGCAAAACCTGGGTTGAAACTTAACATTAAGAAAACCAAGATCATGGCATCCGGCTCTCTCAATTCCTGGCAAATAGTTGGGGAAGAAATGGAGGTAGTGACAGATTTTATTTTCCTGGGCTCCAAGATCACTGCAGATGGGGACTGTAGCCAAGAAATTAAAAGACGTTTGCTCCTCGGGAGGAAAGCCATGGCAAATCTAGACAGCATACTAAAAAGCAGACATCACCCTGTCAACAAAAGTGCATATACTCAAGGCTATGGTCTTCCCAGTTGCAATGTATGGCAGTGAAAGTTGGACCATAAAAAAGGCTGAGCGCCAAAGAATAATACTCAAATACTTTGACCACCTAATGAGAAGGAAGGACTCACTGGAGAAGAGCCTAATGCTGGGAAAGATTGAGGGCAATAGAAGAAGGGGATGACAGAGAATGAGGTGGCTGGATGGAGTCACTGAAGCAGTAGGCGTGAGCTTAAATGGACTCCAGAAGATGGTAAAGGACAGGAAGGCCTGGAGAAACATTGTCCATAGGGTTGCAATGGGTTGGACATGACTTCTCAGCTAACAACAACAACAATAATTGAATACTCTTCTTACGAGCCTTATATTTGTAGCTGTGCTAAAATTTGATTTCAATTACAGTATAGTTAAAATCAAACTGAATAGAGGCAAGAAACTAACAAGTTAAAACAAAATCTAACTGAAAAGGTCTATATGTCTGTATGTACATACAGACAGATATAAAACCCTTTCCAGTTACAATATGTTTTATCTAGATATTGTGTTATGCATTTGCTATATTACCTTATGTTCAAAACAGAGAGACAAATGGCCATAACACATACTAAGTTGATTTCCGGTTTGTTGCGCAGCTGTCATAGACGGCTGGGAGACTTGCTCTGTCTCCCCCTCCAGTTTTGCATTGCTGGGGGCCCCTGAAAAGGGCCGAAAGTCACCCCGAAGAGGCGAACAGCAAGGAGGGACATTCGCTGGATCACAGGAGAGCCACAACTCTCCTGTTAGACCTGGCGATCCCTCCAAACCAGTGGCCAGTCCCTAGACTGCGAACAGCCGAAGTCACATTTTCTACCAGGCAACTTTTAAAGCAGTGTGGAAGAGACTGGGTGAGATATTTAATTTAATTTAATTTAATAATATTTCTATACCGCCCTTCTCCCTGAGGACTCAGGGCGGTTCACAGGGCAAGAGTAAAATACAAAATACAAATATTAAAAAGAAATTAAATGATTGCCCAATTTTAAAACAATTGATATACAATTATAAAACCCCAAAGATAAAATTAAGAATACAAAAAAAAACAAAAAAAAAAACCCACCAATCCCCATCAGGCTAGGCCGGCTTGTACAAACAAAAACATCTTGAGATCGCGACGAAAGGAGCGAAGATCGGGCGCCATCCGGAGCTCTACCGGTAACTGATTCCACAGCTCCGGAGTGCCCACAGAGAAGGATCTCCCCCTGGGGGCCACCAATCGACATTCTCTGATCGGTGGCACCCTGAGGAGGCCCTCTCTGTGGGAACGCACAGGGCGCAGGGAGCTTGATGCCGGCAGCAGATGTTCCTTGAGGTACTCCGGCCCCCTGCCATGGAGGGCTTTGAACATATACCTCTTTTACACCCTAATTATTTTCTGTACCTCCTTAAGCTGCTAAACATTTTTCCCCTTGTGGTGAGAGAAGGGGGATTTTAGCCCTCCCTCCTGAAAGAGCGGTGAACAACCACCCAGGAGAATTTAAAATATTGAAAAAGAAACTGAATACCAATTGAAATTTTATTTCTCATAGCTTGTGGATTGAAAGACTTTTTATTTTTTTATTTTTCATTATCTACTTCTGTTGAAAATCTGGGTTTTTCATAAAAAAGAAGAAAAATGGAAAAGATTAAAATAACTCTGGTGCTCAAAGGGAAACTTTAAAAGGTAGAGGCAACACCGTGTGGTCAAATTTGATATTTTAATCTGTTATTTTCTAGGGGCCTGGCTGACTGCCCAGGGTAATAGATAAGATACATAACCTTGAATATTTTGAAACAACAGCTGTGGAAATCCTTACCCAGGAAAAAAAAACTTTTTCTTTCTTTTGGATTTTCTAAGAGTAAAGCCTTTAGTCTAAGATGGAAGAAGACCAGGAACAAATTTCCTTATGGATGAAGATCAATACATTCTCTCTATATTGAAAACAATAATTCAAATTCTTATCACAGCCAATGAAAAACTAAGAGGCTATGGGAAGGAACAAGAAAACAGCCCAGATATGAAAACACAAACTTTGACCACAACTCAAGAATCGTCTATACAAAATACAATAGAAAAAAAATGAAACATTTAAATATCACAACAGAAGAATCAATTATTCAACAAATATTGACATTTAAAAATCCAGAAAAGATACTGACAACTTGGAAAAAGGAAAAGGTTTCCTATACAAATCAGAAGGAATTGACGGATCTAGAAAAAAAAAACAGTTGGATGAGAAGATAAACAATTCAGAACTACCACATCAATATGGAAGAATAAAGAGATGACCCACTAGATCTACAAGTCCTCTCAAAAAAATGGTGACCGGATGGTTTTGCCAACATCAATTAATATATATGACATTACAAGAAGATTGGTTTGATGACCCAAAAACAAGGACATGGAAGACGATTTGGCAAAGGAAAAAAGCTAGATAAGACTGAAGAAGAATGGAGTTTCGATCATCTTATTGAAATCTAAAACAGAATGTACTTAAATAGATAAGATGTACATGTTGAACACAAGACATTGTTATGAACTGAGATAAAGAAAATTTTTGGTCATTAAAACTTAGCAGTATAAATACTAATAGATAAAGTTGAGTATTAATTTTTGCTTAAAGGTCATGTAAAGGTGAATAGGATATAGATAAGCTAAGAACGTATTGATGAAAGTAATAAAGAGGTCTATCTGGAACATCAAAATGAAAATTATTAGTTTAAGCAAGAGATAGGAGATACAAAGAGGAAGAGAGAGGAAATATTAAATACTGAAATAAAAAGAAATTTTGATTACTACTTAACAAAAAATTGAAAACTAGCAAAAAGGAATATCATTGTATTCTTAATTTGTTGACATAGAGGGTGAGAAGTTAAATAATCAAGATGTGTATTTTGAATATTAGATTTTGTGAGAAATTATTATTATTATTATTATTATTATTATTATTATTATTATTATTATTATTATTATTATTATTATTTATTAAATTTTTATACCGCCCTTCTTCCGAAGGACTCAGGGCGGTGTACAGGGCAATAAATATCAAAATGTAAATACAAAACTTAAAAAAGAGTTAAAAAGAATTAAATAATTATGCCCAATATAATACAAAAATAAAAGTGTGTTAAAACTAAATCCAACCCCAAACCCATCAGACCAGGCCAGATTGTTCAAATAAATAAGTTTTTAAATCGCACCGGAAGGAGCGAAGGTCGGGAGCCATCCGGAGCTCAACCGGCAAGCGGTTCCACAGGTCTGGCGCGCCCACAGAGAACGCCCTCCCCCTGGGGGCCATCAATTGACATTCTCTGATCGGAGGCACCCTGAGGAGGCCCACTCTGTGGGAGCGCACTGGACAGAGGGAAGTTGATGCCGGCAGCAGGTGCTGCCGTAGGTAATCCGGACCCATGCCATGTAGGGCTTTGTAGGTCATAACCAGCACCTTGAATCTCACCCAGAGGGCAACTGGCAGCCAATGCAGCTCGCGGAGCAGAGGTGTAACATGGGAGTATCAGGAAACCCCCAACACAACTCGCGCGGCTGCATTCTGCACCAGTTGAAATGGTGATAGATGAATTGGGAGTATATTAAAAATCTTGGGAATGATAAATGTCAAACGTTAAATCTAAATGTTAGTGGAAATTAAAACTGAAAAATCTACTAGGTCATTGATTGTCTAAAAGATTATATGTTAAAACAACTAGAGTATATGTAAACTAAAAATTACTGTTATATGTAAGAAAGTTATTTTCCATGTGATTGATAGGATAAAACTTGTTTTTAAATTTACAAATAGAATAGTATATATGAAGAGAAAAAGAGAGGAAATGTTTATGGTAAAAATTTGAAATCTGTACTAATGATATCTGTATGTAATTGAATTTCTACTACTCAGCCACCATGTTGCTTTTCAAATATGTGAAAGTAATATTAGAAAATCAATAAAATTTGAAAAAAGGCATACTAAGTTATGGTAACCTAGATGGGATTCAGGACCACTTCACTTAGAGGAGTGATATGCATTCAGTCTTAACTCACGTACAGGACTGGGCTAGGGTGTCTGATATCCCTATTCCTGGACAGCTAGCAAGAGGCAGAGGTAGTCAGGGTCCTTCTCCCACAGCTAATATGTTGTGAATGGGGAAATATCTACATTTCTGATGATCATATGAATGGTCTTGAAGGACAGAAGGGAGAGCCACTATCAAGGTAACATTCAGATAAGAAGTACTTGAACCTTGATTAAGAAATATGATTTGAGAAAACATTTCAGAGAAACCTTAGTGTATCAAACAAAAAGAATATGGTAGAGAGCTAAAAACATTCAGACTTGCATGATTCAGTTACTACAACTCTTGCAATAAAATTAGTCCTGACCTACATACATGGTGATGGTTTCAACCTTTTGGGGCTGAAAATGTCTTGGGGGTCTGTAAATATGAGACAACACAGAAATATCTAAGTACAGGTGGTCCTCATTCAATGTCTGCTTGTTCAGCAATCAATTGAAATTGCTTGGTGCAAAATATATGGTACTGATGACTTCCTTGAAATTCCAGCTGTCACAACACCCCTGTGGTCATGTGTTCACAATATTGGAACTTAGTAACTGGATTTCCGACTGTTGCAGCATCCCAAAATTACATGATTGGGACTTATAACCTTCCTTGCTGGCTTTCCACAAGCAAAGTCAATGGGGAAGCTGGAAGGAAGTTGGAAGTTGTAATCACATGAGATGCTTCAAAATCTGTGCAGTCCTCACTTAACAATTAACAAACTATTCCAAAGAAAGCATCTAGAACAGGGGTGTAAAACTGCTGGCCTGTGGACTGGTTTTGTCACGGGGAAGCCGCATCCACCTCAGCTCAAGCAATTGGAAAAAAGTTGTGATACATCATGACATGTCATGTGATGTGGCAAGTTTGACACCCCTGATCTAGAAGAAAAAGCAACTACTGCACATCATGTGAATGGAATAGATCACCTCATTCTATTTATTAATAGACTGAATTTATGAGAGAGAGATGGAATGTAGTAAGGAGGTGAATTCTCAGGAGGGAGGGGATATATTTCAGACAAGTAAAAGACAACTCAGTTTGAATATTATGTGTGAGAGAAAAAGGATGAAAACACTCCTTCCTGAATAGTTCACAGATTATACTGTGGATACATATATTAACGTGCTCAATCTGGCAAGATTTTGTCTATAGGTATGAAACAAAAAAGAAACCAGCTTGGAAGAATCACCATATCCCATTCTAAATTTTGCAGGCAGTTGATTTCATGGACAGTAGTACATTCTAAGAGATGTGGTTACAATTTTGTAGGATGCAATTTACAATTTTAACATCAGCATATAAATATTTCAGTTGGTTAATCCATTACTGTATCTCACATTTAAACCTAATGTCAATCCCTCAAGAAATTATTGTTCACTAGTCTATGGACAGATCTTGCAATTGCAGATATGGTGGGTTCTGTACTACTCTGCTTACAGACTTACCTGCCACAAGACTTGATTATGAAACTGTTTCCTCCCTTCTTTAACAAATGTTCTTTCCCTGGATTTGGATGGATACAGAGATTGCAAAGCATGTGCCACAGCATAGACTGCATTGTAAATATTGTAACTCTGGCCACTCATTACTGTTTCAAACACAGATGTGGGAAGGGTCTCAAGCCTCTCCTGTCCAGTACATTTCTTCCCAGAGGTCTCCATTTTTAAGTTTGCAAAGAAACAATCAAATGCCTGTTCCCAAAAATCTTTCCGAAAATGATCGTGCTGGTTGTTGATGTTTGAATTCAAGTTTTGAAGAAATTCCTGGAAGCCTTGGACCTCCTTTGTATGAACTGCAAAGGATAAAGCACCATGTAGAAAATGGATATCCCAAGATTTATGAACGGCAACTGAAGTGTAATCTGTCTGAGCTGTTATAAGCCAAATCTTATTCTTCTTTGGTATATCCTCCACTTCTGAAAACTGGAGGAAGCTTCTCAGAACTGATATGGACTGAGTTTCACCATATAAGAGTATCACATTGGCTGTGCTGTTCATGAGAACATGATATATATGTAGTCCTTCATCTATGGTATCAGTAAAATCACTGTAAAAAGATTCTTTTGGGAACTCTGCTATGAATTCAGTACAGATGCCATGCTCAGAAAATGTAGGGAGCACTTCCCGAAGGAATTTCTCTCCTTTCTCATCCTTTACTACAAGAATTCCAATCCAGATCCATCTAAAATATAGCAATAGCTGCAGGAGGCCCTTGCGTTGGTGGGATTCATTCGGAAACATTTGTTGGAAGAAAACAGCTTGAGTCTCTTTATCCATGACTGGAGCAGAGCCATATATCAACTACAGAAAGATAAACATATGCAGTTGCAAAGGTCTATCTGAGCCTAAAAAATCATTTGTATTTTTGGGTATCTTTGATGTTGTATTGTGAAACATTATGCAACTGGTTGCATTTACTAGGAAATATCAACCAAGATGTCACCCTTGAGGTATCCGTAAATACATTTTTGTCGAAGTAGTTTTATTGTGAATATTTGAAACTTTGTTCAGTGTCTGGAATTTGGATATATTTTGCTGTGTCAAATAGCCCCACCATCTGTTCAGAGTTATGATTACCCATGCTGTTATGCTAATCCTATCAAGCAAAAATAATACCTAGGAATCTGAAAGGATTCTTAGGAATATCACCAAGATGTCACTCTTCAGGTATCAGTAAATATCTTTTCCTAGAAGTAGTCTCATTGTGGATATATCAAATATGAACCTTGGATCAATTTCTAGAATTGAGAAATGTTTTCCTATGTCACATATCCCCACTGTCTATTCAGACCTACTCATTACTCAGGCAGCTCTACTGATCCTATCAAACAAAAAATAATATGTAGGAATCAGAAAAGTTTCTCCTTTTCACAGAGAGAAGCAGAAAGATACCTGTGGGCATCTGGAAGAATGATAGTGTATGTCTTCAGCACATCTTACCTGAGGAATCTTGTAGATGCAGAGCACAGTTGCCATGTGAAGAGAGATGTCAGGTGCCCCAATGACAGCAGTCAAGGTTTTTTGGGCCCCACACTTGTAGTTAGGGATGAATTTTCCCTGAGTGAAAGGCAGTAACATTGAGGCAAAGTAAGTCCAGCCTGGACTAAAGTTGCTGTTAAAAATGTGGAAGCCCAGCGTGATGTTGGGTAGGATCTGGGAATTTTCATTGATCTCTTTTATAGTAAAGGCTAAAGCCAGAATATGCTGGTAATTCTGAAAGACTATTCTGTAAAACAATTAAAAATCATTAAGAAAGGTCTGCTTCACATTACGACACTTGTAATCATTCAGTACCATACATTTTGTGGAATTTGTGAAATAATTCTTATTTCTTTGTTCTTATATGTGAGAATGGCCCACTATCAAACAACAGCTTTTGTTGCAGAAGGAAATTGCTACATTTTAGCACCATAAATATCAAATGAGAAAACTGATCATGGGAAATATGTGCTTCCCGTTTCTTAAGGATAGTAACAGCTTCATAAATTAAGCCACATTCTTGTATGTTAATAGATATTTAGATGTGATGTGTTATAAATGGAGATTTGATCGCCATTACAACATTACCTGGAGAGTAAAGTAAAATATAACTTCACATAAAATAAACCTAGGCATCCTATTTTAGATCTTTCTTTCTGTATTTTTTGCCATTAGAGGAAACATTCCAAGCATCAGGTAATATACCAGCAAGGCTCAGAGCTTGACAATAAATTAATGGTGTACTTACATAAGTCCATCATGAAATCCCTGCGAAGGATCTTGAATAAATTTAATGGGATTAGAAGATGCAAAGAAGGCAGAAATAATGCCAGCAATATTAATGTCTCCAAACTGATGATAGGTGTGCCGAATAGGAAGAGGCTGATGAAAGTCACATTGAAGGCCAGGATCCTTGCACATCACTTCAGGCAGTACTATTAACAGTAACTCCATGAATACTAACATCTTCCTTGAGTGTCTTCTTTCTGGGTGCAAATGCATCCCTCTGCCACAAGTTATTTGAAGTGGATCAGACTGACCTGCCTTCTTGAGATGTTCTTCAGACACAAATAGTGAGTGCAACATAATATCAAATCAACTCAAAGACCTTTGGGGCTCCCAGCCATATGTTGGAATATCATGGGGACAATAAATACCATAATTCAGTGCCCCTTCCTCCTGTTTTCATGGAGTCCCATAGGATTTGGAAGAGACAAACTGATTAATTTCTTAATGATAATAAGACAGTCACATATGTGAACATCTTCAAAACACGTGAGGACATCCAGAGGCAGGGATGCATGAAGAATAAGACAAAAATAAAATCATTAGATCCATAAATCAAAATAGAGATGTAAATATATGTATGTGTAAAGGCATTATTCTATTCTATTCTATTCTATTCTATTCTATTCTATTCTATTCTATTCTATTCTATTCTATTCTATTCTATTCTATTCTATTCTATTCTATTCTATTCTATTCTATTCTATTCTATTCTATTCTATTCTATTCTATTCTTGTTTTATTCCATCCGCAAACTCTTAGCAGACTGAAGACAAGTCTGCCACCTGTGTTCGGTGAATCCCAGTTACTTGGATGCCCAATGCATCAAACCAATCGAGCCCTATGAGGCTTGTGTGTTGACCTTCCACCATGACAACATCTAGTGGGCCTGTAAACCCCTTGAAATTAATCAGAAAAGTGGCTTCACCCTTGACCACCACTCAGAAGTTTTGGAAGTCTCTGAGCAACAGGTTAGAAGGCCTAAATTTGATCCCTCTATTGCTTCAGTTGCATATGTGCTGAAAAGTTCCTATGGAGATGATGGACACGGCTCAGCCTGTGTCCAGTTCCATTTTGCATAGAACTCCCTGAAGCTTGACTTGCAGTTGAAGCTTCTGCTTAAGTGGACGGTAGGCACCAGTGCAGAACACGCTACTTCGGCTGGAGCAGAACCCTACTCGGTGTTGCCCCAGGGCCCCGGTACCTCTCCTGAATGATTCTTCCTGCTGATGGTCCCCCTGGCGACCTCAGCAGATGGCAGCAATGTGGTTTGGTTTTCCATATGCCAAGCCCGTTGCTGTTCGGAATCGGCATTCCATGCATTGATGGTGGCCTCTGCAACTCATGCACCTAAAGAATGGAACTGCCTTGTTATCTGGCCTCAGTCCCTTCTCCTGGTACCTCTGTAACTTGTCAACTTCGTAGTCTGAGTCGGTGTCATCCATCCACTCAGCATCCTCGTGGTGGATGGCTTTGGTGCTTGGCATGTTTTTGGAGGGCACAGCACCTTAACGGCCCCTCTGGCAGCTTCATCTGTCATGACCTCCTTCAAGGCCTCCTGTAGCGAGAGAGTCTCTTTAGCAAAAAGGTTTTGTTGGAGCTCTCGATTCCTGAGTCCACAGACTAAGTGGTCTCTTAGCCTCTCTTCCAAATCAGCGAAATTTCATAGTCAGGATGCTTGATGAAGGGCAGCAATGAATTCCGTAGCCAACTTGCTGGGCTATTGATCCCACTGCTCAAATGCATGCCTGGGCTGCAAACACAGAAAAGGGTTGCTGCCTTCACCCCATCTTCGCTGACTTGATTTGCGTGGAGGTAGTTTTCTATGTGGGACATGTAGGATGTCCATCTCTCCAGGTGTGTCACGTCAAATTCTTAGAGCTTTCCAACATTCGCCATGGAGAGTTGTTTGTGTTGCTTGTTTCTCACATTGCCTTGTGCTGCTGGCTTCTGCATAGGCTCTAGGATGGATCCTTAGGGCGTGGTGGTCTCCAGCATGGCTTGCTAGGCAGACCGAGGGGGGAATGTAGTTCCTGCAAGGTTGTGTGCTTGCCTCACCCAGTAGTGACTTCAGGCTCTTATGATGAAGCAAAACATCTCACCTTTGTCACCAGTGTTAAATATTTGGTTCTTGAAGGCATTAAGTGAGATGAAATGTTCAAACAGCAACAAGTTTATTTTAACTCAGAACAGAACAGAAGCAAGCTAATAGCTATGCAGCTATTTATACAGTTGGCCTCTAGGCAGTGACCAATAGGTTTAAAGTAGCAGTTTCCCGCCCCCAAATCTAATTATCAGCCTGGAGACAGCAAGTCTGGCTTTCAGCAACCCTTACAAAACACACAGAATGTAGGTCAGACATTAAGCAAGCAGTTAGACATTAAGCAAGTGAATTAAGGCCAGTACATTACAGTAACCATCTCCAAGATACCACCCTCCCATTGGGGCAGCCTAATATCCAACCCATTTCAGAAGACGAAAATGGTGGGTGGCTCATTCAATTAACTCATCAGTCGGCATTTAGAATTACCATATGCTTGTCATACAAGTGCTGCAACACTCTATCTACTAAAACAGACTCATAACAGTAGAATGTACCATTTACACAGTTACCATATTCAATTGAATTTCGTAGAAAGAGATCATTATGCAAATTGGATACAAGCATGTACTGGATTTCTGATGGAATTTATTTGAATTTACTAGAATTATTTTTGTGCCAGAGATTTCATTGGTTTTGATACTGAGGAGAAAACACATGGCCAGCTTACCACAACCAACTTACCAACTCCCTGCTTCCAACTCGCCATGGTCAATTCATTGCACCCACCTCGCCATTGCCAACTCGCTGAAGGACAATTCAATAATTTAATTTAATTAGTTAAAATAATTTATTTTTAATTTTTTTTTGTCACATTTTATTTTGTCCCCCTTTCTTTAATACTTATGTTCCACCATTTCTTTGATATTATATAACTTTTGTCCCACAGTGACTTGGCTATCTGACTGCTTTAGAAACAAATATTTGGCATTCCTTGTTTAAATGAAAGTCTCATTTGTATTTAACCACCACTTCTTTTACATGTTCAAGTGTGTATATATATTTGGATGACCAGTAAAGAAAAAAATAAAATTCAAATTTAATCTATATATTGAGTCAGAGATGTCTATCACATACTGAAATATCACAAAAAATAATATTGTGTTATCATTTATTTGTTTCTTTGTTTACATGGTTTTATGCTTCCCATAAGGGATGCGGTGGCTCAGTGGGTTAGGACGCTGAGCCTGTCGATCAGAAGGTCGGCAGTTTGGCGGGTCGAATCCCAAGTGCTGCGTAACAGAGTGAGCGCCTGTTACTTGTCCCAGCTTCTGCCAACCTAGCAGTTCGAAAGCACGTAAAAATGCAAGTAGAAAAATAGGGACCTCTACGGTGGGAAGGTAACAGCGTTCCGTGCGCCTTTGGCATTTAGTCATGCCGGCCACATGACCACGGAGACGTCCTCAGACAAGCGCTGGCTCTTTGGCTTTGAAACAGAGATGAGCACCGGCCCCTAGAGTCGGAAATGACTAGCACGCATGTGCGGGGGAACCTTTACCTTTACCTTTTACCTTATGCTTCCCATGTTTAATTGTCTTCCAGAAGTAAAAAAAAAAGTTTTGAATTACCCAAATCTCAGGGACAAGGTAGGCTTTACAACACATGAGCCCAATCTAACTGTACATTGCTCTCAAGCTTCAAAGGGCAAGTGAGGAAGATCTCCAACATGGACATACAAAGCCTATCTTTCCTAAAACTTTCTTTTCATGAGCTGTTGTTTATTGTTCAGTTCGGGTCTGATCACTATGATAAAACACTTGGGGAAAAAGATACACATCAATAAGCCAGCACTAGAGGAGATCATGGAGAAGATCTCCACTGCCAGCACATATTTCCCCTTTGTGCTTAGATAGGTTGGAATAAAACACAGCCAAACACTGCAGAAGACCAACATGCTGAAGGTGATGAATTTGGCTTCGTTGAAACTGTCAGGCAACTTCCTAGCTAGAAAAGCAGCAGAGAAACTAAGTAGAGCAAGAAAACCCATAAAGCCCAAAACACAGCAGAACATGACTGAGTCTTCATTGCATTCCATGATGACTTCTTCAGAGATGGAATGTGCATCAAAATCTGGATATGGTGGGGACATTATCAGCCACACAGCACAAAAACACACTTGTACAAGGGTGCAGGATAGAAGAATGAAACTGACCATTCTTCCTCCCACCCATTTCCTCAATTTGGAACCAGGTTTGGTGGCCATGAATGCTAGAACCACAACAAAGGTTTTGGCCAATATACAAGAAACTGCCACAGAAAAGATGAGGCCAAAAGCTGGTTGTCGAAGCAGACACACAATCTTTTCAGGTTTCCCAACGAATAGAAAGACACAAAGGAAAGAGAAGAGGAGGGAAACTAAGAGACTGTAGGTGAGATTCCGATTGTTGGCTTTGACAATGGGAGTGTCTTTGTGTTTCACAAAAATTGTTATTACCAAAGTTGTCATTAAAGAAAAGCAAAGAGAAAGAGCAGTAAGACTGATCCCCAAGGGTTCTTCATAGGACAAAAATGTGATCCGCTTTGGAAGGCACATATTTTTTTCAGAATTTGGATATTGAACTTCTGGACATGGAGAGCATTCATGTATATCTGAAAAAGAATGCAGGGGAATTGATATAGGGAATTAGAGTGTTGTGCCATCATGACCTAGACCCATTATATTTGAAAATGTCCTACCCTTCTCCTTTGATATTTTCCCTTCTGGACACAGGTGGCAATCATAGCAGCAAAAGGACTCCCCTTCTTTCTTGGCCTTGCTGTATCCTGTCTCACAAGGATCATTACACAAAGATAAAGGTAATGCCTATCAATGAATGAAGAGGAATGTTTTAAGATACAGATGGGGAAAGAAGTGCTTGGAGAGATACTGGTAATGAAGAATCAACAGAATACAAATAGATTGATAAGCAGAAGCAGTATGATGACATAATTTTGAGATGCATTTTGTCTGAAATAATAATTAAATATCTACAATTATTTGACAACTATGGCCTTGTGTAACCATCATCACCACTCTCCAAAGGTAATTTTGGTGCTGGCTCGTTAAAGAGCTTCCTCAACCACTCAAGTCACTAAACTGATGAAATCTAGTACACTGGATTGCAACTTTTACTTGAAAACCATGAAAACTATTACCCAGAATTAACAGAGGGCCAAAATAAAAAGTACAATAGTCTGTACAAACTAGTAGAAAAGTAAACATTCTTACAGATATTGTTTTCTTTCCCCAGGATGTTTGTTCCTAGGGTAGTCAGAAATTGCAGTCTAATCTAGATTCTAAAAGCTAACCTGATTAAAGCCTACTGGCCACGTGATGGAATCAACAGAGATATTGAAGAACTTGTCTGCTGAAGTTGTAGGATCTATCACTCCCACTTTGAGTCTAAGAAAGGACTGATTTGGAAATATGATCCAGTTGATAATATCATATCCACCAATGAATTCTCCATTTTTATCAAAGGAGATCTTTTCACCAACACTATTATTGAATCTGACACTTCTCAGGAAAAAATGAACCTGAAAGAAAGAGACATTCAGAGATGAAAAAAGAGAGAACAGGACAGAGGGAGAGAGAAATAATTCATATATTCAAAGCATACATATGAATGTTTCTTTATGAATGTGCTCGTATGATCACAATCCTGGAATTCAGCAACTAGCCTGTATTTCTGACTGTCATGACATCCCATAGCTACTTGATTGCAATTTGCAATCTACAGTATCTTGCTGGCTTTCCACAAGCAAAGTCAATGGGGAATGTTAAGTCCGGAATGACGAACGGAGACAGCGATGTCAGACAAGGAACGTTTATTGGAACTCACATGGGTCAACTGGCTAGCTGCCGTTGGACCCTCCCTTAAATACTAACTCCCATTCAAATGTAACCAATCCCCGGCTTGGAATCTCCCGCCGGAAGGTAGCAGCCAATGAATGCACTCAGATTTCCCGCCGTAGGGAAACCACTCCCGTAACTATATACACAACACCCCTTTCCCCCTGGATGATATTTACTGTTTAACATTGTCCTTCAGGTAACTAGGGGGTTTATGTTGCCTGACAGGATAACGGCTGGCCATACTAATGTCAGGGGTTCCTGCAGTTCCGCTGTTGACTACCGCCTCTGACCCTGTTGTGTGTGTGGACAGCCCAGGTGATGCCTCCCTAATCGGCTGTTGTTGTGCTTCCAGTTGTTGTGGTGCATTGGCTTGACTGGATGACCCAGATGGGCTGTCAGGGGGTGCTATTTCGATCCCTGCTTCACAATTCTGGGGGGGTGCTTCAATTGCCCTGAAGGGTAACCTCCTCCCTTTCCCCCCTGGTGCTTTGTTATCCCTGGCTGGGGAAGGTGTAAAGTTGTTTGTAGTGTTTTCTCTTGCTTTGTTGGCGTGTACACCTTCAGGGGCCCTTTTCCTTAACTGATCAATGTGTCCCTTCCCCCTCAATTAAATAAGATAAGGGACCAGTTTTATCGATCACGACCCCTTGTGCCCATTTATCCCCTTGTCCATAATTCCTGGCCCACACCATGTCCCCAATATTCAAAGACCTGGCTGGGGTAACCGGATCATGTTCGGCAGGTAGTCTGTCAGGGTGTAATCTGTCCAATTTCGTTATCAATCGCCTTCCCCACCTCATTTCAGCAGGACTCTTCCCTGTGGCCGCACATGGTGTGGTGTGCTGGGCCAGCAGGAACTGAGCCAGTCTTTGATGCCAGTCACCGTGGATTATTCGTCTGAGGGCATCCTTGGTTGTCCTGACGTTCCGTTCTGCCAAGCCGTTAGAAGAGGGGTGGAAGGGTGCTGAAGTCGCGTGTCTAATCCAGTTGGCCTTGAGGAAGTCCTGAAATTCATTAGATGTGAATTGTGGCCCATTGTCAGAAACAATTATGTCAGGTAACCCATGAGTGGCAAAGAGTCCCCGTAAGACCTGTATGGTTTTGGCTGAAGTCATGGACTTAACAGGCACGACCTCCAACCACCGGGAATAGCTATCCACTACTACAAGGAATGTGAGGCCCTGGAAGGGGCCGGCGAAGTCAATATGGATTCTAGACCATGGGTTTCTAGCCTCCTCCCATTTGTGTACCGTTGTGTGTGCCTGTTCAGGTCTAGAACGCTGGCACTGGTAGCACCTTGCTACTTTGTCCTCTATGGCTGTGTCTAACCCCGGCCACCATACGTGACTTCTAGCTAGGGCCTTCATGCGCACAATTCCCGGGTGCCCATCATGTAATTCGCCAATTACTGTTTGTCTATGCCTCTCTGGAATGACAACCCTATTTCCCCACAATAGACAGCCAACATGTGATGAGAGTTCGTCCTTTCTTCTAATGTATGGTGTGAACGTAGGGTCCGGGCTTTTGCTAGGCCACCCGCCTTGTACCCATGCTGCTATTCTACTGAGTAAGGGGTCTTTCCTTGTGGCAGCAGCAATGTCCCTGGCAGTTAGGGGGCACTCAGAAAGCTCTTGTAGGGACATGATTTGTCCCACAGGTGCTGGGTCTGTACCAGTATCATCTAGGGGTAACCTGCTGAGGGCATCAGCATGCCCCATCTCCTTGCCCGGCCTGTGTTTGATTGAAAATGTGTAAGCAGATAGGAAAATTGACATTCTTAGCATTCTGGGAGACATTATTTGTGGAGTCTGCCTATCGGTGGTAAATAGCCCTAGCAGGGGTTTATGATCAGTGTAAATGGTAAAGTCCCTACCATACAGATAATTGTGGAACTTTTTTACACCTGCCACTATAGCCAAAGCTTCCCTGTCGATCTGTGCATAATTCTGTTCCGCCTTTGTTAAGGTCCTGGAATAGTATGCTATAGGCCTCTGTTGGCCCTGCTCATCTTTGTGGCTGATAACTGCTCCCACTCCATAAGGGGAAGCATCACAAGCTAAGAATATGGGTTTGTTCTCTATAAAATGTGTAACAGTAGAATTGCTTGACAGTATGTCCTTTAGTGTTTGAAAGCTAGTCCTGTGTTTTTGTTGCCACTGCCAGGGGGTCTTCCTATCTAAAAGTCTATGCAGGGGTTCAGCAATAGCTGCTTTGTGAGGCAGGAATGTGTGATAAAAATTAATTAGGCCAAGGAAAGCTTGTAACTCTGCCTTGTTCTTTGGTTCTGGAGCTAATTTTATGGCCCTAATTTTTCCTTCTGTAGGGTGGATGCCTAGAGCATCAATCCTAAACCCCAAGAATTCTGTTGATTTTACCCCTATGCAACACTTATCCTTTTTTAATTTTAATCCTGCCTCCCTAAATTTCCCCAGTACCTGTTCTAGCCTCTCAGCTAGGATGTCCTCAGTTTTTCCAGCGATGAGGACATCGTCAAAGTAAGGGCATACACCTGGAATGCCCTTCAAGGTTCTCTCCATCACCTCCTGGAAGATGCCTGGAGCTGCAGCTATCCCGAACTGAAGTCTGTGAACGCGGAACGCCCCCTTGTGGGTAACTATCGTTTGAGCCTCTGCGGCTTCCTTAGAAACAGTAAGTTGCAAATACGCCTGCGCCAAGTCGAGCTTGGCAAAAATGGCGCCGTCCTGGATCATCGCGAGGACCTGCTTCACCGTCGGGACCGGGTAAGCATGTTTTTTCATAGCTAGGTTCAGGGTGGCCTTATAGTCGGCACAGATCCTCACATCCCCATTAGGTTTCAGGGGTGTGACGATCGGTGTCTCCCACAGGCCCCCTTCTACGGGTTCTAAAACGCCCTGGCCTACTAGCTTATCTAGTTCGGCCTCGATTTTCTGTTTGAGGGCGAAAGGCACCCTCCGGGCCTTAAGCCTAATGGGCCTGACCTCAGGGTCTAAATTAAAACTAATGGGGGGTCCCTTGTACCTCCCTAATGACCCATCGAATACGTCTGCGAAATTATTGCAGACGGACTTCAGGGTTTTAGCTTGAATGGTGTTAATTCCCCCCACCCAGATACCTAGGGTCGAGAACCAATTAAGGCCTACAAGGCTAGATCTCTGGCCTTCAGTGACTAAAATAGTCAATACTCCACTAAACTCCTTATATTTAACTTTGATGGTAGCCTCTCCCACTAATTCTATGGGTGATTTCTGGAAGTCAGCTAATTGTAATTGGGTGGGTTTAAGGGGAATTTTCTGGCCGCTTCTGTTTTCAATGTATTTAAGGGTGTCCCTAGAGATTATAGATACCGAGGCCCCGGAGTCCACTTCCATTTTGCAAGGGACGCCTTGCAGTTGGACTTCGATTCTTAATTTAGGCCTCACAATGTGGTTGATTCTAGGGGTGCGTTTCTGTCTAGGGATTCCCACGTGGTTGACCCCCACCCCAGCCCCAGGGTTGGAAGTGCGTGCCTTAGGCCTATGGGTCTCTCCGCCACTCCGTTCGGGGGTTACCTCACCTGAGGCCCAAGCGTCGAGCTCATGGAGGCGGTTGTCTCGTAGTCGGCTTCTGCAGATGGTCTGGATGTGGCCCGTTTTTCCGCACCCTCGGCATTTGGCATTTCGGAATCGGCAAGTCGATCGTTGGTGGTTCCTGCCGCAGCTTCTGCACCGGGTCTCTGGGTCTCGGGGTCTGGCTGTGTTGTCCCACTGGGGTCGTTGAAGCGCTGGAGGTTGTTGTCTCCTGTTCTGGTCTGGGCCTTCGGCTCATTGTGGTCTCGGTGCCATCTTCCCGAACCTTCTGGCTACTTCGGCAATCTCAGCTTCCCACTGGTAATCCACCTCCCCACTGTCCACATGGCTCTCTTGGTTAATTTCAGCTGAGGCTGCCATGCTATTGTAAGGGGGGTCGTGTCTGCCTGTAGACTCGTACGTGAGTAGCTCGTCTAATACTTCTTGGAGGTTGCCAGTGGGCTTAGAGATGATTCGGTTTTGCAAGTGTTCATCTCATAGCCCCAAAACCACTCGGTCCCTGATGTGAATCTCGAGATTGTCGTATTTACAGCGCAGGGCTGCTTCTCGGACTGCCGCCACAAATTGTTGTATTGACTCACCGGGCCGCTGGTTCCTCTTTTCAAATATCCTCCGCCAGAACAGTTCTGACCGTTTAGGGGTGAAATGGACCTTCAGTTTAGCCAGCAGGTCGGCGTACGATACGCTGGAGACCGGCAGGGGTTGGCACAGGCCGACGGCCACCCGGTAAAACGGAGTGCCGCTGATGGTCAGGAGCGCCGCCGGCTTCTTCCTGTCCTCCGTGATCCCGTTGACCAGCATGCACCCCTCGACTTGTCCTACATATTCTTCCCAGTCTTCAGGGTAGTTAGGGTCAAACTCCTTCAGGGAGCCTACTTGCGCCATTCTGTTGTTAAATTCGCTTGCTGCATGGTTGACTGTGGTTCAAATTTCCCGCTTTTTGCTCTGTCGGCTTTCCGCGGTTCTTTTGCTGTTCTGCTGTCAATCCCACCTTCGTCGCCACTGTTAAGTCCGGAATGACGAGCGGAGACAGCGATGTCAGACAAGGAACGTTTATTGGAACTCACATGGGTCAACTGGCTAGCTGCCGTTGGACCCTCCCTTAAATACTAACTCCCATTCAAATGTAACCAATCCCCAGCTTGGAATCTCCCGCCGGAAGGTAGCAGCCAATGAATGCACTCAGATTTCCCGCCGTAGGGAAACCACTCCCGTAACTATATACACAACAGGGAAGCTAGAAGGAAATTGGAAGTTGTGATCACATGAAGTCCATGCTTAAAAAAACTATGCAGTCCTCACTTAACAATGGTAACTGGGGTCTGCCAGAACTGTTGTTGCTAAACCACATGGTCAAATGCACTTTAGAACTGCATCACTTAACAACGGAAATTCAGATCTCAATTACCATCATTAAGTAAGGGTTGTCTGTAAAATGTACAATATAATGGAAGATAGGCTTACTTTTATAAAGTAAAATCTAAAAATAATTTAGGAAATAATTTTAGGAAACCATATTCTACCTAAGAAATAAAATCTCAGTACAGAAGTTAAGCAGTGGCAATTGAGGACGAAAGGGCAATGGCATTTCTTTTATTGGACGCATTAGAGTAGAAGCAGATTCAACATCGGCAGGAGTTGCTGGAATTTAAAATCCTACATTAATGATGAATTTGTTGGCTTAACTATCATCATTTAAAATCTATGATTGTTTCATCCTATGGGGGAACATATGTCTCACAAAAAGTAGGCTCAAAATAACATCCCACCTTGGCCCTCTTTTATTGACCACCTGAAATATTAAAAACACCTTCACTCCTTCTCTGGTTTCTCTTAGAATTGTGTTCTGAAAACCATATAAGGCTGCTTTCATTCTTCTGCATCCATTTGCTCTAAAACTATGCATGTTTTGTTGTGAACAACTGGATTCAGACATACTGGTGGGTCTTAAATAGTCTGTGAAGAGGTCAGAACACTATGCCTCATAGAAAGGGAACATTTCAGCATGCTGAATCTTGTTTGAGTAAGAGTTGCAATATCCTTAGAATGCAATATCCTTCCTCTTCCACACATGAATTGTATGGGAAGATAAGGACATGATTGTACTTTCAATAATCCATGAACTTTGACTAAATGCAAACATTTCAAATAAAGCATATACAACAAAAAAAAAGCTTCAGCATATCATGTAAAGGGAGTAAAATACCTCCTTCCATTTTTTTAATAGACAATTTATGGAACAGTGATGGAATGTAATAAGAAAGTGGAGTCCCAGCAGGGAGGGATTGCATTTCAGAAAAGTAAAAGACAATTCAGGTTGGATATTATGTCGGAGAGAAAGAGGAGGAAGATAACCCTTCCTAATAATCCACAGAGTAAATTGGAGATACAGATAGCAGACTGCTCAAATTGGCAAGATTTTATCTATAGATGTAAAACAAGAAGAAATCAGCTTAGAAGAATTACCATATGCCGTTCTTGGTTTTGGGCTTGAGAGACAGTTAATTCCATGGAGAGAAGCGTATTCTAAGAAATATTGCAGAATGCTATTTACAATTTTAATATCAGCATATGAATATTTTATAATTAGTTAATCCATTCTTACATCTAATGTCTGGGTTTTCAGAGGTCAATATCCCTGGATAATATTGTTTGCTAGAATTTATGGACACATGTTGCAGCTACAAATATGGTGGTTTCTGCACTACTCTGCTTACAAACTTACCTTCCACCACACTTGATTGTGAAAATGTTTCCTTCTTTCTTTCACCATTGTTGTTTCTCTAGATTTGGATAGAGAGAGAGATTGCAAAGCATGTGCCACAGCATAGACTGCATTGTAAATATTGTAACTCTGGCCACTCATGCATGTTTCAAACACAGATGTGGGGAGAGTTTCAAGCTTCTCCTGACCGGTACATTTTTTTTCAGACTCCTCCATTTTTGAGTTTGAGAAGAAACAACTGAATGCCTGTTCCCAGAAAACTTTCCGGAAATGATCATTCTGATCGTTGCTTGGATTTAGATTATGAAGAAATTCCTTGAAGCTTTGGACGTCTTTTGTGTGAACTGCAAAGGATAAAGCACCATGTAGGAAATGGATATCCCAAGATTTATGAACAGCAACTGAAGTGAAATCTGTCTGAGCTGTTATAAGCCATATCTTATTCTTCTTTGGTATATCCTCCACTTCTGAAAACTGGAGGAAAGTTCTCAGAGCTGATAAGGACTGGATTTCACCATATAAGATTATCACATTGGTTGTGCTGTTCATGAGAACATGGTATATATGTAGTCCTTCATCTATGATATCAGTAAAATCACTGTAAATAGCTACATTTGGGAACTCTTGTATGAATTCAGTACAGATGCCATGCTCGGAAAATGTTAAGAGCACCTCCTGAAGAAATTTCTCTCCTTTCTCATCCTTTACTACAAGAATTCCAATCCAGATCCATCTAAAATACAGCAATAACTGCAGGAGACCCTTGCGTTGGTGGGATTCATTCGGAAACATTTGTTGGAAGAAAACTACTTGAGTTTCTTTATCCATGACAGGGGCAGAGCCATAGGTCAACTAGAGAAAGATAAACATGCAATTCCAAAAGTCTATGTGAGCCTCTGAAAACATGTACATTCATTTGAGTCTTTGGGTATACTTACTCTTAGAAGAAATAAGAAACATTATGCAACTAGTTGTGTTTATTAGGAAATATCGACCAAGATGTCACTCTTTGGATATCAGCAAATACATATTTTTGGAAGTAGTCTTATAGTGAATATTTGAAAATTGAAACTTAGTTCAATGTCTGGAATTGGGGAATGTTTTGCTGGATCAAATATCCTCGCCAAATATTTGGTTACAATTACTCATGGTGCTATTCTGCTCTTATCAAGCAAAAAATAATATCTAGTTATGTGAAAAGTCTCTCCTTTTTACAGAGAGAAAAACACAGACATCTAGGGAGGTACAGCAGAATAATAATGTATATTTGCAGCCCATCTTACCATAGGAACTTTGTAGATGCAGAGCACAGTTGCCATGTGAAGACAGATGTCAGGTGCCCCAATGACTGCAGTCAAGGTTTTTTGGGCCCCACACTTGTAGTTAGGGATGAATTTTCCCTGAGTGAAAGGCAGTAACATTGAGGCAAAGTAAGTCCAGCCTGGACTAAAGTTGCTGTTAAAAATGTGGAAGCCCAGCGTGATGTTGGGTAGGATCTGGGAATTTTCATTGATCTCTTTTATAGTAAAGGCTAAAGCCAGAATATGCTGGTAATTCTGAAAAACTATTCTGTAAAAAAAAATAAAAAATGATTAAGAAAGGTCTGCTTCACATTACGGCACTTGTAAACATTCAGTACAACACATTTTGTGGAACGTATGAAATAATTCATACGTAGAATGACCCACTATCAAATAACAGCTTTTAAGAATGACTTATATGCAGAAGGAAATTGCTAAATTTTAGCACCATAAATATCAAATGAGACAACTGATCATGGGAAATATGTGCTTCCCCTTTCTTAATGATCAAAACAGCTTCATAAATTAAGCCACATTCCTGTATATTAATAGATATTTAGATGTGATGTGTTATAAATGGAGATTTGATTGCCATTTCAACATTACCTATTTTAGATGTTTATTTCTGGAATTTTTGCCATTAGAGGAAACATTTCAAGCTTCAGGTAATATACCAGCAAGATTCAGAGTTTGACAATAAATTAATGATGTACTTACATAAGTCCATCATGAAATCCCTGAGAAGGATCTTGAATAAATTTAATGGGATTAGAAGATGCAAAGAAGGAAGAAATAATGCCAGCAATATTAATGTCACCAAACTGATGATAGGTGTGCCGAATAGGAAGAGGCTGATGAAAGTCACATTGAAGGCCAGGATCCTTGCATGCCACTTCTGGCAATACTATCAACAGTAACTCCATGAATACTAACATCTTCCTTGAGTGTCTTCTTTCTGGGTGCAAATGCCTCTCTCTGCCACAAGTTATTTGAAGTGGATCAGACTGACCTGCCTTCTTGAGATGTTCTTCAGACACAAATATCGAGTGCAACATACTATCAAATCAAGTCACAGAGCCTTGGGGCTCCCAGCCCTGGGTTGGTATATAATTGGGACAATAAATACCATCTTTCAGTGTCAGTTCTTCCTATTTTCATGAAGTCCCATAGGATTAGGAAGAGACAAACTGGCTAATTTCTTAATGATAATAAGACAGTCACTTATGTGAACATCTTCAAAACATTTGAGGTCCTGCAGAGGCAGGAATGCATGAGCTGCAAAATAAAAATAAAATCATTAGATCCATAAATCAAAACAGAGATGCAAATATATGTATGGGTAAAAGCATTACTATAGATCTATTCTATTCTATTCTATTCTATTCTATTCTATTCTATTCTATTCTATTCTATTCTATTCTATTCTATTCTATTCTATTCTATTCTATTCTATTCTATTCTATTCTATTCTATTCTATTCTATTCTATTCTATTCCATTCCATTCCATTCCATTCCATTCCATTCTTTCACTACACTAAACTACACTATTCTCCATTCTCTAGTCTCCGTTCCATTATAATTATGTTCATGTATTCTTACAGAAATTTGGATGTGTATTGCAATAGTTAGTTGTTATGTTGTTGAATTCTACTCTTCAAGTTTGCATATGATGCAGTAGGATGCTAATTTTTGAAGACTTCATTGGAAAACAGAGGAATGACAGTGTGGTAAGCATACAGCTGAGTGAAGATTGGTTTAGTAAACACAGAACAGAGGGGAAAAATCAGCTTTGGCAAGAGCTCAAACCCTTGCTCTCTTCATATAATATGCTAAGTACAACTCAACTTACAACTGTCTTACTCCTTGCAAGGGTCTCACAGGAGTCTTCTCCAGCACCAGTAAAGTCACTACTGTCTTCCAAGTCAAATGCTCACTCACTTTAAAGAGTCATTGCCTGTATGCCTTGTGTGTGACGCATCCCCTTATGGTGTAGGGGCTGTTTTAAGTCACTTGGAAAGTGACGGGACTAAAGTCCCAATTGCCTATCACTCTAGGAAATTGTCCTCTGCTGAGTGCAATTATGCGCAAATTGACAAGGAGGCCTTGGCCATTGTGGCCGGGGTGAAGAAATTCCATGAATACTTGTATGGTAGGGAATTCACGGTCTTCAGACCATAAGCCACTATTGGGCTCAAGTACATGGGTGCTACACGTGTCCACAGTCCAGGCCAGAAATGCCACACGCTCCTGTCCACAGATGGGAGGAGACACACACTCCTTGGTCAAGGATTCACATCGACTTTGCTCGGCCCTTTCAGGGACAGCTATTTTTTATAGTGGTCGACAACCACTCTAAATGGCTGGAAGTTATTCCAATCGCAAGTATAACTACTGCTAGGACCATCCAGGTGCTTAGGAAGCTTTTTGCAACACATGGGCTGCCAGACGTTGTAGTGTCCGATAACGGGGCCCAGTTCACATTGGCAGTGTTTCAAGCCTTCTTGAGGACTAACCTCATTAGGCATGCTACATCGGTTCCTTTTCACCCTTCGAGTAATGTACAGGCCAAACAGATGGTGCGCCCTACAAAGGAGTCACTCAAGCGCATAATGACTGGGGATTGGCACCACAGGCTGGCTGATTTGGATGCCGGTTGTCTGTGTGGATGCCTCTTCCAGAAATCCATTCTGGGCCTGTGCAACAAAAAATTAGCAACTGGTTCTGCTGAAGTGGTGCGAACTGACTGAATCCCATCACTGTACACACCCCACAACATGGACTGCATTCTAAATATTGTAACTCTGGCCACACATGTGTGTTTCAAACACAGATGTAGGAAGGGTCTCAAGCCTCTCCTGCCTGGTATATTTTTTCTCAGACTCCTCCATTTTTGACTTTGAGAAGAAACAACTGGATGCCTGTTCCTCTCCTCTCCTCTCCTCCCCTGCAGAGGCAGGAATGCATGAGCTGCAAGACTAAAATAAAATCATTAGATCCATAAATCAAAACAGAGATGCAAATATATGTATGGCTAAAAGCATTACTATAGATCTATTCTATTCTATTCTATTCTATTCTATTCTATTCTATTCTATTCTATTCTATTCTATTCTATTCTATTCTATTCTATTCTATTCTATTCTATTCTATTCTATTCTATTCTATATTCATACACTACACTACACATTCCTCACTCTCTACTCCATTCCATTCCAGTAAGATTATGCATTCTTTCAGAAATGAATAGGTTTATTGCACTTCTTGGTTGTCATGTGGTTGACTGTTTTAGATTGGCCTATTTTGTCGTATGATGCTAATTCATGAAAACTGCATTGTGAAAGAGACAACTACATGACACAGTTGAGTGGAAATGGGTTTACTAGCCACAGAGCAAAGGGGGAAAATCAGCTTTGGTATAGACTCAAACCATATTTTTAATTTAAAAACTGAATAATATTGGAGTCAGACTAGACTAGACTGGACAAGACTAAAATAATAAAATAAAATAATAAGGTCACCTGACTGCTAGGTGCTGCAAACAGCTATAAGTGCAGGTTGATTGCCAAGCACACAAAATATGATCTGTTCAGCCATCTGAATGGGAGGGTCTCCCTGACCATCAGAACTCTGAGTCCAGGTTGTGACCATGGCGATGCCCCTGTTATCTTTCACCTGTCACTTAGCAACACATTGTAACTCAGGAACTACCTATAATTGCAGGAGCTAGTGGTAATAAAGGAAAAACCATTTGCCACAATCTTTTGATCCCAGTATTGAGGGGCTACCGCAAGGCAGAAGGGGGTCAGGTTGTTTACAAGAGCACCAGAGGGAAGGACAAGAAACACTGGTTGGAAACTGATCAAGGAGAATTAAAGAGAAACTTCCTGACAGTGAGGACAATCAACCAGTGGAACAGCTTACCCTAAGAAATCTGGGTGCTCCGTCTCTGGAGATTTTTAAGAAAAGACTAGACAATCACCTGTTTGAGATGGCGTAGATTCTCCTGCTTGAGCAGAGGGCTGGACTACAAGACCCCCAGGGTCCCTTCCTATTCTATTCTATTCTATTCTATTCTATTCTATTCTATTCTATTCTATTCTATTCTATTCTATTCTATTCTATTCTATTCTATTCTATTCTATTCTATTCTATTCTATTCTATTCTATTCTATTCTATTCTATTCTATTCGTTATTTTTGGATCTATGAAAACAGCATAGAGAGCACCTTCAAGAAGGTTTATATACTTTGCAGAGAGTGGTGCAGAGTGATTCACTGATCCACAATAGAAAAACCTGGCCTTAACCAGGATTGCTCCATTTGATAACTATGCATAGTCAGCTGCTAGGACTATTGTAGCTGAATTGGTCTTGTTGTCCATTTTGGCATTATAATAATATTTGTCATTTGGGGGGGATTTGCAGTGAGCTTTAAATATTAGTGAATAAGAAAGCAAAAATGTAACCTACCAGTCAGGATTTTGGTTCAGCACTGTGGGAGGATCCACTTTGCTCAAAGATCACCCCTGCCCCACCTACTTTCTTTTTTTCCCCTTCTGTCTCTTTTCTGCACCTTGGTGTTGCTGTAGTAACATTATTTGTAATTCTGCTTTTTTATTTCCTCTTTACTTCTAACTGATTTTGCTGCCTAAAATCCCTGATTGTCCCTCTTTCATGCCCTCCTAATGTGCCTAGATGGACACAGGAAAAGAAAGACATGCTCCATTAAATTCAAATTAACTAAATCTTACCCATTTTCAAAAACCTCCCTGTTTAACCAAAGGCTCATTTGTATTTAATCTCAATTTCTTTTTACACATTCTATTCTGCATGTAAGATGACCAATAAAGACAATTTAATAATTCACATGAAATCTACATATTTAGTGGTAGACCTTTATTCGTAACAAAATTGTAACAAATCAAATAAGGAGGAACAATTCCCATTGTTCTGTAAAGTGAAGTAAGAATTCTTGCAATCCTTAGCCCCACTATATACTGATATACGTAAATAAGTAAAGTTCTGCTATTGTTGGTTTATTTATACAATTTGTTGTGAGATATCAAAATCTCAGGGGAGAGACAACACGGAATACCAATCTATCTGCACGTTGCTTTAGGGGTTAAATTTCCATGTTCTTCAACATGTAGATATAAAAAATATGAGGGAAACAGATTTCTTAAAACTTTCTTTTCATGAGCTGATGTTTATTGTTCAGTTCAGGTCTCATCACAATGATAAAGCACTTGGGGAAAAAAATGCATACCAATAATCCAGCACTGGAGGAGATCATGGAGAAGATCTCCACGGCCAGCATATATTTTCCCCTTGTGCTTAGATAGGTTGGAATAAAGCACAGCCAAACACTGCAGAAGACCAACATGCTGAAGGTGATAAATTTAGCTTCATTGAAACTGTCAGGCAACTTCCTAGCTAGAAAAGCAGCAGAGAAGCTAACCAGAGCAAGAAAACCCATAAAACCCAAAACACAGTAGAGCATAACCGATTCCTCATTGCACTCCATGATGACTTCTTCAGACATTGTCTGCATATCAGTATCTGGGTATGGTGGAGAGGTTATCAGCCATGCAGCACAAAAACAAATTTGAACAAGGAAGCAGGATAGAAGAATGAAACTGACCATTCTTCCCCCCACCCATTTCCTCAATTTGGAACCAGGTTTAGTGGCCATGAATGCTAGAACCACAACAAAGGTTTTGGCCAATACACAAGAAACTGCCAGAGAAAAGATGAGGCCAAAAGCTGGTTGTCGAAGCAAACACACAATCTTTTCAGGTCTCCCAATAAATAGAAAGACACAAAGGAAGGAATGGAGAAGGGAAACTAAGAGAGTGTATGTCAGATTCTGGTTGTTGGCTTTGACGATAGGAGTGTCTTTATGTTTCATGAAGATTATTATTACCAAAATTGTCATTAAAGCAAAGCAAAGAGAAAGAGCAGTCAGACTGATTCCCAAGGGTTCTTCATAAGACAAAAAGGTGATCCGCTTTGGAAGGCACATATTTTTCTCAGAATTGGGATATTGATCTTTGGGACATGGAGAACAATCATCCTTGTCTGAAAAAGAACACAGTGGAATAGGTACAGTTGATTATAGATAGTGTTGTACACTCATATACCTTGGGTATAATGGGGCTTAGTCCCATTAAATTTGGAAATTTCCTACCCTTCTCTTTTGAAATTTTCCCCTCTGGACACAGATGGCAATCGTAGCAGCAAAAGGACTCCCCTTCTTTCTTGGCCTTGCTGTATCCTGTCTCACAAGGATCATTACACAAAGACAGAGGCAGTGCCTATCAATGAATGAAGAAGTTCGGGTTAGACAGCATCACCACCAGATGGATTCATAACTGGCTGACTGCCCGTACTCAACATATGGTCCTCAATGGAACTGCAACTACATGGAGGGAAGTGTGTAGTGGGGTGCCCAGTACTCTTCAACATCTCCATCGATGATTTGGATGAGGGGATAGATGAGGAACTCATCAAATTTGCAGATGACACCAAGCTGACAGGAGTAGCCATCTCTCCAGAAGACAGGCTTAAGATACAGAAGGATCTTGATAGACTTCAGCATTGCAGTCTATCTAAGAAAATGAAAGTCAATGGTGAAAATATTAAGGTTCTACATTTAGGCAAGAAAAACCAAATACACAGATACAGCATAGGTGGCACCTTGCTCAGTAGTAGGAACTATGAGAGGCATCTCGGAGTCCTAATGGAAAATCACTTAAACATGAGCCATCAGTGTGCTGCAGCTGACAAAAAAAGCCAGCAGAGTGCTAGGCTGCATTATCAAAGAGATAGAATCAAGATCACGTGAAGTGTTAATACCACTTTACAAAGCCTTGTAAGGCCACACTTGGAATACTGTTTCCAGTTTTGGTCACCATGATTTAAAAAAATATGTTGAGACTCTAGAAAGTGTACAGAGAAGAGCAACAAAAATGATTAGGGGACTGGAGGCTAAAAAACATGGGTAACAGTTGCTGGAATTGGGTATGTCTAGTTTAATGAAGAGAAGGACTGGGGTGATATGATAACAATGTTCCAATATCTCAGGGGTTGCCACAAAGGACGGGGAGGAGTCAAGCTCTTCTCCAAAGCACCCAAAGGCAGGACAAGAAGCAATGAATGGAAACTAGTCAAGGAGAAAAGCAACCTAGAACTAAGAAGAAATTTCCTGACAGAAAAATTAATCCGTGGAAAAACTTGCCTCCAGAAGTTGTGAATGTTCCAACACTGGAAGTTTTTAAGAAGAGACTGGACAGCCATTTGTCTGAAATGGTATAGGGTTTCCTGCCTGAGCAGTGGGTTGGACTAGATGACCTCCAAGATCCCTTTCAAATTATTATTATTGTTGTTATTATTATTATTGTTGTTGTTGTTATTAAGATAGATAACCTTTATTTTCATTTTTTTTACTGTGGGCACAATGGCACACATTAAAAATGAAATTGAGTTGCTTGTTCTCAAAATGTACATATACATAACACACCTTTAAACATACTATATATAACATATGTGTAGACCTACACCCTAATATATAAGTAACATATAAATATTAATCTCTGTCCATCTTGAATGCATAATGGAATGAGGAAGCTTGAGAGTTCATAAGGTTAATAATGCTGTATGGAATGAAACTATGGCTGAATCTGGATGTTCTGCTATGGATACCACGAAGCCTCCTCCCAGAAGGTTACAAGAAAAACAGGTCATGAAGAGGATGAGTAATGTCCCAGACAATGTTACGGACCCTGCTCAGGCAACGCTTATATGCCATGTCCTGGATGGAAGGGAGGGAACTGCCAATGATCTTTTCAGCCATCCTCACCACTTTCTGCATCGCCTTGCTGTCTGGAGCAGTGATGCTACTAAACAAGACTGTGATGCTGTATGACAGGATGCTCTTGATCGTCCCTCCGTAGAAAGTGCGAAGGACAGGGGAAGGAAGTTGTGCTTTTCTCATGCAATGCAGAAAATGTAGGTGCTACGGTGCTCACTTCACCAGTGTCTTGCTGTTGAGTGACCAAGACAGCCTACTTGTTCACTGCACACCCAGGAATGTCATGCTGGTAACCATCTCCACAGGTGAGTCATTAATGCACAGAGGAGTGTGGCTGTTCCTGCCTTTCCTGAAATTGACAATGATCTCTGGTTTTCCCAGTATTTAAAACTAGGCTGTTTTCTTTACACCAGTTCATCAAACCCTCAACCTCATTGTGGTAAGCACCCTCATTGTCATCATGAATAAGACCCACTACTGTTGTATCATCTGCGAACGTCACGATATGGTTGGTGGCAAAGCTAGCACAACAGTCATGGGTCAGCAGGGTGAGCAGCAATGGACTTTGGACGCAGCTCTGAGGAGAACCTGTGCTCAAGAAAATGGTGTTAGAAATATTTGTTCCAGTTCGCACACATTGTAGTACGAAAATCAAGAATCCAGTTGAACAAAGGAGTGTTTAAGCCTAAAAGCCCCAGTTTGTATAACAATAATAATAATAATAATAATAATAATAATAATAATAATAAGAAGAAGAAGAAGAAGAAGAAGAAGAAGAAGAAGAAGAAGAAGAAGAAGAAGAAGAAGAAGAAGAAGAAGAAGAAGAAGAAGAAGAAGAAGAAGAAGAAGAAGAAGAAGAAGAAGAAGAAGAAGAAGAAGAAGTTGGAAGGAACTTTGGAGGTCATCTAGTCCAACCCCCTGCTCAGGCAGGAAACCCTATACCATTTCAGGCAAGTGGCTGTCCAGTCTCTTCTTAAAAACCTCCAGTGTTGGAGCATTCACCACCTCTGGAGGCAGGTTGTTCCACTGGTTAATTGTTCTAACTGTCAGGACATTTCTCCTTAGGTTGCTTCTCTCCTTGATTAGTTTCCATCCATTGCTTCTTGTCCTGCTTTCAGGTGCTTTGGAGAATAGCTTGACTCCCTCTTCTTTGTGACAGCCCCTGAGATATTGCAACACTGCTATCATGTCACCCCTCACCCTTCTCTTCATTAAACTACACATACCCAATTCCAGCAACCGTTCCCTATATGTCTTAGCCTCCAGTCCCCCAATCATCTTTGTTGCCCTTCTCTGTACCCATTCTAGAGTCTCGACATCTTTTGTACATCGTGGTGACCAGTATTCCAGGTGTGGCCTTACCAAAGCATTGTAATGGATGCTGTATTCCAGGTGTGGCCTTACCAAAGCATTGTAAAGTGGTATTAGTACTTCATGTGATCTTGATTCTATCCCTCTGTTAATGCAGCCTAGCACTGTGTTGGCTTTTTTCGCAGCTGCAGCACACTGCTGGCTCATATTGAATTGATTGTCTACTAGGACTCTGAGATCCCTCTCGCAGTTACTACTATTGAGCAAGGTACCACCTATACTATACCTGTGCATTTGATTTTTCCTGCCTAAATGTAGAACCTTACTTTTTTCACCATTGAATTTCATTTTGTTAGATAGTGCCCAGTGTTTGAGTCTGTCCAGATCCTTCTGCATCTTAAGCCTATCTTCTGGAGTATTGGCTATTCCTGCCAGCTTGGTGTCGTCTGCAAATTTGATGAGTTCTCCATCTATCCCCTCATCCAAATCGTTAATGAAGATATTGAAGAACACTGGGCCCAGGACAGAGCCCTGGGGCACCCCACTACACACTTCCTTCCATGTAGATGCGGTTCCATTGAGGACCACACGCTGAGTACGGCCTGTCAGCCAGCTACGAATCCATCTGGTGGTAATGCTATCTAACCCACATTTTTCTATCTTATCAAGTAGTAGGTTGTGATCTACTTTATCAAATGCCTTACTGAAGTCCAAGTAAATTATATCTACAGCATTCCTCTGGTCCACTAATTTTGTCATTTGGTCAAAGAATGTAATAAGATTTGTCTGGCATGATCTGTTTTTGACAAACCCATGTTGACTTTTAGTGATGACTTTGTTTGCATCAAGATGTTCGCTGATTTGTTGTTTGATTATCTTTTCCAGAATCTTCCCAGGTATTGAGGTCAGGCTGATAGGTCTGTAGTTTCCTGGATCTATTTTTTCCCTTTTTTGAATATGGGAACTACATCAGCTCTCTTCCAGTCCTCTGGTAGTTCCCCAGTGCTCCAGTATCTACGAAAAATATAGTTCAGTGGTTCTGAGATCACGTCTGCCAGTTCCTTGAGAACTTTGAGATGTAATCCATCTGGTCCTGGTGATTTGAACTCGTCTAGGCTGGACAGATGTTCACTTACCATTTTTTGCCTATCTTAACTTGCGTTTCTATTCTGTTTTTTATGGCACTGGTTTTGGTAGGTTGGACTGTTTTTTCCCTTTGTGTAAAGACAGATGCAAAAAACAAGTTAAATAGTTCTGCTTTCTCCCTATTGCTTGTCACCTTCTTGCCACTTTCCCCCACTAATGGACCAATCATTTCCTTAACTTTTTTCTTGTTTCTTATATGTTGAAAGAAGCATTTTTTGTTATTTTTGACTTTGGTCGCAAGCCTTAGTTCATTTTGAGCCTTAGCTTTCCTCACTTCATCTTTGCAGGCACGGGCTATTTGCTGATATTCTGACTTAGTTATGTGCCCCTTTACTAGATGCTGGGGAATGATTGTGTTAAATGCTGAACTAAGTCGACAAACAACAAATGCACATGAGTGTTTCTTTCATCTAAGTGCTTCCAGCTCAGATGGAGAACAGAAGAAATAGCATCCTCTGTAGAGTGATTTGGTCGGTAAGCAAACTGAAGTGGGTCAAATGATGGCTAGATACAATAATGTCCTTTATCAGCTTCTCAAAGCATTTCATAATGATGGATGTCAATGTAACCAGATGGTAATTGCTGAGGCCTGTAATGGTGGACATTTTTGGCCCTGGCAAAATGATGGCCATCTTAAAACACAATGGGACCACTGTTAAAACACTGATTTTTGAGAGTTGAAGCAGTTGCAGCCAAGCAAGGTACTGCCATCTTAAGATGATGATGATGATGATGATGATGATTATTATTAATAATAATAATAATAATAATAATAATAATAATAATAATAATAATAATAATAATAATAATAATAATAATAATAATTTTAAGATACAGAGAGGAAAGGAAGTGCTTGGAGAGAAATTACTGTGGAATCATCAGAAAAAAAAATAGACTAATATGCAGAAGTGATATGATGACACCATTTTGAGATGGAATGGGTCCGAAATAATAATTCATTAAATATTTATCTGTATTGGCATCTCTGGCCTTTCATAACCATCATCCCCATTCTCTGAAGACAATTTCTCTGCTGGTTAGTTAAAGATGATTTTCTCCGCTTCTGAATTTGAAGTAAACAAACCAATGAAAGCTGGCAGCTTTTACTTCTAAACCATGAAAACCTTTGTTCGTTATTAAGAGGGGGCCAAAATAAAGGGTATAATATTCTATACCAACTATTAGGAAAGTAAACATTCTTACAGATAATATTTTCTTTCTCCAGGACATTTCTACTTAGTACAAACTTTATTCAGAGATGATGCTCTGAGACTTTCATTAATAATAGCATTTTTATAGTATATAAATGAAGACAGATCAATCTAGATTCAAACAGCTAACCTGATTAAAGCCTACTGGCCACGTGATGGAATCTACAGAAATCTTGAAGAACTTGTCTGCTGGAGCTGTGGGATCTACCATTCCTACTTTGACCCTAAGAAAAGACTGGTTTGGGAATGTGATCCAGTTGATAATATCATATCCACCAATGAATTGTCCATTTTTATCAAAGGAGATCTTTTCACCAACACTGTTATTGAATCTGACACTTTTCAGAAAGGAATGGACCTGAAATACATCAAAAGGGAGAGAGGGACAAAGAGAGAACAAGACAGAGGGAGGCAAAAATAATTTATATGATCAATATATATGTGTGTGTGTGTGTGTATGTGTGTGTGTATAAAAGCCTCTTTAAAGAAAGAATATACAAAGTCATTTTTTAGTTGTAGACCAATACCAAACAAATAACATGACAGTCATTACAAAACAGAAGTAAAGGTAAACTATCAGATCACTGAAATAAATTTAGCATAGAATTGCAATATAAAAAGGCAAATAAATTATGTTTTGTAGTCTCTAACATGGATGTGCTGATTGTCAACCAGCATCCCAACCTCATGAACCACCACACTGCTATGTACCCTGTTAAAATGCCAGGTTCTAAAGATATAAAAATATCAGAGAAAGATAAATCACTTCAGAATATTTTCCATCTTTAATATAATATATAAACTGTACAATTTAGTTTATTGTTTTTCACTTGAACTGAAACTAAAAACTTTTTGGTGGGAGAAATAAAAAAATAATGTGGTTGTATAAATGTGTACACTATCAAACTATTATTTTGTTGAGCATGGCGTATCTTATTTTGGCAATCTATGCCCACTCTTTCATGCCAAAGCAGTCCAAATCTCTCATTTTGCAAGGGTATTTCTTGTGCATTGCCCTCTACAGGTCAGCCCACAGATTTTTAATTAGATTCTGATCTGGGGGCTGTCTTGCGTATTTCAAAACTTTATTCTTCTTCTGGTAAATCCATTCTTTTGCTGATTTTGAGGTATGTTTTGGGTCATTCTCATATTGAAAGATGAAAATTCTCTTCATCTTCAGCATTTTAGCAGAAGCCTGAAATTTTTGTGCCACAATTGACTGATATTTGGAATTGTTCATAATTCCCTCCACCTTGACAAAAGCCCCAGTTCCAGCTGGAGAAAAGCAGTCCCAAAGCATAATGCTTCCACCAACATGCTTTGCTATGGGTTTTCTGTAGCTTTGGTGGTGCACATTGTTATTTTTGTGCTTGTGTTCAAAATTCTGTTTGGAATTTTATGGTCAAAATTTCAACTTTATTCTTATCAGACCATAATACATTTTCCCACAGGCTTTTGTCAGACCTAATGTAGGTTTTTGCTAAATTGGGCCAGGCTTGGATGTTTTTTTTTCTCTGTAAGAAAAATATTCCATCTTCCCACCCTAACCCACAGCCCAGACATATGAAGAACATAGGACATTGTTGTCATATATAATACATAATTAGTACTTGCACTTGTACCCTTCTTTTGACTGATACCTTCCTACAATGAGATCCCTTTGATGTTTTTATGCTCTTTGCAGATCATAGCTTTTGCTTAAAAGGCAACTAAGTAAATGTCACAAAAATCCTACTAGAACAGCTGTACTTTATACAAACTAGATTAGAGATATTTAAATTGATGCAGGTGTGTACTGCCTACCTAGTTTCCATCAGTTTGAATGTGATTGGCTAATTATCAATGCAGCCATATCCCTAGTTACAGGATAGTGGGCAGACTTATGCAACCAATTTATTGTATATGTTTATTGTTATTTTTCCCCATAAAAGATTTCAGTTACATTTTCAAATGAATTGCACACCTTTTAGACTTAATATCAATATCCCTAGAAAATATTTGCTACAGTTTGCCAACAGATATTGCAATTACAGATATGGTGGTTTCTGACTATTCTAATTACAGACTTACCTCCCACCACATTTCATTGTGAAACTGTTTCCTTCCTTTCCCCCCCCTGGATTTGGATAAATACAGAGATTGCAGCGCATGTGCCACAACATGGACTGCATTGTAAATATTGTAACTCTGTCCACTCATGCTTGTTTCAAACACAGACATGGGAAGAGTCTCAAGCCTCTCCTGTCCAGTACATTTCTTCCCAGAGTTCTCCATTTTTGAGTTTGCAAAGAAACAATCAAATGCCTGTTCCCAAAAATCTTTCAAAAAATGATCCTGTTGGTTGTTGTTTGGACTTAAGTTCTGAAGAAATTCCTGGAAGTCTTGGACCTCCTTTGAGTGAACTGCAAAGGATAAAGCACCATGTAGGAAATGGATATCCCAAGATTTATGAACAGACATGGAAGTATAATCAGTCTGAGCATTTATAAGCCATATCTTTTTCTTCTTTGGTATATCCTCCACTTCTGAAAACTGGAGGAAAGTCCTGAGAACTGATATGGACTGAGTTTCACCATATAAAATTACCACATTAGCAGTGCTGTTCATGAGAACCTGGTAGATATGTAGCCCTTCATCTATGGTATCAGTAAAATCACTGTAAAAAGCTACATTTGGGAGCTCTTCTATGAACTCAGTGCAGATGCCATGCTCAGAAAATATGGGGAGAACCTCCTGGAGAAATTTCTCTCCTTTCTCATCTTTTACTACAAGAATTCCAATCCAGATCCATCTAAAATACAGCAGTAAATACAGAAGGCCCTTATGTTGCTGGGATTCATCTGGAAACATTTGTTGGAAGAAAATTGACTGAGTCTTTCCATCCAAGACTGGAGCAGAGCCATAGGTCAACTGCAGAAAGATAAACATGCAATTCCAAAGGTCTATGTGAGCCTCTGAAAACATGAATATTCATTTGTCCCTGAGTTATATAATGAAATATGAGTTGTATTTATTTGGAAATATCAACCAAGATATCACTATTAAGTCATCAGTAAATACCTTTTCCTGGAAGTAGTCTCATTGTGAATATTTCAGATTTAAACTATAGTTCAGTGTCTAGAATTGGAGAATGTTTTGCTGTGTCAAATATCTCCACCGTCTGTTCAGTGTGACAATTATTCATGCTGCTATGATGAGTCAAGCAGAAAATAATACCTAGGAATCTGAAAGGCCTCCCCTTTTTACAGAAAAAAGCATACAAATGTCTGTGGAAGTATGGCAAAATGATAATGTATATCTTCAGCACATCTTACCTGAGGAACTTTGTAGATGTCCAATACAGTTGCCATGTGAAGAGAGATGTCAGGTGTCCCAATGACTGCAGCCAAGGTATTTGGGACCCCACACTTGTAGTTAGGGATGAATTTTCCCTGAGTGAAAGGCAGTAACATTGAGGCAAAGTAAGTCCAGCCTGGACTAAAATGGCTGTTAAAAATGTGGAAGCCCAGTGTGAAATTGGGTAGAAGTTGGGAGTTTTCATTAATCTTTTTTACAGTAAACACTAAGGCTAGGATATGCTGATAATTCTGAAAAAATATTCTGCAGAAAAAACAAAGTTAAAAAAGCAATAATAAAGGTCTGCTTCTTATTACAGCATTTGTAATCTTTCAGTGCAACACATTTTGTGGAATGTGCTTTAATATAGTATGGGTAGAAGTTGGGAGTTTTCATTAATCTGTTGTACAGTAAATACTAATGGCAGGATATGCTGGTAATTCTGAAAAAATATCCTGTAAAACCAAAAAAAAAATCACCATTAAATATGCATTAAGAGTTGTTTCCTCCTTGTTATTTTTCAGTACAACAGATTTGTGGAATGTTTCAGTACATTATTTTTATTATTCATCTAAGTTCCTTAAAAGTGCAAAGCAAAATACTATATAGATCAGGGGTCTTCAAACTTGGCCCTTTTATGACATGTGGACTTCAATTTCCAGAATTCCTTAGCCAGGCATGCTGGCTGAGGAATTCTGGGAGTTGAAGTCCACAAGTCATAAAAAGGCCAAGTTTGAAGACCCCTGATATAGATCATATAAACCCTCACAGGAATTGGAGTTTATTTTTTAATACAAATCAAATACTGGCTTGAAATTGGAAGCATGATTTCTTTAGAGAAAGGCCTAGTATCCAACCTCAGTTTTTAAATATGGATGAAATTGCTAAGTATCAAATGAGAAAAGATATCAAAGGAAATATATGCCCCCTCCCCTCAAACAATTCTTAGTGTTAGTTTTATCTGAACCTTGGTGGCACAGTGATTGAAATGCAGTTTTGTAAGCTAACTCTGCCAACTGCCAAGAAATTTATCCTGACCAGCTCAAGGTTAACTCATCCTTCCATCCTTCCAAGGTCAATAAAATGAGAACCTATTTTTTTTGGGGGGGGGAAATATGCTGATGTTATAAACTGCTCAGAGAGTGCTGTAAAGCACTGTAGAGCAGTATATAAGTTTAAGTGCTATTGCATTCTTCCATAAATTAAGACATACGTTCCTCTGTATTTATATATATTTAGATGGATTTTTTTATATAAATGGAGGTTTTACCCTTTTTCAACTTTGCATGGAAACCGAAGCAGAATATATTTTCACATAAAATAAATCTAGCATCCTGTTTAAGGTGCTTCTTTCCAAATCTTTTGTCATTAAAGAAAAACACTTCAAGCCTCATGCCATTTAACACCAATGTCCAGAACCTGACAATGAAATGATTTTGCGCTTACATAAGTCCATCATGAAATCCTTGAGAAGGATTTTGACTGAAATCAATGGGTTTAGAAAATGTAAAAAATACAGAAATTATGCCCGCAGTGTTAACATCTCCATGCTGATGATATCTGTGGTGAATAGGAAGAGGCTCATGAAAGCCACACTGAAGGCTAGGATCCTTGCACACCACTTGAGGCATTACTATTGACAGTAACTCCATGAATACTAACATCTACCATGAGTTTCTTCTTTTTGTGAGCCAATGCCTCTGTCTGCAACAAGATCTTTGAAGTAGATCAGTTTGACCTGTATTCTTGAGATGTTTTTCAAAGAGAAATAGAGAGTGTAACATACTATCAAATCAGCTCAGAAAGCTTTGGGTCTTCCATCCATGGGAAGGAATATCATGGGAACAATAAATAACATCCTTCAGGGTCATTTCCTCCTTTTTCCATGGAGACCCATGGGATTTGGAAGGAAAAAAAAAGCTAATTTCCCTATAGTAGTGACACTGTCATGTATGTAAACAACTTCAAAACATCTGACAGCATCCTGAGGCTAAAAGGAATGAGCCACAATACAAAAAATAAAATCTTGGGATCTGTAAACCAAAACAGAGATGTAAATATAGGCACAGATTTAGTCATTGATTATAGCTACTGTGGATCTATTCTATTCTAAGATCACGCAAAGTATTAATACCGCTTTATAAAACCCTAGTAAGACCACACATGGAATACTGCAGCCAATTTTGGTCACCATATTACAAAAACGATGTTGAGAGTTTGGAAAAAAATCAGAGAAGAGCAACCAAGATGATCAAAGGCCTGGAGACTAAAACATACAAAAAATGGCGGCAGGACTACGGTCTGGCTAGACTAAAGAAAAGAAGGAATAGGGGAGACATGATATTAGTATTCCAGTATTTGAATGGCTGCCACAAAGAAGAAGGGGTCACATTATTTTACAAAGCTCCAGAGGGCAGGAGCTTTGATCAGTTTCCAACAATGGTTGGAAACTGATCAAAGAGAGAAGCCACCTGGATTTAAGGAGAAACTTCCTGACAGTAAGGACAGTTAACCAGTGGAACAACTTGCCTGCAGAAATTGTGGGCACTCCATCACTCGAGGATTTTAAAAAGAGTCTGGACTGTCACTTGTTTGTGATGGTATAGACAGTGCTATGTACCCACAGTATATCAAAACCTTTCCTCAACAGATCTCTGTTTAATATTTTCCTGAAATAATGAAGTAGAAGCTATTATTATTATTATTATTATTATTATTATTATTATTATTATTATTATTATTATTATTATTATTATTATTATTATTATTATTATTATTATTATTATTATTATTATTATTATTATTATGTCCAATTGTTCCTGATGACCCAAATATGCACCCTTTTACCAGTGTATGCTGATATCTACAACATGGATAAAGATAGCCTTGCATTACAATGAAAATGGCCCTGAAACTTCAAATTGGGTCAAATTAGAAAGGTAGCCATCTAACTCATAGTTGGTCAAGGCAAGCATGTTAAATCAGTGGTCTGCCATTAGAACTGGCTGCCAATCCATTTCTAGGAACAGCTCAAATCCCTGGTATTCAGGGCTACTTTACCATTAATGTATGTATTAAGTCTCAACAAACTTCACCTGGAGACCAACTCCAAGCATTCAGACATACAAAGCATGGGATCCCTTGAAAAAAGGTCCAGTTTGGCTGTAGCCTCCAAATTCATCCTGGGCATCTATATTAAGTAAAAAATCTTAATTAATTTATAAATTCTTTTAGTGAGCGACTTCCTCATTTCTCCAAGTATTTTGGTGCGGTACAATGCCAGTGTTCTGCTAATTCTATTGAACTTATTAGCTGTATTTTTTAACGCTCCTTATTTTCCCAATATTATATGCTGCTCTATTGCTGGGCTTTTAGTACTGCATTTCTGTTGCTTTTATATTCCAGGAATGTGAGGTGATGATGTTTTAACTTCCATCAAGTATGTTAAAACTTACAAATCTAAACAAAACAATGCAGAGTTTTGAGGGCTAACACACACACACATTTACACATCAGCAAATTAACTCATTCACATCCATTCCAACTGCCGGCATAAACAATTTCACATACAAAAATTTCATTTCATACTTTCTCCAGGCAAACCAATCACTATTATTATAATTTCAGGAGCTGTTCACAAGCCAATGAGTTCCTTGTTCCAAATCTCTTTTTGTTTGTTTGTTTTTAAATAAGGCCTTTTTGTTTATTGTTAATAGAGGGGGTTTTAACCCTCTTCCAAGTCTTGGAATAACACAGAAGTACATAGACAGACATATATACGCAAATACTAGTAAAACAACATTCATTTAGACCACAGGTCTGCAACCCGCGGCTCCGGAGCCACACGCAGCTCTTTCAGCCATCTCCTGTGGCTCCCAGTCCTCTGCCATGTGCAGTCCAAAAAAAAAAAAGGACTAAAAAAGTTGAACCAATCAATTCAAATATGCAGGGTAGGTGCATATCTCGCCTTGGCTCCACTCTTCAGTCAAACCCTGTTCTGCCCACGTGCGCGCATGCGCACACATTTTTTGCGGCTTCCAGTTTTTCCTTTTGTGAGAGAACCGGTTCCAAGTGGCTCTTTCACTGTTTCAGGTTGCTGACCCCTGATTTAGACATATGGCTTGTCCTGCAAGATGTAAGAAAAATCAGGAGGTGATTCCAACCAAACATGGTTTTATAGGGCCCTTTAACCATCTCCCATTTTTCTCACCATTTCAAGTCCAAGCTTAATGTTCCAAATATCCAAATATATATATAACAAAACAAAACACACATCAATTTGGAGTTTGAGGCCAAAACAGGCCTCCCCTTTTAATTAAAAGGAGGGGACCATTTATGGTTACTTACAATTTATCCCACCAAGTTTAAAAGACAGTGGAACAAGACTAAAAGGAATATTGAACCTGGGGTCTTTTGCAGGTGTGAAGTGGGAGGTGTCCTCACCTCTGACAAAAGGAATCGAATAGTCCAAAGAGCCAGATTAAAAGAAAACGACAGAAAAAAAACTTGCTTTTGGTTTCAACCTGTGATAGAAAGGGCTGTGGGATGCTGCAGACATACCCCCCATCCTGGATTTTGACATTCCCTTTTATAATGACCGGGTTTACCACAGTTATAACACTTTCCTTGAGGCTTGCTGCCTTGCAATAAAGCGGCTGCCAATAAATTGGTTTGATAAGAGGCTGTTCCTATATCCTGTAATCTGTTAACAAAATCAGGATACGGCTCAGTAGCCTTCTTCCTGATGTTAGAGAAGGGTTGATGAGGCTTGCCCAGAAACAGGCACTTTTCCAAATGCTCGGTAAGCGCATTCAGAAGAAACCTGTAAAGTGGCAGCTGGTAAAACAATCTGAGCATCAACTGGAGCAAAGGGACCAGACCCATCATCAATTTCTTCTACATTCCATCCCCTTTTGCTAATTGTTCCTTTAAAATTTGCCTCATGGGAGTATACAATGGCCATGAAGAAGCAGAAGAATTAACCTCTTCATGAGGAGCTGAAGGTTCAATTGAAGATGATTTTGGGGGGGAATTTTATTTGATCGTAATCAGGTGGAGGTTTTGTGGCCAATTGTTGTCCTGCCAAAGCATCAGAGACAATTTTTTCCACTGTGTGACGGAATTGAAATCATAGATGTAATTTCTGAACTGGGGTTCAAGATGTAAAGTATGTCCTATCTTTACCCAGTCCTATAAACGGAGTGTCCCACACTCTGGATACCAGGAACAATGTTTCCCTATCTCTCCAACCACCTCCTTATTTCTGCCTCAGGCACTGTAATCCCTGACTTTTGTAGCAGGAATCGAAGTTCCTGCACATGCTGTTGCTGATGGTGAGATAGATTGCAACCCATACTTACCTTTGAGGGGTCCCGTAGGATGAAGGTGCACCTTGGGATCTATTCCAGACCAAGGTAAGTATGTTGGAAGTTGCTACCCCAGAGGGAGCTCCCTGTTCAGGTGCCAGGTGTGGGATTCAGAAACCAGTCATCGAAGGGTGTCCAAAACATCTGTCTGCCTACGCAGAGTTTATTACTTTTATACAGTTTTAGCAAGCAGCAAAGAGCACAGAGCAACAGCATTGTTATTGGTGTATTCCCTTGTCCATCTTTAAGAACATCCCAGCCAGGGTAGAGTCTCACATATCTTGATGGTTCCTGGCAGTCCTTGGTGGTGCTAATTGGGGTGAGCTCATAGACATGAGGTAAAGAAGACATTGAGGCATAGCAGCTTGCTGCACACAGCCCCTTCATAACCTTGACCTCCATCTCTACAAATCATCAGAGTTTGGGAGACAGAAAGTATATATTTTACTTATTCTATCTTCTTTATTCCCAACAAAACTTACAAAAATACAGAAACTGCAGGGTAAGCAAAATACAGTATATCAACTTGGAAAGCTACTTGGCAAAAGAAGAAGACTAGAGAAAGATTCAAGAGATTCGACTCATCCTACCAGATAGAGTATTACATGAGTAAACACTTGTTTGAATATGGTTAAAAGAATAGAAAACTTTGAACATAAAGGGGCTCTACAACAAGAGGGATAAGAGATTTAAGAAGTAGAGTATGTTTTACAATATATGAAATGTAAAAATATTGGGAAGATATAATTTTTATAAATATAAGTGAAATATAAGCTCATCGGAAAGGATGTTATATGCAGATGCTATAAGATAGATAAGGAACATAGTACTTTTATAATGAATGAAATACGAAAATATTGGGATTGTGTACTTAAATGGAAAAAATGCATATTTAGATGACTAACATTGAGAAAATCATGATAAGAATGGATTGAATATAAAGGGGAAATTAAGCTTAAACATGAACTGTGAAAAAAGGATGTCTGGTGAACTAATGAGATGATTTCTATAAGAATAATATAAGCTGATGATAAGTAATTATCTGAAAAATCCGGCGTCTCAGGGGATTGGGAGTGGGAGGCACAGTTTTTCAGTGGTTCTCCTCCTATCTCCTGGGACGTTCGCAGTCGGTGTTGGCAGGGGGGCAGAGGTCGACCTCGAGGCCTCTCGCTTGTGGAGTTCCTCAGGGGTCGGTCCTCTCGCCTCTCCTGTTCAACATCTACATGAAACCTCTGGGTGAGATCATTCGTGGTTTTGGAGTTGGGTATCATCAGGACGCTGATGATACCCAACTTTTTATTTCAACCCCAAACCACCCCAGTGATGCCCTCGATGTGATGTCCCGTTGCCTGGAAGTGGTTCGGGTCTGGATGGGGAGGAACAGACTTCAACTCAACCCCGACAAGACTGAGTGGCTGTGCATACCGGCATACCGGGATATTCAGAATATCCCATCTCTTTCTATGGGGGGTGAGCTATTACCCCCCATAGATAGGGCTCACAACTTGGGAGTCCTCCTAGATTCACGGCTTACTTTGGAAGATCACATAGTGGCCGTGACTAGGGGGGCCTTCGCCCAGGTTCGCCTGGTGCGCCAGTTGCGGCCCTATCTAGACTGGGATGCCCTGCGTACAGTCACTCATGCGCTCGTGACCTCTCGTTTAGACTACTGCAACGCTCTCTACATGGGGCTGCCCTTGAAGACCACTCGGAGGCTCCAACTTGTACAGAATGCAGCTGCGAGAGTTGTGTTGGGAGTCTCCCGATACTCCCATGTTACATCTCTGCTCCGTGAGCTGCATTGGCTCCCAGTTGTCTTCTGAGTGAGATTCAAGGTACTGGTGATGGTGTTCAAGGCCCTACATGGCATGGGTCCGGAGTACCTCAGGGATCACCTGCTGCCGGCATCAACTTCCCTCCGCCCTGTGCGTTCCCACAGAGAGGGCCTCCTCAGGGTGCCACCGGTCAGAGAATGTCGTCTGGTGGCCCCCAGGGGGAGGTCCTTCTCTGTGGGCGCCCCGGATTTATGGAATCGGTTGCCGGTCGAGCTCCAGATGGCGCCCGACCTTCGCTCCTTCTGACGCGATCTGAAGATGCACTTATTCGAACAAGCCAGCCTGGCCTGATGGGGGATGGGTTTGGGATTTTATTGTTGTTTTTTAATATATGTATTTACTATTTTAGTTTGGGCATTGTATTTAATTCTTTTTTAACTTTTGTATTTTTGTATTTTTATATATTTGCCCTGTTCACCGCCATGAGTCCTTTGAGAGAAGGGCGGTATATAAATAAAATTATTATTATTATTATTATTATTATTATTATTATTATTATTATTATTATTATTATTATTATTATTATTATTATTATTATTATTATTATTACTATTATTATTATATCTGTTTAAGGTTGAAGAAGGAGAATACAAATGGGTGAAGGGAAGATCAAAGAAATATATCATTAATTAATATACTAATTATGGAATTATAAAAATCAATTATTATTGACTGCTTTTTAATTATTTTCTTTTTTTTCCAAATAGATAAACCAAGACAACACACTGTACACCAGGCACTGGAGATTGTTATTGTAAAAAAAACAATAAAATATTTTTTTAAAAAACCCAATTCATAGATCTTCCCTGTTTAAATGAAAGGCTCATTTAGTTTAATGCCCACTTCTTGTTACATATTCTAGTCTGGATATGAATTAAGATGACCAATAAAATTAAATATATAATTCACATTTAATCTATATATTTAGTCAGAACGGTCTATCGCATAACTGAAATATCTCAACAAACCGATTTGTCCTATTATTTATTTATTTATACTTTTTATGGCCCCCAATTATAATTGACTTCCAGAAGAAAAAAGAGTTTCAAACTATCCCATGTCCTAGGGGACAGGGCATCGTAGAAGGCCAATCTAACTGCACATTGCTTTGTGGCTCCAGTGTACAAGTGAATAACTTCCCCAACATACATCATATATGATGTCAGGGAAACAGAGAGATTTGTTAAAACTTTCTATTCATGAGCTGATGTTTATTGTTCAGTTCAGGTCTCATCACAATGATAAAGCACTTGGGGGAAAAAATGCATACCAATAATCCAGCACTGGAGGAGATCATGGAGAAGATCTCCATAGCCAATGTATATTTTCCCCTTGTGCTTAGATAGGTTGGAATAAAGCACAGCCAAACACTGCAGAAGACCAACATGCTGAAGGTGATGAATTTGGCTTCATTGAAACTGTCAGGCAACTTCCTAGCTAGAAAAGCAGCAGAGAAACTAACCAGAGCAAGAAAACCCATAAAACCCAAAACACAGTAGAACATGACCGAGTCTTCATTACACTCCAGGATCAGTTCTTCAGGTACTGAATGCACATCAAAATCTGGATATGGTGGTGAGGCTATCATCCACACAGCACAAACACATATTTGAAAAAGGGAGCAGGAGAGTAGAATGAAACTAACCATTCTTCCCCCCACCCATTTCCTCCATTTGGAACCAGGTTTGGTGGCCATGAATGCTAGAACCACAACAAAGGTTTTGGCCAATACACAAGAAACTGCCACAGAAAAGATCAGAGCAAAAGCTGGTTGTCGAAGGAGACAAACAATCTTTTCAGGTCTCCCAATAAATAGAAAGACACAAAGTAAAGAAAGGAGAAGAGAAACTAGGAGTGTATAAGTGAGATTCCGATTGTTGGCTTTGACAATGGGAGTAACTTTGTGTTTCACAAAGATTGAGATTACCAAAGTTGTCATCAATGAAAAGCAAAGAGAAAGAGCAGTCAGACTGATCCCCAAGGGTTCTTCATAGGACAAAAAGGTGATCCGCTTTGGAAGGCACATATTTTTGTCAGGATTTGGATATTGGTCCTCTGGACATGGAGAGCAGTCATCTACATCTGGAAAAGAATGCATGTGAATTGATATAGGGAATTATAGTGTTTTGCCATCTTGGCTTAGTCCCATTATATTTGAAAATTTCCTACCCTTCTTCTTTGATATTTTCCCTTCTGGACATAGGTGGCAATCATAACAGCAAAACCACTCCTCTTCTTTCTTGGCCTTGCTGTATCCTGTCTCACAGGGATCATTACACAAAGATAGAGGTAATGTCTATCAATGAATGAAGAAGAATATTTTAAGATACAGAGAGGAAAGGAAGTGCTTGGAGTGATACTGTTAGTGTGCAATCAATAGTGTGATAACATAATTTTTGATGTAATTGGTCTGAAAGAATAATGAATTAAATATCTACAATTATTGGTTTTTGTGGCCTTCTATCCCCACTGTCCAATGACAATTTATGTGCTGAATAGTTAAAGTTTGTTTTCTCAACTTCTGAATTTTGAAGCCAGCTAACTGATGAAATCTAGTATACTAGCTTGCAGTTTTTACGCCAAAACCATGAAAACCATTGTCCATAATTAACATGGAGGCAAAATAAAGGGTACAATGTTCAATAGCAATTGCTAGAAAAGTAAAAAAAATTCTTACTGATATTTTTCTTTCTGCATGACATTTGTACCTACTGTAGTTTAGTCAGAAATGATGCTTTGAGACTTTCATCAATAAGGATATTTAAATGAAGACAGATGAATCTAGATTCAAAAAGCTAACCTGATTAAAGCCTACTGGCCATATGATGGAATGCACAGAAATATTCAACAACTTGTCTGCTGGAGCTGTGGGATCTATTATTCCTACTTTGACCCTCACAAAGGATTGGTTTGGGAATGTGATCCAGTTGATAATATCAAATCCACCAATGAACTCTCCATTTTTGTCAAAGGAGATCTTTTCACCAACACTGTTGTTGAATCTGACACTTCTCAAAAAAGAATGAACCTGAAATATATTGATACTCAGAAAGGAAAAGAGAGAGAACAGGACTGAGGGAGAGAGACATAATTCATATATTCAAAACATTCATATGAATGTTTCTTTAAACAAAGAAAAAATAAACATTTTTTAAAATTTAGTTGTAGGCCAGTATAAAACAAATGACATAACAATCATTCTAACACAAAGTCAGAAATAACATATCAGCTTACTGAAACAAAATTAGCATAGAATTGCAAAACAAAACAAATCAAAACCTTTGTAGTTTAATTGTTAAAACTACTCAAGCCAGAGGATTTGTAATAAATATATAATAAATATTAAGAAGTTTAAACTACCATATAATTGTGCTCATTTCACACAATAAAGTAAATCATGAAAAACTCCAGGCTGGAAAAATCACAAGCTGGAATTAAGATATCCAGGAAAAATATTAACAACCTCAGATAAACAGACAATATTATTTTAATGGCAGAAAGTGAAGAGGAAATAAAGAACCTCTTGATGAAGGTAAACTGGGAGAGTGCAAAAGTTAGCTTGAAACTCAACATGAAAAAACTAAGATCATGGCATCTGGTCCCATCACTCCTGGCAAACAGAAGGAGAAGAAATGGAAGTAATGACAGATTTATTTTCTTGGGCTACAAAATCACTGCAGATAGTGGCTTCAGCCATGAAATTAAGAGAGGCTTACTCCATGGGAGGAAAGCTATAGCAAACCTACACAGCATATTAAAAAGCAAAGACATCATCTTGCTGTCAAAAGTCTGTATAGTCAAAGCTATGGTTTTCCCAGTAAATGTACAACTGTGAGAGTTGGACCATAAGGAAGGCTGAGCACCAAAGAATTGATGCTTTCGATTTGTGGTGCTGGCGAAGACTTTTGAGAGCCCCTTGGAGTACAAGGAGAGTGAATCGGTCAATCCTAAATGAAATAATCTCTGACTGCTTTGGAGGACAGATATTGAAGCTGAAGCTCAAATACTTTGGCCACCTAATGAGAAGACAGGACTCATTGGAAAAGATCCTGATGTTGGAAAAGAAGGAAAGCAAAAGGAGAAGTCAAAATGACAGCAGAGGATGAGATGGTTAGATAGTGTCTTCAGAACAATGAACATCAATTTGGGCAAATTCTGTGAGACAGTGGAGGATAGGGGGGCCTTGGGTGTTGTGGTCCAGGAGGCCGCAAAGACTCAGACATGACTTAATGATTAAACAACAACAATACGTAGAATATATAGGGCTATAATAATTGATAATAATGTAATATAATATATAATATAAGATCCTCTTGTTGTGGGTGAAGAAGGAGAGTGCAAAACCTGGGTTGAAACTTAACATTAAGAAAACCAAGATCATGGCATCCGGCTCTCTCAATTCCTGGCAAATAGTTGGGGAAGAAATGGAGGTAGTGACAGATTTTATTTTCCTCGAGAGGAAAGCCATGGCAAATCTAGACAGCATACTAAAAAGCAGACATCACCCTGTCAACAAAAGTGCGTATACTCAAGGCTATGATCTTCCCAGTTGCAATGTATGGCAGTGAAAGTTGGACCACAAAAAAGGCTGAGCGCCAAAGAATAATACTCAAATACTTTGACCACCTAATGAGAAGGAAGGACTCACTGGAGAAGAGCCTAATGCTGGGAAAGATTGAGGGCAATAGAATAAGGGGACGACAGAGAATGAGGTGGCTGGATGGAGTCACTGAAGCAGTAGGCGTGAGCTTAAATGGACTCCAGAAGATGGTAGAGGACAGGAAGGCCTGGAGGAACATTGTCCATAGGGTTGCAATGGGTTGGACATGACTTCTCAGCTAACAACAACAACAATAATTGAATACTCTTCTTACGAGCCTTATATTTGTAGCTGTGCTAAAATTTGATTTCAATTACAGTATAGTTAAAATCAAACAGACTAGAGGCAAGAAACTAACAAGTTAAAACAAAATCTAACTGAAAAGGTCTATATGTCTGTATGTACATACAGACAGATATAAAACCCTTTCCAGTTACAATATGTTTTATCTAGATATTGTGTTATGCATTTGCTATATTACCTTATGTTTAAAACAGAGAGACAAATGGCCATAACGCATACTAAGTTGATTTCTGGTTTGTTGTGCAGCTGTCATAGACGGCTGGGAGACTTGCTCTGTCTCCCCCTTCAGTTTTGCATTGCTGGGGGGCCCTGAAAAGGGCCGAAAGTCACCCCGAAGAGGCAAACAGTAAGGAGGGACATTCGCTGGATCACAGGAGCGCCACAACTCTCCTGTTAGACCTGGCGATCCCTCCAAACCAGTGGCCAGTCCCTAGACTGCGAACAGCCGAAGTCACATTTTCTACCAGGCAACTTTTAAAGCAGTGCGGAAGAGACTGGGTGAGATATACCTCTTTTACACCCTAATTATTTTCTGTACCTCCTTAAGCTGCTAAACATTTTTCCCCTTGTGGTGAGAGAAAGTGGATTTTAGCCCTCCCTCCTGAAAGAGCGGTGAACAACCACCCAGGAGAATTTAAAATATTGAAAAAGAAACTGAATCCCAATTGAAATTTTATTTCTCAAAGCTTGTGGACTGAAAGACTTTTTTTCATTATCTATTTCTGTTGAAAATCTGGGTTTTTCATAAAAAAGAAGAAAAATGGAAAAGATTAAAATAACTCTGGTGCTCAAAGGGAAACTTTAAAAGGTAGAGGCAACACCATGTGGTCAAATTTGATATTTTAATCTGTTATTTTCTAGGGGCCTGGCTGACTGCCCAGGGAAATAGATAAGATACATAACCTTGAATATTTTGAAACAACAGCTGTGAAAGCCTCTGTGTTCCTTACCCAGGAAAAAAAAAACTTTTTCTTTCTTTTGGATTTTCTAAGTGTAAAGCTTTTAGTCTAAGATGGAAGAAGACCAGGAACAAAATTTCCTTATGGATGAAGATCAACCACATTCTCTCTATGTTGAAAACAATAATACAAACTCTTATCACAGCCAATGAAAAACTAAGAGGCTATGGGAAGGAACAAGAAGACAGCCCAGATATGAAAACACAAACTTTGACCACAACTAAAGAATCGTCTATACAAAATACAATAGAAAAAAATGAAACATTTAAATATCACAACAGAAGAATCAATTATTCAACAAATATTGACATTTGAAAATCCAGAAAAGATACCGACAACTTGGAAAAAGGAAAAGGTTTCCTATACAAATCAGAAGGAATTGAAGGATCTAGAAAAAGAACAGTTGGATGAGAAGATAAACAATTCAGAACAACCACATCAATATGGAAGAATAAAGAGATGACCCACTAGATCTACAAGTCCTCTCAAAAAAATGGTGACCGGATGGTTTTGCCAACATCAATTAATATATATGACATTACAAGAAGATTGGTTTGATGACCCAAAAACAAGGCCATGGAAGACAATTTGGCAAAGGAAAAAAGCTAGATAAGACTGAAGAAGAATGGAGTTTTGATCATCTTATTGAAATCTAAAACAGAATGTACTTAAATAGATAAGATGTACATGTTGAACACAAGACATTGTTATGAACTGAGATAAAGAAAAGTTTTTGGTCATTAAAACTTAGCAGTATAAATACTAATAGATAAATTTGATTTGTGCATAAAGGTCATGTAAAGGTGAATAGGATATAGATAAGCTAAGAACGTATTGATGAAAGTAATAAAGAGGTCTATCTGGAACGTCAAAAATGGAAATTATTAGTTTAAGCAAGAGATAGCAGATACAAAGAGGAAGAGAGAGGAAATATTAAATACTGAAATAAAAAGAAATTTTGATTACTACTTAACAAAAAATTGAAAACTAGCAAAAAGGAATATCATTGTATTCTTAATTTGTTGACATAGAGGGTGAGAAGTTAAATAATCAAGATGTGTATTTTGAATATTAGATTTTGTGAGAAATGGTGATAGATGAATTGGGAGTATATTAAAAATCTTGGGAATGATAAATATCAAACGTTAAATCTAAATGTTAGTGGAAATTAAAACTGAAAAATCTACTAGGTCATTGATTGTCTAAAAGATTATATGTTAAAACAACTAGAGTATATGTAAACTAAAATTACTGATATATGTAAGAAAGTTATTTTCCATGTGATTGATAGGATAAAACTTGTTTTTAAATTTACAAATAGAATAGTATATATGAAGAGAAAAAGAGAGGAAATGTTTATGGTAAAAGTTTGAAATCTGTACTAATGATATCTGTATGTAATTGAATTTCTACTACTCAGCCACCACGTTGCTTTTCAAATATGTGAAAGTAATATTAGAAAATCAATAAAATTTGAAAAAAAGGCATACTAAGTATGGTAACCTAGATGGGATTCAGGACCACTTCACTTAGAGGAGTGATATGCATTCAGTCTTAACTCACGTACAGGACTGGGCTAGGGTGTCTGATATCCCTATTCCTGGACAGCTAGCAAGAGGCAGAGGTAGTCAGGGTCCTTCTCCCACAGCTAATATGTTGTGAATGGGGAAATATCTACATTTCTGATCATCATATGAATGGTCTTGAAGGACAGAAGGGAGAGCCACTATCAAGGTAACATTCAGATAAGAAGTACTTGAACCTTGATTAAGAAATATGATTTGAGAAAACATTTCAGAGAAACCTTAGTGTATCGAACAAAAAGAATATGGTAGAGAGCTAAAAACATTCAGACTTGCATGATTCAGTTACTACAGCTCTTGCAATAAAATTAGTCCTGACCTACATACATGGTGATGGTTTCAACCTTTTGGGGCTGAAAATGTCTTGGGGGTCTGTAAATATGAGACAACACAGAAATATCTAAGTACAGGTGGTCCTCATTCAATGTCTGCTTGTTCAGCAATCATTTGAAATTGCTTGGTGCAAAATATATGGTACTGATGACTTCCTTGAAATTCCAGCTGTCACAACACCCCTGTGGTCATGTGTTCACAATATTGGAACTTGGTAACTGGATTTCCGACTGTTGCAGCATCCCAAAATTACATGATTGGGACTTATAACCTTCCTTGCTGGCTTTCCACAAGCAAAGTCAATGGGGAAGCTGGAAGGAAGTTGGAAGTTGTAATCACATGAGATGCTTCAAAATCTGTGCAGTCCTCACTTAACAATTAACAAACTATTCCAAAGAAAGCATCTAGAACAGGGGTGTAAAACTGCTGGCCTGTGGACTGGTTTTGTCACGGGGAAGCCGCATCCACCTCAGCTCAAGCAATTGGAAAAAAGTTGTGATACATCACGACATGTCATGTGATGTGGCAAGTTTGACACCCCTGATCTAGAAGAAAAAGCAACTACTGCACATCACGTGAATGGAATAGATCACCTGATTCTATTTATTAATAGACTGAATTTATGAGAGAGAGATGGAAATGTAGTAAGGAGGTGAATTCTCAGGAGGGAGGGGATATATTTCAGACAAGTAAAAGACAACTCAGTTTGAATATTATGTGTGAGAGAAAAAGGATGAAAACACTCCTTCCTGAATAGTTCACAGATTATACTGTGGATACATATATTAACGTGCTCAATCTGGCAAGATTTTGTCTATAGGTATGAAACAAAAAAGAAACCAGCTTGGAAGAATCACCATATCCCATTCTAAATTTTGCAGGCATTTGATTTCATGGATGTGGTTACAATTTTGTAGGATGCAATTTACAATTTTAACATCAGCATATAAATATTTCAGTGGTTAATCCATTACTGTATCTCACATTTAAACTTAATGTCAATCCCTCAAGAAATTATTGTTCACTAGTCTATGGACAAGGGACGCGGTGGCTCAGTGGGTTAGGACGCTGAGCTTGTCGATCGGAAGGTCGGCAGTTTGGCGGGTCGAATCCCGAGTGCCACGTAGCAGAGTGAGCCCCTGTTACTCGTCCCAGCTTCTGCCAACCTAGCAGTTTGAAAGCACCTAAAAATGCAAGTACAAAAATAGGGACCACTACGGTGGGAAGGTAACAGCGTTCCGTGTGCCTTTGGCGTCTAGTCATGCCGGCCACAAGACCACGGAGATGTCCTCGGAGAAGCGCTGGCTCTTCGACTTTGAAACAGAGATGAGCACCGGCCCCTAGAGTCAGAAACGACTAGCACGCATGTGCGGGGGAACCTTTACCTTTACCTTTACCTTTAGTCTATGGACAGATCTTGCAATTGCAGATATGGTGGTTTCCATAGTATTCTGCTTACACACTTACCTGCCACAACACTTGATTATGAAACTGTTTCCTCCCTTCTTTAACAAATGTTCTTTCCCTGGATTTGGATGGATACAGAGATTGCAAAGCATGTGCCACAGCATAGACTGCATTGTAAATATTGTAACTCTGGCCACTCATTACTGTTTCAAACACAGATGTGGGAAGGGTCTCAAGCCTCTCCTGTCCAGTACATTTCTTCCCAGAGGTCTTCGTTTTTAAGTTTCCAAAGAAACAATCAAATGCCTGTTCCCAAAAATCTTTCCGAAAATGATCATGCTGGTTGTTGATGTTTGAATTCAAGTTTTGAAGAAATTCCCGGAAGTTTTGAACCTCCTTAGTATGAACTGCAAAGGATAAAGCACCATGTAGAAAATGGATATCCCAAAATTTATGAAAGGCAACTGAAGTGTAATCTGTCTGTGCTGTTATAAGCCAAATCTTATTCTTCTTTGGTATATCCTCCACTTCTGAAAACTGGAGGAAGCTTCTCAGAACTGCTAAGGACTGGGTTTCACCATATAAAATTATCACATTGGCTGTTTTGTTCATGAGAACATGATATATATGTAGTCCTTCATCTATGGTATCAGTAAAATCACTGTAAAAAGCAACATTTGGGAATTCTGCTATGAATTCAGTACAGATGCCATGCTCAGAAAATGTAGGGAGCACCTCCTGAAGGAATTTCTCTCCTTTCTCATCCTTTACTACAAGAATTCCAATCCAGATCCATCTAAAATATAGCAATAGCTGCAGGAGGCCCCTACGTTGGTGGGATTCATTCGGAAACATTTGTTGGAAGAAAACAGCTTGAGTCTCTTTATCCATGACTGGAGCAGAGCCGTATATCAACTACAGAAAGATAAACATATGCAGTTGAAAAGGTCTATGTGAGCCTAAAAATTTATTTGTATTTTTTGGTATCTTTGATGTTATATTGTGAAACATTATGCAACTGGTTGCATTTATTGGGAAATATCAACCAAGATGTCACTCTTGGGGTATCATTAAATACATTTTTGTCGAAGTAGTTTTATTGTGAATATTTGATTTGGATATATTTTGCTGTGTCAAATAGCCCCACCATCTGTTCAGAGTTATGATTACCCATGCTGTTATGCTAATCCTATCAAGCAAAAATAATAGCTAGGAATCTGAAAGGATTCTTAGGAATATCACCAAGATGTCACTCTTCAGATATCAGTAAATATCTTTTCCTAGAAGTAGTCTCATTGTGGATATATCAAATATGAACCTTGGATCAATTTCTAAAATTGAGAAATGTTTTCCTATGTCACATATCCCCACTGTCTATTCAAACCGACTCATTACTCAGGCAGCTCTACTGATCCTATCAAACAAAAAATAATATGTAGGAATCAGAAAAGTTTCTCCTTTTCACAGAGAGAAGCATATAGATACCTGTGGGTGCCTGCAGAATGATAGTGTGTCTTCAGCACATCTTACCTGAGGAATTTTGTAGATGCAGAGCACAGTTGCCATGTGAAGAGAGATGTCAGGTGCCCCAATGACAGCAGTCAAGGTTTTTTGGGCCCCACATTTGTAGTTAGGGATGAATTTTCCCTGAGTGAAAGGCAGTAACATTGAGGCAAAGTAAGTCCAGCCTGGACTAAAGTTGCTGTTAAAAATGTGGAAGCCCAGCGTGATGTTGGGTAGGATCTGAGAATTTTCATTGATCTCTTTTATAGTAAAGGCTAAAGCCAGAATATGCTGGTAATTCTGAAAAACTATTCTGTAAAAAAAAAATAAAAAATCATTAAGGTCTGCTTCACATTATGGCACTTGTAATCATTCAGTGCAACACATTTTGTGGAACGTATGAAATAATTCTTATTTCTTTGTTCTTATATGTGAGAATGGCCCACTATCAAACAACAGCTTTTGTTGCAGAAGGAAATTGCTACATTTTAGCACCATAAATATCAAATGAGAAAACTGATCATGGGTAATATGTGCTTCCCATTTCTTAAGGATAGTAACAGCTTCATAAATTAAGCCACATTCTTGTATGTTAATAGATATTTAGATGTGATGTGTTATAAATGGAGATTTGATCGCCATTTCAACATTACCTGGAGAGTAAAGTAAAATATAATTTCACATAAAATAAACCTAGGCATCCTATTTCAGATGTTTCTTTCTGGATTTTTTGCCATTAGAGGAAACATTCCAAGCATCAGGTAATATACCAGCAAGGCTCAGAGCCTGACAATAAATTAATGGTGTACTTACATAAGTCCCTCATGAAATCCCTGAGAAGGATCTTGAATAAATTTAATGGGATTAGAAGATGCAAAGAAGGCAGAAATAATGCCAGCAATATTAATGTCTCCAAACTGATGATAGGTGTGCCGAATAGGAAGAGGCTGATGAAAGTCACATTGAAGGCCAGGATCCTTGCACATCACTTCAGGCAGTACTATTAACAGTAACTCCATGAATACTAACATCTTCCTTGAGTGTCTTCTTTCTGGGTGCAAATGCATCGCTCTGCCACAAGTTATTTGAAGTGGATCAGACTGACCTGCCTTCTTGAGATGTTCTTCAGACACAAATAGTGAGTGCAACATAATATCAAATCAACTCAAAGACCTTTGGGGCTCCCAGCCATAGATTGGAATATCATGCGGATAATAAATACCATAATTCAGTGCCCCTTCCTCCTGTTTTCATGGAGTCCCATAGGATTTGGAAGAGACAAACTGATTAATTTCTTAATGATAATAAGACAGCCACATATGTGAACATCTTCAAAACATGTGAGGACCTCCAGAGGCAGGGATGCATGAAGAATAGAGAAAAATAAAATCATTAGATCCATAAATCAAAATAGAGATGTAAATATATGTATGTGTAAAGGCATTATTCTATTCTATTCTATTCTATTCTATTCTATTCTATTCTATTCTATTCTATTCTATTCTATTCTATTCTATTCTATTCTATTCTATTCTATTCTATTCTATTCTATTCTATTCTATTCTATTCTATTCTATTCTTGTTTTATTCCATTCTATGTTCCATTCTATTCAATTCCATTCCATTCTTCTATTGCACTAAATAACATTCTATACTCTACGATCCATTACATTACATTACATTACATTACATTTTTTTTAAATTTTATTTATATACCGCCCTTCTCCCGAAGGACTCAGGGCGGTGAACAGGGCAAACATATAAAAATACAAAAATACAAAAGTTAAAAAAGAATTAAATACAATGTCCAAGCTAAAACAGTAAAAACAACAGTAAAAACCCAACCCATCCCCCATCAGGCCAAGCCGGCTTGTTCGAATAAATGCGTCTTCAGATCGCGTCGGAAGAAGAGAAGGTCGGGCGCCATCCGAAGCTCGACCGGCAACCGATTCCATAAATCCGGGGCACCCACAGAGAAGGATCTCCCACAGATATATTTATAAATGGAATTAAAATAAAAAAATAAAAATAAATAAAATAAATAAATAAAAATATATATTTTCATATATTCTTCCAGAAATTGGGATGTTTATTGCAATACTTGGTTGTTCTTTGGTTGAATTCTACTATTTAAGATTGACATATGATGCTGTAGGATTTCTGAGAATCGTTCACGCCACTTGGAGGTTTATCTGTGCCCTCTGGTCATCTGAATAGTGCAAATACATGAGGAACCTTTTTTTTGGAATTGCTGAAAGGACTGTTACAAACAGGAGATAGGTAGTGTCATATCCCTCTTCCTCTGCTGAGAGAGAGCTGTTCAGTTTTAATGTAGATGGGCTCTTTGACCCCTTTTGCAAACCAGCAATTCTCTCTGTCCATAATATGGACTTTGCTGTCTTCAAAAGAGTGGCCTTTGTCATTCAACATCAGCTACCTCCTGTTTACAACATAGTCCTTTCAGCAGTTCCAAAAAGGTTCCACACCATTTGCACTATTCAGTTGACCCTGAGGGCACAGATAAAGTGGCCTCAAGTGGCCACAACAACTCTCAGAAAGAGTGCTAACAACCAGATGACGGCGAGGAATAAAAATCCTCCCATTTTGCTCCACTCAAACTGAAGAAACGTCTTGGAAGAGAAACAAAACATCTTCAAGGAAAAACAAAGAAAGTCCTGTTGCCTCTTGAAAAAGCACCTTTGGAACAACCATGACCTAGAATACTGAGACTAGGAGCTAGCTAGGACATTTGTTAGCTGGTTTGGAGCTGGGTTGGTTTTGTTCTCCTTTTTGGGCATTATAACATAATTTGTCCATTGCTTGGAGAATATAATATTAGTGAATAAGCAAAAGCCTGACTACACTGAAAGTTTCTGGTTCATCAAATGGCTATGGAACTCTGGACTCTTCACAGCTTTCCCTAGCATCACACTTACAAAAGGAAGCACTTGGAAAAAAAAATTATAGACATTGTAGCCTCTATATATTTGCCTCTCATTTCTATCAATGAAACACATGATATATTCCATAGACTATATCTTATCTCTGCTACTGTAGCCCCAAAAAAGAATTAATTATTTAACTTTTATGCTGTTCATCTCACGACATAGAAATCTAGGTAGCTTACACATTCAATCAAATATCATACAAAACATGAAAACATTAAATGTAGACCATAAATTTAAAATGAAATTAAAATTCAATTTTAACTGAATTAAAATTCAGTAATCAAAATGGAGACGATAGATAGGTTCTGCCTAATCTATTACCATGGTTCCCTGAAAATAAGACCTGGTCTTATTTCATTTTTATGTTTTTTGCCTCCAAAAGAGGCACCAGGTCTTATTTTCGGAGTGTGTGTGTGTGTTTTCCACTCACCTCCAGCACCGACGGCACCACCCCCCCAGCCCGTTTCTTCTGCAGCCAAAGGATCAGCTTCATTCTGCAGCTGAGAATGGAGCTCTGACCTGCATTTTGCAGTCAGAGGCATTTCCAGAAGGCCACTGCAGCTGAGAACTGAGCTATGGATTTAATCCATTTCACGGTTCTTGCCTACAATGGCCTTCTGGAAAGACCTCTGACTGCAAAATGCAGGCCTAGGGATGCCACAGAAGAAGTGGGCTGGTAAGGAGAGGCCTGGCTGCAAGGTAAGTGGGTGTGGGGCTTGATTTTTAGGTGTGTGCCTCACCCCCAAACTAGGGCTTGTTTTTGGAGTGGAGCTCATATTACTCCCCTCTCCCAAATCAAACTAGGGCTTATTTTTGAGGTAGGTCTTACTTTTGGGGAAACATGTTAACCATCTCCAAGATACCACCCTCCCAAAGGATCAGCCTGATATCCAACCCATTTCAGAAGACAAACCCATGCACCTAAGGAACGGAACTGCCTTGTCATCTGGCCTCGGTCCCTTCTCCTAGTACCTCTGTAGCTTGTCGACTTCGTAGTCTGAGTCGGTGTCTTCCATCCGCTCGGCATCCTCATGGTGCTTGGCACGTTTTTGGAGGGCCACAGCACCTTAACAGCCCCTCTGGCAGCTTTGTCTGCCATGACTTCCTTCAAGGCCTCCTGTAGCGAGAGAGTCTCCTTAGCAAAATGTTTTTGTTTGAGCTCTCGATTCCTCAGTCCACAGACTAAGCAGTCTCAGCCTCTCTCGGCTAGGCAATGCTGGTTGGTGACCCCCAGGGGAAGAGCCTTCTCTGTGGGCGCACCGACCCTCTGGAATGAACTGACTCCGGAGCTGCAGACGGCCCCTGACCTTTGTTCCTTCCGCCATGACCTGAAGACATGGATGTTCTAACAAGTGAGCCTGGACTGACTATGGTTTTAAATTTGGCTTTTATTGGGTTAAATTGTCATTTATTTATTATATCCATTGTTTAATTCTTTTTTAAATTTTGTACTTTATGTTTTTTAATTTTTTTATTGTTCTGAGCCACCCTGAGTCCTTGGGGAGAAGGGCGGCATATAAATTTAATCAATCAATCAATCAATCAATCAATCAATCAATCAATCTCTTCCAAATCAGTGAAATTGCATAGTCAGGATGCCTGACGAAGGGCAGCAATGAATTCCATAGCCGACTTGCCAGGCTGTTGCTCCCACTGCTCAAATGCATGCCTGGGCTGCACACGCAGAGAAGGGTTGCTGCCTTCAGTCCATCTTAGCTGACCTGATTTGCGTGGAGGTAGTTTTCTATGTGGGACATGTAGGATATCCATCTCTCCAGGTGTGTCATGTCGAATTCTTCGAGCTTTCTGACTTTTGCCATGGTGAGTTCTTTTCATTGCTTGTTACTCACATTGCCTTGTGCTGCTGGCTTCTGTGTAGGCCCTAGGATGGATCCTTAGAGCATGGTGGGAGGCACCGTTTTACGGTGGTTCTCCTCCTATCTCCTGGGCCGCTCGCAGTCGGTGTTGACGGGAGGGCAGAGATCCGCCCCGAGGCCTCTCATTTGTGGAGTTCCTCAGGGGTCGGTTCTCTCGCCCCTCCTGTTCAACATCTATATGAAGCCGCTGGGTGAGATCATTCGTGGTTTCAGGGTGGGGTATCATCAGTACGCTAATGATACCCAACTTTTTCTTTCCACCCTGAACCAACCCAGCGATGCCCTCGCCGTGATGTCCCGGTGCCTGGAGGCGGTCCAGGTCTGGATGGGGAGAAACAGGCTTCGTCTCAATCCCGCCAAGACTGAGTGGCTGTGCATATTGGCATCTCGGGTCAACCAGACTATTCCATCTCTAACGATGGGGGGTGAGGTGTTACCCCCCATTGATAGGGCTCGCAACTTGGGCGTCCTCCTGGATTCACGACTCAATTTTGAAGACCATATAAGAGCCGTGACCAGGGGGGCTTTTGCCCAGGTTCGCCTGGTGCGCCAGTTGCGACCCTATCTGGACCGAGATGCCCTACGCACAGTCACTCATGCGCTCGTGACCTCCCGTTTGGACTACTGCAATGCTCTCTACATGGGGCTGCCCTTGAGGACCACTCGGAGGCTTCAACTGGTGCAGAATGCGGCCACGCATGTTGTGATGGGGGTCTCCCGATACTCCCACATAACACCTCTACTCCGCGAGCTGCATTGGCTTCCGGTTGCCCTCCGGGTGAAATTCAAGGTGCTGGTGATGACCTATAAAGCCCTACATGGCTTGGGTTCGAGATATCTGAGGGAACACCTGCTGCCGGCATCAAGTTCCCTTCGTCCAGTGCACTCCCACAGGGAGGGCCTTCTCAGTGGGGGCGCTTGCCCTTTGGAATCAGCTGCCAGTGGAGCTGAGGACTGCCCCTGACCTCCGTTCATTCCGCCGGGGCCTGAAGACCTGGCTCTTCGAGCTCTCTGGCCCAGGCTGAGAATTAATTTATTTTAATTGGGGTTTTATTTATACAGGGATAAATTTAATCTTTTTTAAACTTGGTTTTTAACTTTTGTATTTTTGGTTTTTAATTACCCTGTAAACCGCCCTGAGTCCTCCGGGAAAGGGCGGTATATAAATGTAATTAAATAAATAAATAAATAAATAAATAAATAAATAAATAAATAAATAAATAAATAAATAAATAAATAAATAAATGGTGGTCTCCAGCATGGCTTGCTAGGCAGACCGAGGGGGGAATGTAGTTCATGCCAGGCTCTGTGTTGGCCTCACCCACTAGTGACTTCAGGCTCTTACAATGAAGCAAAACATCCCACCTTTGTCACCAGTGTTAAAAATTCAGTTCTTGGAGGCATTAAGTGGGATGAAGTGTTCAAACAGCAACAAGTTTATTTTAACTCAGAATGGAACAGAAGCAAGCTAATAGCTTGCACAGCTATTTATACAGTTGGCCTCTAGGCGGCCACTATTAGGGTTAAAGTAGCAGTTTCCTGTCCCCAAATCTAATTATCAGCCTGGAGACAGCAAGTCTGGCTTTCAGCAACCATTACAAAACACACAGAAAGTAGGTCAGACATTAAGCAAGCAGTTAGACATTAAGCAAGTGAATTTAATTTAATTTAATTTAAGGCCAATACATTACAGTAACCATCTCCAAGATACCACCCTCCCATTGGGGCAGCCTTATATCCAACCCATTTCAGAAGACCAAAATGGTGGGTGGCTCATTCAATTAACTCATCAGTCGGCATTTAGAATTACCATATGCCTGTCATACAAGTGCTGCAACACTCTATGTACTAAAACAGACTCATAACAATAGAATGTACTGTTTACTCAGTTACCATACTCAGTTGAATTTCATAGAAAGAGATCATTATGCAAATTGGATACAAGCATGTACTGGATTTCTGATGGAATTTATTTGAATTTACTAGAATTATTTTTGTGCCAGAGATTTCATTGGTTTTGATACTGAGGAGAAAACACATGGCCAGCTTACCACAACCAACTTACCAACTCCCTGCTTCCAACTCGCCATGGTCAATTCATTGCACCCACCTCGGCCATTGCCAACTCGCTGAAGGACAATTCAATAATTTAATTTAATTATTTAAAATAATTAATTTTTAATTTTTTTGTCACATTTCATTTTGTCCCTCTTTCTTTAATACTTATGTTCCACCATTTCTTTGATATTATATAACTTTTGTCCCACAGCGAGTTGGCTATCTGACTGCTTTAGAAACAAATAATTGGCATTCCTTGTTTAAATGAAAGTCTCATTTGTACTTAACCACCACTTCTTTTACATGCTCAAGTGTGTATATAAATTTGGATGACCAGTAAAGAAAAATTTATAATTCAAATTTAATCTATATATTGAGTCAGAGATGTCTATCACATACTGAAATATCACAAAAAATAATATTGTGTTATCATTTATTTGTTTCTTTGTTTACATGGTTTTATGCTTCCCATGTTTAATTGTCTTCCAGAAGTAAAAACAAAACTTTTGAATTACCCAAATCTCAGGGACAAGGTAGGCTTTACAACACATGAGCCCAATCTAACTGTACATTGCTCTCTGGCTTCAAAGGGCAAGTGAGGAAGATCTCCAACATGGACATACAAAGACTATCTTTCCTAAAACTATCTTTTCATGAGCTGTTGTTTATTGTTCAGTTCGGGTCTGATCACTATGATAAAACACTTGGGGAAAAAGATACACATCAATAAGCCAGCACTAGAGGAGATCATGGAGAAGATCTCCACTGCCAGCACATATTTCCCCTTTGTGCTTAGATAGGTTGGAATAAAACACAGCCAAACACTGCAGAAGACCAACATGCTGAAGGTGATGAATTTGGCTTCATTGAAACTGTCAGGCAACTTCCTAGCTAGAAAAGCAGCAGGGAAGCTAAGCAGAGCAAGAAAACCCATAAAGCCCAAAACACAGCAGAACATGACTGAGTCTTCATTGCATTCCATGATGACTTCTTCAGAGATGGAATGTGCATCAAAATCTGGATATGGTGGGGACATTATCAGCCACACAGCACAAAAACACACTTGTACAAGGGTGCAGGATAGAAGAATGAAACTGACCATTCTTCCTCCCACCCATTTCCTCAATTTGGAACCAGGTTTGGTGGCCATGAATGCTAGAACCACAACAAAGGTTTTGGCCAATATACAAGAAACTGCCACAGAAAAGATGAGCCCAAAAGCTGGTTGTCGAAGCAGACACACAATCTTTTCAGGTTTCCCAATGAATAGAAAGACACAAAGGAAGGAGAAGAGGAGGGAAACTAAGAGACTGTAGGTGAGATTCCGATTGTTGGCTTTGACAATGGGAGTGTCTTTGTGTTTCACAAAAATTGTTATTACCGAAGTTGTCATTAAAGAAAAGCAAAGAGAAAGAGCAGTCAGACTGATCCCCAAGGGTTCTTCATAGGACAAAAAGGTGATCCGCTTTGGGAGGCACATATTTTTTTCAGAATTTGGATATTGAACTTCTGGACATGGAGAGCATTCATGTATATCTGAAAAAGAATGCAGGGGAATTGATATAGGGAATTAGAATGTTGTGCCATCATGACCTAGACCCATTATATTTGAAAATGTCCTACCCTTCTCCTTTGATATTTTCCCTTCTGGACACAGGTGGCAATCATAGCAGCAAAAGGACTCCCCTTCTTTCTTGGCCTTGCTGTATCCTGTCTCACAAGGATCATTACACAAAGATAAAGGTAATGCCTATCAATGAATGAAGATGAATGTTTTAAGATACAGATGGGGAAAGAAGTGCTTGGAGAGATACTGGTAATGTAGAATCAACAGAATAAAAATAGATTGATAAGCAGAAGCAGTATGATGACATAATTTTGAGATGCATTTTGTCTGAAATAATAATTAAATATCTACAATTATTTGACATCTATGGCCTTGTGTAACCGTCATCACCACTCTCCAAAGGTAATTTTGGTGCTGGCTAGTTAAAGAGCTTCCTCAACCACTCAAGTCACTAAACTGATGAAATCTAGTTCACTGGATTGCAACTTTTACTTCAAAACCATGAAAACTGTTAACCAGAATTAACAGCGGGCCAAAATAAAAAGTACAATAGTCTGTACAAACTAGTAGAAAAGTAAACACTCTTACAGATATTGTTTTCTTTCCCCAGGATCTTTCTACCTAGGGTAGTCAGAAAGTGCAGTCTAATCTAGATTCTAAAAGCTAACCTGATTAAAGCCTACTGGCCACGTGATGGAATCAACAGAGATATTGAAGAACTTGTCTGCTGAAGTTGTAGGATCTATCACTCCCACTTTGAGTCTAAGAAAGGACTGATTTGGAAATATGATCCAGTTGATTATATCATATCCACCAATGAATTCTCCATTTTTATCAAAGGAGATCTTTTCACCAACACTATTATTGAATCTGACACTTCTCAGAAAAAAATGAACCTGAAACAAAGAGACATTCAGAGATGAAAAAAGAGAGAACAGGACAGAGGGAGAGAGAAATAATTCATATATTCAAAGCATGCATGTAATGTAGTGGGTCCAACGCAAGGAAGAGACGCCAGCCGGAGTACGTGTTCAGCTCTTTATTGGGGGGGGGTAGTGTACTGAGGAACAAGGGTTACCTGGCCTCCTTAAATACCTAGCCAGGTAGGCGTCCAGCCAATGGGGTTGGCCCTAGGTTTCCCGCCTAAATTGGGGTTCCTGCCAAAACCGTCCAGGCCAACGCCCCCTAGTGGCTGTTGCCATGCAGATACCTGCACTGGATACATAACACCCCTCCCCCTTAGAGAAGAACCACATGACAACCAACATTACAACTATATACATAACTATGTACAATGTCTACTCATACATGCAGCTGTTGGGTGGTCATTTGCACACATAGTCTGCTAAGTATGCCGGTGCCCTGTGGGGCCTGGTGGACCGTCTGGGTGTGGCTTGGCCCTGGAATTGGACAGTGGGGTCGTGATGCCTTTGTTCTGGGTTGAGCAGGGTTGGTTGCAGGAGGCCATCCTCCTCTAGCTCTGGTTCCGAGTCGTTTTCGGTTGGACTGACCTCCCCTGGGGTGTGGCTGTCCTGTTGGCCATGGGTGGTGTACTCAGGGACCCTTCCTCTGAGCTGGTCAATATGATATTGACCAGAGGGAGAGAGAAATAATTCATATATTCAAAGCATGCATATGAACGTTTCTTTATGAATGTGCTCATATGATCACAATCCTGGAAGTCAGCAACTGGCCTGTATTTCTGACTGTCTTGACATCCCACAGTTACTTGACTGCAATTTGCAATCTACAGTATCTTGCTGGCTTTCCACAAGCAAAGTCAATGGGGAAGCTAGAAGGAAATTGGAAGTTGTGATCACATGAAGTCCATGCTTAAAAAAAACTATGCAGTCCTCACTTAACAATGGTAACTGGGGTCTGCCAGAACTGTTGTTGCTAAACCACATGGTCAAATGCACTTTATAACTGCATCACTTAACAACGGAAATTCAGATCTTAACTACCATCATTAACTAAGGGTTCTCTGTAAAATTTACAATATAATGGAAGATAGGCTTACTTTTATAAAGTAAACTCTAAAAATAATTTAGGAAATAATTTTAGGAAACTATATTCTACCTAAGAAATAAAATCTCAGTACAGAAGTTAAGCAGTGGCAATTTATTTATTTATTTATTTTATTTAATTTAATTTGTATACCGCCCTTCTCCCGAAGGACTCAGGGCGGTGAACAGGGCAATAAATACCAAAAATACCAAAATACAAAAATTAAAAACAGATTAAACCATAGTGCCCAAATACAATAAATAAATTACTTAAAAACAATAATTGAAACCCCAATTGAGGACGAAAGGGCAATGGCATTTCTTTTATTGGATGCATTAGAGTAGAAGCAGATTCAACATCTGCAGGAGTTGCTGGAATTTAAAATCCTACATTAATGATGAATTTGTTGGCTTAACTATCCATCATTTAAAATCTATGATTGTTTCATCCTATGGGGGAACATATGTCTCACAAAAAGTAGGCTCAAAATAACATCCCACCTTGGCCCTCTTTTATTAACCACCTGAAATATTAAAAACACCTTCACTCCTTCTCTGGTTTCTCTTAGAATTGTGTTCTGAAAACCATATAAGGCTGCTTTCATTCTTCTGCATCCATTTGCTTTAAAACTATGCATGTTTTGTTGTGAACAACTGGATTCAGACATACTGGTGGGTCTTAAATAGTCTGTGAAGAGGTCAGAACACTATGCCTCATAGAAAGGGAACATTTCAGCATGCTGAATCTTGTTTGAGTAAGAGTTGCAATATCCTTAGAATGCAATATCCTTCCTCTTCCACACATGAATTGTATGGGAAGATAAGGACATGACTGTACTTTCAATAATCCATGAACTTTGTCTGACTAAATGCAAACATTTCAAATAAAGCATATATAACAAAAAAAAGCTTCAGCATATCATGTAAAGGGAGTAAAATACCTCCTTCCATTTTTTTAATAGACAATTTATGAAACAGTGATGGAATGTAATAAGAAAGTGAAGTCCCAGCAGGGAGGGATTGCATTTCAGAAAAGTAAAAGACAATTCAGGTTGGATATTATGTCGGAGAGAAAGAGGAGGAAGATAACCCTTCCTAATAATCCACAGAGTAAATTGTAGATACAGATAGCAGAGTGCTCAGATTGGCAAGATTTTATCTATAGATGTAAAACAAGAAGAAATCAGCTTAGAAGAATTACCATATGCCGTTCTTGGTTTTGGGCTTGAGAGACAGTTAATTCCATGGAGAGAAGCGTATTCTAAGAAATATTGCAGAATGCTATTTACAATTTTAATATCAGCATATGAATATTTTATAATTAGTTAATCCATTCTTACATCTAATGTCTGGGTTTTCAGAGGTCAATATCCCTGGATAATATTGTTTGCTAGAATTTATGGACACATGTTGCAGCTACAAATATGGTGGTTTCTGCACTACTCTGCTTACAAACTTACCTTCCACCACACTTGATTGTGAAAATGTTTCCTTCTTTCTTTCACCATTGTTGTTTCTCTAGATTTGGATAGAGAGAGAGATTGCAAAGCATGTGCCACAGCATAGACTGCATTGTAAATATTGTAACTCTGGCCACTCATGCATGTTTCAAACACAGATGTGGGGAGAGTTTCAAGCTTCTCCTGACCGGTACATTTTTTTTCAGACTCCTCCATTTTTGAGTTTGAGAAGAAACAACTGAATGCCTGTTCCCAGAAAACTTTCTGGAAATGATCATTCTGATCGTTGCTTGGATTTCGATTTTGAAGAAATTCCTTGAAGCTTTGGACATCTTTTGTGTGAACTGCAAAGGATAAAGCACCATGTAGGAAATGGATATCCCAAGATTTATGAAAGGCAGTTGAAGTGAAATCTGTCTGAGCTGTTATAAGCCAGATCTTATTCTTCTTTGGTATATCCTCCACTTCTGAAAACTGGAGGAAAGTTCTCAGAGCTGATAAGGACTGGATTTCACCATATAAGATTATCACATTGGTTGTGCTGTTCATGAGAACATGGTATATATGTATTCCTTCGTCTATGATATCAGTAAAATCACTGTAAATAGCTACATTTGGGAACTCTTGTATGAATTCAGTACAGATGCCATGCTCGGAAAATGTTAAGAGCACCTCCTGAAGAAATTTCTCTCCTTTCTCATCATTTACTACAAGAATTCCAATCCAGATCCATCTAAAATACAGCAATAACTGCAGGAGACCCTTGTGTTGGTGGGATTCATTCGGAAACATTTGTTGGAAGAAAATTGCTTGAGTCTCTTTATCTATGACAGGGGAAGAGCCATAGGTCAACTAGAGAAAGATAAACATATGCAATTCCAAAAGTCTATGTGAGCCTCTGAAAACATGTACATTCATTTGAGTCTTTGGGTATTCTTATTCTTAGAACAAATAAGAAACATTATGCAACTAGTTGTGTTTATTAGGAAATATCGACCAAGATGTCACTCTTTGGATATCAGCAAATACATATTTTTGGAAGTAGTCTTATAGTGAATATTTGAAAATTGAACCTTAGTTCAATGTCTGGAATTGGGGAATGTTTTGCTGGATCAAATATCCTCGCCAAATATTTGGTTACAATTACTCATGGTGCTATTCTGCTCTTATCAAGCAAAAAATAATATCTAGTTAAGTGAAAAGTCTCTCCTTTTTACAGAGAGAAAAACACAGACATCTAGGGAGGTACAGCAGAATAATAATGTATATTTGCAGCCCATCTTACCATAGGAACTTTGTAGATGCAGAGCACAGTTGCCATGTGAAGACAGATGTCAGAAGCCCCAATGACAGCAGTCAAGGTTTTTGGGGCCCCACACTTGTAGTTAGGGATGAATTTTCCCTGAGTGAAAGGCAGTAACATTGAGGCAAAGTAAGTCCAGCCTGGACTAAAGTTGCTGTTAAAAATGTGGAAGCCCAGCGTGATGTTGGGTAGGATCTGGGAATTTTCATTGATCTCTTTTATAGTAAAGGCTAAAGCCAGAATATGCTGGTAATTCTGAAAAACTATTCTGTAAAAAAAAATAAAAAATCATTAAGGTCTGCTTCACATTATGGCACTTGTAATCATTCAGTGCAACACATTTTGTGGAACGTATGAAATAATTCTTATTTCTTTGTTCTTATATGTGAGAATGAACCACTATCAAATAACAGCTTTTAAGAATGACTTATATGCAGAAGGAAATTGCTAAATTTTAGCACCATAAATATCAAATGAGACAACTGATCATGGGAAATATGTGCTTCCCCTTTCTTAATGATCATAACAGCTTCATAAATTAAGCCACATTCCTGTATATTAATAGATATTTAGATGTGATGTGTTATAAATGGAGATTTGATTGCCATTTCAACATTACCTATTTTAGATGTTTATTTCTGGAATTTTTGCCATTAGAGGAAACATTTCAAGCTTCAGGTAATATACCAGCAGGATTCAGAGTTTGACAATAAATTAATGATGTACTTACATAAGTCCATCATGAAATCCCTGAGAAGGATCTTGAATAAATTTAATGGGATTAGAAGATGCAAAGAAGGCAGAAATAATGCCAGCAATATTAATGTCTCCAAACTTATGATAGGTGTGCCGAATAGGAAGAGGCTGATGAAAGTCACATTGAAGGCCAGGATCCTTGCATGCCACTTCTGGCAATACTATCAACAGTAACTCCATGAATACTAACATCTTCCTTGAGTGTCTTCTTTCTGGGTGCAAATGCCTCTCTCTGCCACAAGTTATTTGAAGTGGATCAGACTGACCTGCCTTCTTGAGATGTTCTTCAGACACAAATATCGAGTGCAAACATACTATCAAATCAAGTCACAGAGCCTTGGGGCTCCCAGCCCTGGGTTGGTATACAATTGGGACAATAAATACCATCTTTCAGTGTCAGTTCTTCCTATTTTCATGAGGTCCCATAGGATTAGGAAGAGACAAACTGGCTAATTTCTCAATGATAATAAGACAGTCACTTATGTGAACATCTTCAAAACATTTGAGGTCCTGCAGAGGCAGGAATGCATGAGCTGCAAAATAAAAATAAAATCATTAGATCCATAAATCAAAACAGAGATGTCAATATATGTATGGGTAAAAGCATTACTATAGATCTATTCTATTCTATTCTATTCTATTCTATTCTATTCTATTCTATTCTATTCTATTCTATTCTATTCTATTCTATTCTATTCTATTCTATTCTATTCTATTCTATTCTATTCTATTCTATTCCATTCCATTCCATTCCATTCCATTCCATTCCATTCTATTCTTTCACTACACTAAACTACACTATTCTCCATTCTCTAGTCTCCATTCCATTATAATTATGTTCATGTATTCTTACAGAAATTTGGATGTGTATTGCAATAGTTAGTTGTTATGTTGTTGAATTCTACTCTTCAAGTTTGCATATGATGCAGTAGGATGCTAATTTTTGAAGATTTCATTGGAAAACAGAGGAATGACAGTGTGGTAAGCATACAGCAGAGTGAAAATTGGTTTAGTAGACACAGAACAGAGGGGAAAATCAGCTTTGGCAAGAGCTCAAACCCTTGCTCTCTTCATATAATATGCTAAGTACAACTCAACTTACAACTGTCTTACTCCTTGCAAGGGTCTCACAGGAGTCTTCTCCAGCACCAGTAAAGTCATTACTGTCTTCCAATTCAATGCTCACTCACTTTAAAGAGTCATTGCCTGTATGCCTTGTGTGTGACGCATCCCCTTATGGTGTAGGGGCTGTTTTAAGTCACTTGGAAAGTGACGGGACTAAAGTCCCAATTGCCTATCACTCTAGGAAATTGTCCTCTGCTGAGTGCAATTATGCACAAATTGACAAGGAGGCCTTGGCCATTGTGGCCGGGGTGAAGAAATTCCATGAATACTTGTATGGTAGGGAATTCACGGTCTTCAGACCATAAGCCACTATTGGGCTCAAGTACATGGGTGCTACACGTGTCCACAGTCCAGGCCAGAAATGCCACACGCTCCTGTCCACAGATGGGAGGAGACACACACTCCTTGGTCAAGGATTCACATCGACTTTGCTCGGCCCTTTCAGGGACAGCTATTTTTTATAGTGGTCGACAACCACTCTAAATGGCTGGAAGTTATTCCAATCGCAAGTATGACTACTGCTAGGACCATCCAGGTGCTTAGGAAGCTTTTTGCAACACATGGGCTGCCAGACGTTGTAGTGTCCGATAACGGGGCCCAGTTCACATTGGCAGTGTTTCAAGCCTTCTTGAGGACTAACCTCATTAGGCATGCTACATCGGTTCCTTTTCACCCTTCGAGTAATGTACAGGCCAAACAGATGGTGCGCCCTTCAAAGGAGTCACTCAAGCGCATAATGACTGGGGATTGGCACCACAGGCTGGCTGATTTGGATGCCGGTTGTCTGTGTGGATGCCTCTTCCAGAAATCCATTCTGGGCCTGTGCAACAAAAAATTAGCAACTGGTTCTGCTGAAGTGGTGCGAACTGACTGAATCTCATCACTGTACACACCCCACAACATGGACTGCATTCTAAATATTGTAACTCTGGCCACACATGTGTGTTTCAAACACAGATGTGGGAAGGGTCTCAAGCCTCTCCTGCCTGGTATATTTTTTCTCAGACTCCTCCATTTTTGACTTTGAGAAGAAACAACTGGATTCCTGTTCCTCTCCTCTCCTCTCCTCTCCTCCCCTGCAGAGGCAGGAATGCATGAGCTGCAAGACTAAAATAAAATCATTAGATCCATAAATCAAAACAGAGATGCAAATATATGTATGGCTAAAAGCATTACTATAGATCTATTCTATTCTATTCTATTCTATTCTATTCTATTCTATTCTATTCTATTCTATTCTATTCTATTCTATTCTATTCTATTCTATTCTATTCTATTCTATTCTATTCTATTCTATTCTATTCTAATTCTATATTCATACACTACACTACACATTCCTCACTCTCTACTCCATTCCATTCCAGTAAGATTATGCATTCTTTCAGAAATGAATAGGTTTATTGCACTTCGTGGTTGTCATGTGGTTTACTGTTTCTGATTGGCCTATTTTGTCCTATGATGCTAATTCATGAAAACTGCATTGTGAAACAGACATCTACATGACACAGTTGAGTGGAAATGGGTTTACTAGCCACAGAACAAAGGGGGAAAATCAGCTTTGGTATAGACTCAAACCATATTTTTAATTTAAAAACTGAATAATATTGGAGTCAGACTAGACTAGACTGGACTAGACTAAAATAATAAAATAAAATAAGGTCACCTGACTGCTAGGTGCTGCAAACAGCTATAAGTGCAGGTCAATTGCCAAGCACACAAAATATGATCTGTTCAGCCATCTGAATGGGAGGGTCTCCCTGACCATCAGAACTCTGAGTCCAGGTTGTGACCATGGCGATGCCCCTGTTATCTTTCACCAGTCACTTAGCAACGCATTGTAACTCAGGAACTACCTATAATTGCAGGAGCTAGTGGTAATAAAGGAAAAACCATTTGCCACAATCTTTTGATCCCAGTATTGAGGGGCTACCGCAAGGCAGAAGGGGGTCAGGTTGTTCACAAGAGCACCAGAGGGAAGGACAAGAAACACTGGTTGGAAACTGATCAAGGAGAATTAAAGAGAAACTTCCTGACAGTGAGGACAATCAACCAGTGGAACAGCTTACCCTAAGAAATCTGGGTGCTCCGTCTCTGGAGATTTTTAAGAAAAGACTAGACAATCACCTGTCCAAGTTGGTGTAGATTCTCCTGCTTGAGCAGAGGGCTGGATTACAAGACCCCCAGGGTCCCTTCCAGTTCTATTCTATTCTATTCTATTCTATTCTATTCTATTCTATTCTATTCTATTCTATTCTATTCTATTCTATTCTATTCTATTCTATTCTATTCTATTCTATTCTATTCTATTCTGTTCTGTTCTGTTCTGTTCTATTCTGTTCTATTCTATTCTATTCTATACGTCATTTTTGGATCTATAAAAGCAGCATAGAGATCACCTTCAAGAAGGTTTATATACTTTGCAGAGAGTGGTGCAGAGTGATTCACTGATCCACAATAGAAAAACCTGGCCTTAACCAGGATTGCTCCATTTGATAATTATGCATAGTCAGCTGCTAGGACTATTGTAGCTGAATTGGTCTTGTTGTCCATTTTGGCATTATAATAATATTTGTCATTTTGGGGGGATTTGCAGTGAGCTTTAAATATTAGTGAATAAGAAAGCAAAACTGTAACCTACCAGTCAGGATTTTGTTTCAGCACTGTGGGAGGATCCACTTTGCTCAAAGATCACCCCTGCCCCACCTACTTTCTTTTTTTTTCTTCCATCTCTTTTCTGCACCTTGGTGTTGCTGTAGTAACATTATTTGTAATTCTGCTTTTTTATTTCCTCTTTACTTCTAACTGATTTTGCTGCCTAAAATCCCTGATTGTCCCTCTTTCATGCCCTCCTAATGTGCCTAGATGGACACAGGAAAAGAAAGACATGCTCCATTAAATTCAAATTAACTAAATCTTACCCATTTTCAAAAGCCTGAAAGATTAAACGTGAATTCTACTTCCACTTTTGAACTACAGATTAATAATTGGACATATTTCTCATTCTCTAACTAACCAATAGAATCGTCTTCACTTTGCAAACGCTAGATTGTATTCCGCTGCCCACTGAAAGTTTCAGGTTCATCAGAGAGCTCTGGAACCCTGAACTCATACAAGATTAGAGAGACCATGGGAAGAATTCCATGGATGAGAATCCTAAAGGGGAAAACAACTCAAGAAGCTTGGGAAATTTTGAAAAGTGAGATAATAAAGGCCCAGTCTAGCACAATACCAACAAAGAAGAAAAATAACAGCTTTCAAAAGAAACCAGCATGGCTGCATAAAGAACTCTCTGATAAACTGAAAGATAAAAAGGACAAGTATAGGAAGTGGAAAGAGGGGCACATAACTAAGGCAGAATATCAGCAAACAGCCCGTGCCTGCAAAGATGAAGTGAGGAAAGCTAAGGCTCAAAATGAACTAAGGATTGCGACCAAAGTCAAAAATAACAAAAAAAGCTTCTTTCAGCATATAAGAAACAAGAAAAAAGTTAAGAAAATGATTGGTCCATTAGTGGGGGAAAGTGGCAAGAAGGTGACAAGCAACAGGGAGAAAGCAGAACTATTTAACTCATTTTTTGCATCTGTCTTTACACAAAGGGAAAAAACAGTCCAACCTACCAAAACCAGTGCCATAAAAAACAGAATAGAAACGCAAGTTAAGATAGGCCAGAAAATGGTAAGTGAGCACTTGTCCAGCCTAGACGAGTTCAAACCACCAGGACCAGATGGATTACACCCCAAGGTTCTCAAGGAACTGGCAGACATGATCTCAGAACCACTGAACTATATTTTTCAAAGATCCTGGAGCACTGGGGAACTACCCAAGGACTGGAAGAGAGGTGATGTAGTTCCCATCATCAAAAAAGGGAAAGAAATAGATCCAGGAAATTACAGACCTATCAGCCTGACCTCAATACCTGGGAAGATTCTGGAAAAGATAATCAAACAACAAATCAGCGAACACCTTGATGCGAACAAAGTTATCACTAAAAGCCAACATGGGTTTGTCAAAAACAGATCGTGCCAGACAAACCTTATTGCATTCTTTGACCAAGTGACAAAACTAGTGGACCAGAGGAATGCTGTAGATATAATTTACTTGGACTTGAGTAAGGCATATGATAAAGTAGATCACAACCTACTACTTGATAAGATAGAAAAATGTAGGTTAGATAGCATCACTACCACATGGATTCGTAGCTGGCTGACAGGCTGTATTCAGTGTTTGGTCCTCAATGGAACTGCGTCTACATGGAAGGAAGTGTGTAGTGGGGTGCCCCAGGGCTCTGTTCTGGGCCCAGTGCTCTTCAACATCTTCATCAACGATTTGGATGAGGGGATAGATGGGGAACTCATCAAATTTGCAGATGACACCAAGCTGGCAGGAATAGCCAATACTCCAGAAGATAGGCTTAAGATACAGGAGGATCTGGACAGACTCGAACACTGGGTGCTATCTAACTAAATGAAATTCAATGGTGAAAAAAGTAAGGTTCTACATTTAGGCAGGAAAAATCAAATGCACAGGTATAGTATAGGTGGTACCTTGCTCGATAGTAGTAACTGTGAGAGGGATCTCAGAGTCCTAGTGGACAATCACTTAAATATGAGCCAGCAGTGTGCTGCAGCTGCCAAAAAAGCCAACACAGTGCTAGTCTGCATTAACAGAGGGATAGAATCAAGATCACGTGAAGTACTAATACCACTTTAAAATGCCTTGGTAAGGCCACACCTGGAATACTGCATCCAGTTTTGGTCACCACGATGTAAAAAAATGTAGAGACTCTAGAAAGAGTACAGAGAAGAGCAACAAAGATGATTGGGGGACTGGAGGCTAAAACATAGGGAACGGTTGCTGGAATTGGGTATGTGTAGTTTAATGAAGAGAAGGGTGAGGGGTGACATGATAGCAGTGTTCCAATATCTCAGGGGCTGCCACAAAGAAGAGGGAGCCAAGCTATTCTCCAAAGCACCTGAAAGCAGGACAAGAAGCAATGGATGGAAACTAGTCAAGGAGAGAAGCAACCTAGAACTAAGGAGAAAGTTCCTGACAGTTAGAACAATTAACCAGTGGAACAACCTGCCTCCAGAGGTGGTGAATGCTCCAGCACTGGAAGTTTTTAAGAAGAGACTGGACAGCCATTTGTCTGAAATGGTATAAGGTTTCCTGCCTTAGCAGGGGTTTGGACTAGATGACCTCCAAGTTCCCTTCCAACATCACATCATCATCATCATCATCATCATCATCATCATCATCTTCATCATCATCATCATCATCATCATCATTATTATTATTATTATTATTATTATTATTATTATTATTATTATTATTATTATTATTATTATTATTATTATTATTATTACTTCAGGCTACTTCTGCTGACTGCTGGCTGCCAGCAGTTTGGTAGTTTGAGTCTCACCAGTTCAAGGTTGACTCAGCCTTCCATCCTTCCAAGGTCGGTAAACTGAGGATCCGGATTGTTGGGATCAATATGCTGACTCTGCTTAGAGAGGACTGTAAACTCTGCTTAGAGAGGGCTGTAAAGTCTAATGCTAAAATTGATGAACATGCTGACTGAAGGGACTTACAACCTATGCTTGATGTTATGGCAATTGCAGCACTGGGGGGGGGAGGGGACACACTATGGAAAGTTAGGTGCTTGGCAGCCTTTCTACCCTTAACAACCACAGGGGAAGTATTGATTATCCCCACCCCACATTTTGATACTTCCATCTGGCTCTATTGTGCCAGCTGACTTTCAGTATATTACAAAATAACAGAGTTGAAATGGACCTCGGAGGTCTTCTCGTCCAACCCCTTGCTTAAGCAGAAGACCCTATACCATTCCAGGCAACTGGCTGTCCAGTCTCTTCCTAAAAGCCTCCAGTGATGGAGCACCCACAACTTCTGAAGGCAAGCTGGATAAAAGGATAAAAAATGTTATAAAGAAGTGGCTTCTGAAATGCTTAAAAGAAATTTGAAGCAAATATACTGTAACAATACACATGTCTCTCTATATAGTTTGTTTTCGAATATGTGTCCCAACTGCTATTGTCATTTAGGGCTCCATATCTCTTCAAATCCGGAGAAAATGATAGAAGCTTCATGAAGTGCATTGGTGACTTCACTATACCTGTTGGCAACCCTATAAGCTAAATCAATTTTTTCTCAGAATTGCACTGTAGCTGCAGAGTGCAAACATTTGTTGTGACCAAAATCTAGCTCACCTAAAGCAACCAAATCCCTTTGAAGCTACAAACATAAATGTATTAAATTTGCACACAACTGCAATGTACACTGTGCTCCCAGCCAAAATAGTTGGCAGCTTCCTGAGCATAAGCAGAACCATAGCTCATATACCTTTGATCGACCATATTTTCAGACAAGCTAAAGGAAAAGGCAGACACAGTGTGAATTCTATTTATTAATTCGATTTATACACCATCAGCTAATCCGGAATTACAGCATGATGTTGGAATGTTTTTGATAAATCCACCAGGAGAGTCTATACCATTATAGATTCCGTAATGGGTTATATTAACTACTATTGGTGGTGCATGTAGCTAACATCTGTATAGGGGAAGATACCTTTACCACCACATGTGATCCAAGAAAAGAGAGTCAAAGGAACAGATGGAAACTAATCAAGGAGAGAAGCAACCTAGAACTAAGGAAAAATTTCCTTACAGTTAGAACAATTAATCAGTGGAAAAACCTGCTCCAGAAGCTGTGAATGTTCCAACACTGGAAGTTTTTAAGAAGAGACTGGCCAGGCATTTGTCTGAAATGGTATAGGGTTTCCTGCCTGAGCAGGGGGTTGGAATAGATGACCTCCAGTGTCCCTTTCAAATTATTATTATTATTATTATTATTATTATTATTATTATTATTATTATTATTATTATTATTATTATTATTATTATTATTATTATTATTATTATTATTATTATTATTATTATTATAAAATAACAGACTTGGAAAGGACCTTGAAGATCTTCCAGTCCACTCCTTAACTTTTGCAGGAGACCCTATATCATTTCAGATAAATGACTGTCCAGTCTCTTTTTGGAAACCTTTAGTGATAGAGCACCCACAATTTCTGAAGGCAATCTATTCCATTGGTTGATTGATCTCACCATTAGGTAATTTCTCCTTAGTTCGTGGTTACTTCTCTCCTTTCTGAGTTTGCATTGCATTGTTTCTTGTCCTGCCTTTTGGCACTTTGGAAAATGGTTTGACCCCCTCATCTTTGTAGGAGCTCCTCAAATATTGGAACACTGCTATCATATCTCCCCTACTCCTTTCTTTTCATTAGACTAGACATACCCAATGCCTCTATGCCCCTAGAAAAGACTCATTACGGTCTTCCCTAGCAGCACACTTTTAAAAGGAATTCTTTTCAAAGCAATACAGGTTAGTGGCAAACACTATAGTCTCTGTCTATTTAAATCTCATTTCTATCAGTGAAACACTTGATATTTTCTATAAAACACTGCACCCTACCTCTTCTGCTACATCCGCAAAAAAGAGACATTCTAAACACTTTGCAAATGTGAGCCAGTGGGCAATCAGAGAAACCAGCATGATTTCATAACCTGGTATTTAGAATCATGTTGTGCCTTTCAGTCAACTGGTGCAACACTCTCTGTACTCAACAAATCGATCATCATGGAACATGCTATTCTATACAGTGAACATACTTGATATAGAGATTACTCAATTTCCTAGAAAAAGACCATTGTGTAAATGGGATACTAGTATGTATTGGACTTCTGGTGGTATTTATTTGGATTTGCCAGAATTGTGTTGTTGTTTTTCTTAGAGATTTTAATCGCCTTTGCTAATAAGGAGAAGACATATTGCCAACTGGAAGATCTTTTGAATTTACCCCACTTTTCATAGATTACCACCTTGAGATTCAAGGTGCTGGTGATGACCTATAAAGCTCTAAATGGCATGGGTCCGGGTTATTTACGGGAGGACATCTTGCCGGCGTTAACTTCCCATCGCCCTGTGCGCTCCCACAGAGAGGGCCTCCTCAGGGTGCCGTCTGTCAGGGAATGTCGACTGGTGGCTCCCAGGGGGAGAGCATTCTCTGTGGGCGCACCTGCCCTGTGGAATCAGCTTCCAGTTGAGCTTCAGATGGCTCCCGACCTTCACTCGTTTCGCCACGACCTGAAGACTTGGTTGTTTGAACAGGCCAGCCTGGACTGAGGGATTGGATTTTAGAGTTATATTTTAAAAAATGTAAATTTTAGAATGTATTTATTACTTAGGGCTATTGATTTAATCTTATTTTAATTTTTATATCTTGTGTGTTGTTAGTGTTTTTTGCCCTGTACACCACCCCTAGTCCTTGGAGAGGGGCGGTATATAAATCTAATAAAATAAAATAAAATAAAATAAAATAAAATAAATAAATATGATGTGTACCAGAGGATCTGTAAGTTTTGATTGCTTCAGAGACAATTCATAGGACCTCCCTGTTTAACCAAAGGCTCATTTGTATTTAATCTCAATTTCTTTTTACACATTCTATTCTGCATGTAAGATGACCAATAAAGACAATTTAATAATTCACATGAAATCTACATATTTAGTGGTAGACTTTTATTCGTAACAAAATTGTAACAAATCAAATAAGGAGGAACAATTCCCATTGTTCTGTAAAGTGAAGTAAGAATTCTTGCAATCCTTAGCCCCACTATATACTGATATATGTCAATAAGTAAAGTTCTGCTATTGTTGGTTTATTTATACAATTTGTTGTGAGATATTAAAATCTCAGGGGAGAGACAACACGGAATACCAATCTATCTGCACATTGCTTTAGGGGTTAAATTTCCATGTTCTTCAACATGTAGATATAAAAAATATGAGGGAAACAGATTTCTTAAAACTTTCTTTTCATGAGCTGATGTTTATTGTTCAGTTCAGGTCTCATCACAATGATAAAGCACTTGGGGGGAAAAATGCATACCAATAATCCAGCACTGGAGGAGATCATGGAGAAGATCTCCACGGCCAGCATATATTTTCCCCTTGTGCTTAGATAGGTTGGAATAAAGCACAGCCAAACACTGCAGAAGACCAACATGCTGAAGGTGATGAATTTAGCTTCATTGAAACTGTCAGGCAACTTCCTAGCTAGAAAAGCAGCAGAGAAGCTAACTAGAGCAAGAAAACCCATAAAACCCAAAACACAGTAGAGCATAACTGATTCCTCATTGCACTCCATGATGACTTCTTCAGACATTGTCTGCATATCAGTATCTGGGTATGGTGGAGAGGTTATCAGCCATGCAGCACAAAAACAAATTTGAACAAGGAAGCAGGATAGAAGAATGAAACTGACCATTCTTCCACCCACCCATTTCCTCAATTTGGAACCAGGTTTGGTGGCCATGAATGCTAGAACCACAACAAAGGTTTTGGCCAATACACAAGAAACTGCCAGAGAAAAGATGAGGCCAAAAGCTGGTTGTCGAAGCAGACACACAATCTTTTCAGGTCTCCCAATGAATAGAAAGACACAAAGGAAGGAATGGAGAAGGGAAACTAAGAGAGTGTATGTCAGATTCCGGTTGTTGGCTTTGACAATAGGTGTGTCTTTATGTTTCATGAAGATTATTATTACCAAAATTGTCATTAAAGTAAAGCAAAGAGAAAGAGCAGTCAGACTGATCCCCAAGGGTTCTTCATAAGACAGAAAGGTGATCCACTTTGGAAGGCACATATTTTTCTCAGAATTGGGATATTGATCTTTGGGACATGGAGAACAATCATCCTTGTCTGAAAAAGAACACAGTGGAATAGGTACAATTGATTATAGATAGTGTTGTACACTCATATACCTTGGGTATAATGGGGCTTAGTCCCATTAAATTTGGAAATTTCCTACCCTTCTCTTTTGAAATTTTCCCCTCTGGACACAGATGGCAATCATAGCAGCAAAAGGACTCCCCTTCTTTCTTGGCCTTGCTGTATCCTGTCTCACAAGGATCATTACACAAAGACAGAGGCAGTGCCTATCAAGGAATGAAGAAGTTCGGGTTAGACAGCATCACCACCAGATGGATTCATAGCTGGCTGACAGGCCGTACTCAACATATGGTCCTCAATGGAACTGCAACTACATGGAGGGAAGTGTTTAGTGGGGTGCCCAGTGCTCTTCAACATCTCCATCAATGATTTGGATGAGGGGATAGATGAGGAACTCATCAAATTTGCAGATGACACCAAGCTGACAGGAGTAGCCATCTCTCCAGAAGATAGGCTTAAGATACAGAAGGATCTTGATAGACTTGAGCATTGCAGTCTATCTAAGAAAATGAAAGTTAATGGTGAAAATATTAAGGTTCTACATTTAGGCAAGAAAAACCAAATACACAGATACAGCATAGGTGGCACCTTGCTCAGTAGTAGGAACTATGAGAGGCATCTCGGAGTCCTAATGGAAAATCACTTAAACATGAGCCATCAGTGTGCTGCAGCTGACAAAAAAGCCAGCAGAGTGCTAGGCTGCATTATCAAAGAGATAGAATCAAGATCACATGAAGTGTTAATACCACTTTACAAAGCCTTGTAAGGCCACACTTGGAATACTGTTTCCAGTTTTGGTCACCATGATTTAAAAAATATGTTGAGACTCTAGAAAGTGTACAGAGAAGAGCAACAAAAATGATTAGGGGACTGGAGGCTAAAAAACATGGGTAACAGTTGCTGGAATTGGGTATGTCTAGTTTAATGAAGAGAAGGACTGGGGTGATATGATAACAATGTTCCAATATCTCAGGGGTTGCCACAATGGAGAGGGCGGAATCAAGCTATTCTCCAAAGCACCCGAAGGCAGGACAAGAAGCAACAGATGGAAACTGTCAAGGAGAAAAGCAACCTAGAACTAAGAAGAAATTTTCTGACAGTTAGAAAAATTAATCAGTGGAAAAACCTGCCTCCAGAAGTTGTGAATGTTCCAACACTGGAAGTTTTTAAGAAGAGACTGGACAGCCATTTGTCTGAAATGGTATAGGGTTTCCTGCCTGAGCAGTGGGTTGGACTAGATGACCTCCAATATCCCTTTCAAATTATTGTTGTTGTTGTTGTTGTTATTATTATTGTTGTTGTTACTAAGATAGATAACCTTTGTTTTCATTTTTTTACTGTGGGCACAATGGCACACATTAAAAATGAAGTTTAGTTGCTTGTTCTCAAAATGTACATATACATAACACACCTTTAAACATACTATATATAACATATGTGTAGACCTACACCCTAATATATAAGTAACATATAAATATTAATCTCTGTCCATCTTGAATGCATAATGGAATGAGGAAGCTTGAGAGTTCATAAGGTTAATAATGCTGTATGGAATGAAACTATGGCTGAATCTGGATGTTCTGCTATGGATACCACGAAGCCTCCTCCCAGAAGGTTACAAGAAAAATAGGTCATGAAGAGGATGAGTAATGTCCCAGACAATGTTACGGACCCTGCTCAGGCAACGCTGAGTCATGCCATGTCCTGGATGGAAGGGAGGAAACTGCCAATGATCTTTTCAGCCATCCTCACCACTTTCTGCATCGCCTTGCTGTCTGGAGCAGTGATGCTACTAAACCAGACTGTGATGCTGTATGACAGGATGCTCTTGATCGTTCCTCCATAGAAAGTGCGAAGGACAGGGGAAGGAAGTTGTGCTTTTCTCATGCGATGCAGAAAATGTAGGTGCTACTGTGCTCAGTTCACCAGTGTCTTGCTGTTGAGTGACCAAGCCAGCTTACTTGTTCACTGCACACCCAGGAATTTCATGCTAGTAACCATCTCCACAGGTGAGTCATTAATGCACAGAGGAGTGTGGCTGTTCCTGCCTTTCCTGAAATTGACAATGATCTCTGGTTTTCCCAGTATTTAAAACTAGGCTGTTTTCCTTACACCAGTTCATCAAACCCTCAACCTCATTGTGGTAAGCACCCTCATTGTCATCATGAATAAGACCCACTACTGTTGTATCATCTGCGAACGTCACAATATGGTTGGTGGCAAAGCTAGCACAACAGTCATGGGTCAGCAGGGTGAACAGCAGTGGACTTTGGACGCAGCTCTGAGGAGAACCTGTGCTCAAGAAAATGGTGTTAGAAATATTTGTTCCAGTTCGCACACATTGTAGTACGAAAATCAAGAATCCAGTTGAACAAAGGAGTGTTTAAGCCTAAAAGCCCCAGTTTGTCTAATAATAATAATAATAATAATAATAATAATAATAATAATAATAATAATAATAATAATAATAATAATAATAATAATAATAATAATAATAATAATAATAATAATAAGTTGGAAGGAACCTTGGAGGTCATCTAGTCCAACCCCCTGCTCAGGCAGGAAACCTTATACCATTTCTGGCAAGTGGCTGTCCAGTCTCTTCTTAAAAACCTCCAGTGTTGGAGCATTCACCACCTCTGGAGGCAGGTTGTTCCACTGGTTAATTGTTCTAACTGTCAGGAAGTTTCTCCTTAGGTTGCTTCTCTCCTTGATTAGTTTCCATCCATTGCTTCTTGTCCTGCTTTCAGGTGCTTTGGAGAATAGCTTGACTCCCTCTTCTTTGTGGCAGCCCCTGAGATATTGGAACACTGCTATCTTGTCACCCCTCACCCTTCTCTTCGTTAAACTACACATACCCAATTCCAGCAACCGTTCCCTATATGTCTTAGCCTCCAGTCCCCCAATCATCTTTGTTGCCCTTCTCTGTACCCTTTCTAGAGTCTCGACATCTTTTTTACATCGTGGTGACCAAAACTGGATGCAGTATTCCAGGTGTGGCCTTACCAAAGCATTGTAAAGTGGTATTAGTACTTCACGTGATCTTGATTCTATCCCTCTGTTAATGCAGACTAGCACTGTGTTGGCTTTTATCCTGCCTAAATGTAGAACCTTACTTTTTTCACCATTGAATTTCATTTAGTTAGATAGCACCCAGTGTTCGAGTCTGTCCAGATCCTCCTGTATCTTAAGCCTATCTTCTGGAGTATTGGCTATTCCTGCCAGCTTGGTGTCATCTGCAAATTTGATGAGTTCCCCATCTATCCCCTCATCCAAATCGTTGATGAAGATGTTGAAGAGCACTGGGCCCAGAACAGAGCCCTGGGGCACCCCACTACACACTTCCTTCCATGTAGATGCGGTTCCATTGAGGACTACACGCTGAGTACGGCCTGTCAGTCAGCTACGAATCCATCTGGTGGTAATGCTATCTAACCCACATTTTTCTATCTTATCAAGTAGTAGGTTGTGATCTACTTTATCAAATGCCTTACTGAAGTCAAAGTAAATTATATCTACAGCATTCCTCTGGTCCACTAATTTTGTCATTTGGTCAAAGAATGTAATAAGATTTGTCTGGCACGATCTGTTTTTGACAAACCCATGTTGGCTTTTAGTGATGACTTTGTTTGCATCAAGATGTTCGCTGATTTGTTGTTTGATTATCTTTTCCAGAATCTTCCTAGGTATTGAGATCAGGCTGATAGGTCTGTAGTTTCCTGGATCTATTTTTTTTCCCTTTTTTGAATATGGGAGCTACATCAGCTCTCTTCCAGTCCTCTGGTAGTTCCCCAGTGCTCCAGGATCTACGAAAAATATAGTTCAGTGGTTCTGAGATCACGTCTGCCAGTTCCTTGAGAACTTTGGGATGTAATCCATCTGGTCCTGGTGATTTGAACTCCTCAAGGCTGTATAAGTGCTCACTTACCATTTTCTTGCCTATCTTAACTTGCATTTCTATTCTGTTTTTTATGGCACTGGTTTTGGTAGGTTGGACTGTTTTTTCCCTTTGTGTAAAGACAGATGCAAAAATGAGTTAAATAGTTCTGCTTTCTCCCTGTTGCTTGTCACCTTCTTGCCACTTTCCCCTACTAATGGACCAATCATTTCCTTAACTTTTTTCTTGGTTTTTATATGTTGAAAGAAGCATTTTTTGTTATTTTTGACTTTGGTCGCAAGCCTTAGTTCATTTTGAGCCTTAGCTTTCCTCACTTCATCTTTGCAGGCACGGGCTATTTGCTGATATTCTGACTTAGTTATGTGCCCCTTTACTAGATGCTGGGGAATGATTGTGTTAAATGCTGAACTAAGTCGACAAACAACAAATGCACATGAGTGTTTCTTTCATCTAAGTGCTTCAAGCTCAGATGAGCCTTGGTGGAGCAGTGGGCTAATGCCTCCTTAAGTAACACCAGCTGCCTGCAATTAGTGCAGGTTCGCATCCCACCAGGCTCAAGGTTGACCCAGC
>NC_138205.1:12219804-12222590 GCF_964194415.1 Vipera berus | reverse complement strand
GCATATTTAATGGTGATTTTTTTTTGGTTTTACAGGATATTTTTTCAGAATTACCAGCATATCCTGCCATTAGTATTTACTGTACAACAGATTAATGAAAACTCCCAACTTCTACCCATACTATATTAAAGCACATTCCACAAAATGTGTTGCACTGAAAGATTACAAATGCTGTAATAAGAAGCAGACCTTTATTATTGCTTTTTTAACTTTGTTTTTTCTGCAGAATATTTTTTCAGAATTATCAGCATATCCTAGCCTTAGTGTTTACTGTAAAAAAGATTAATGAAAACTCCCAACTTCTACCCAATTTCACACTGGGCTTCCACATTTTTAACAGCCATTTTAGTCCAGGCTGGACTTACTTTGCCTCAATGTTACTGCCTTTCAGTCAGGGAAAATTCATCCCTAACTACAAGTGTGGGGTCCCAAATACCTTGGCTGCAGTCATTGGGACACCTGACATCTCTCTTCACATGGCTACTGTATTGGACATCTACAAAGTTCCTCAGGTAAGATGTGCTGAAGATATACATTATCATTTTGCCATACTTCCACAGACATCTGTATGCTTTTTTCTGTAAAAAGGGGAGGCCTTTCAGATTCCTAGGTATTATTTTCTGCTTGACTCATCATAGCAGCATGAATAATTGTCACACTGAACAGACAGTGGAGATATTTGACACAGCAAAACATTCTCCAATTCTAGACACTGAACTATATTTTAAATCTGAAATATTCACAATGAGACTACTTCCAGAAAAAGGTATTTACTGATGACTTAATAGTGATATCTTGGTTGATATTTCCAAATAAATACAACTCATATTTCATTATATAACTCAGGGACAAATGAATATTCATGTTTTCAGAGGCTCACATAGACCTTTGGAATTGCATGTTTATCTTTCTGCAGTTGACCTATGGCTCTGCTCCAGTCTTGGATGGAAAGACTCAGTCAATTTTCTTCCAACAAATGTTTCCAGATGAATCCCGGCAACATAAGGGCCTTCTGTATTTACTGCTGTATTTTAGATGGATCTGGATTGGAATTCTTGTAGTAAAAGATGAGAAAGGAGAGAAATTTCTCCAGGAGGTTCTCCCCATATTTTCTGAGCATGGCATCTGCACTGAGTTCATAGAAGAGCTCCCAAATGTAGCTTTTTACAGTGATTTTACTGATACCATAGATGAAGGGCTACATATCTACCAGGTTCTCATGAACAGCACTGCTAATGTGGTAATTTTATATGGTGAAACTCAGTCCATATCAGTTCTCAGGACTTTCCTCCAGTTTTCAGAAGTGGAGGATATACCAAAGAAGAAAAAGATATGGCTTATAAATGCTCAGACTGATTATACTTCCATGTCTGTTCATAAATCTTGGGATATCCATTTCCTACATGGTGCTTTAGCCTTTGCAGTTCACTCAAAGGAGGTCCAAGACTTCCAGGAATTTCTTCAGAACTTAAGTCCAAACAACAACCAACAGGATCATTTTTCGAAAGATTTTTGGGAACAGGCATTTGATTGTTTCTTTGCAAACTCAAAAATGGAGCACTCTGGGAAGAAATGTACTGGACAGGAGAGGCTTGAGACTCTTCCCATGTCTGTGTTTGAAACACGCATGAGTGGACAGAGTTACAATATTTACAATGCAGTACATGTTGTGGCACATGCGCTGCAATCTCTGTATTTATCCAAATCCAGGGGGGGGAAAGGAAGGAAACAGTTTCACAATGAAATGTGGTGGGAGGTAAGTCTGTAATTAGAATAGTCAGAAACCACCATATCTGTAATTGCAATATCTGTTGGCAAACTGTAGCAAATATTCTCTAGGGATATTGATATTAAGTCTAAAAGGTGTGCAATTCATTTGAAAATGTAAATGAAATCTTTTATGGGGGAAAATAACAATAAACATATACAATAAATTGGTTGCATAAGCCTACCCACTATCCTGTAACTAGGGATATGGCTGCATTGATAATTAGCCAATCACATTCAAACTGATGGACACTAGGTAGTCAGTACACACCTGCATCAATTTAAATATCTCTAATCTAGTTTGTATAAAGTACAGCTGTTCTAGTAGGATTTTTGTGACATTTACTTAGTTGCCTTTTAAGCAAAAGCTATGATCTGCAAAGAGCATAAAAACATCAAAGGGATCTCATTGTAGGAAGGTATCAGTCAAAAGAAGGGTACAAGTGCAAGTACTAATTATGTATTATATATGACAACAATGTCCTATGTTCTTCATATGTCTGGGCTGTGGGTTAGGGTGGGAAGATGGACGATTTTTCCTACAAGGAAAAAAAACATCCAAGCCTGGCCCAATTTAGCAAAAACCTACATTAGGTCTGACAAAAGCATGTGGGAAAATGTATTATGGTCTGATAAGAATAAAGTTGAAATTTTGACCATAAAATTCCAAACAGAATTTTGAACACAAGCACAAAAATAACAATGTGCACCACCAAAGCTACAGAAAACCCATAGCAAAGCATGTTGGTGGAAGCATTATGCTTTGGGACTGCTTTTCTCCAGCTGGAACTGGGGCTTTTGTCAAGGTGGAGGGAATTATGAACAATTCCAAATATCAGTCAATTGTGGCACAAAAATTTCAGGCTTCTGCTAAAATGCTGAAGATGAAGAGAATTTTCACCTTTCAATATGAGAATGACCCAAAACATACCTCAAAATCAGCAAAAGAATGGATTTACCAGAAGAAGAATAAAGTTTTGAAATAGGCAAGACAGCCCCCAGATCAGAATCTAATTAAA
>NC_138205.1:12014804-12214804 GCF_964194415.1 Vipera berus | reverse complement strand
TTTAAAGGTGTGTTATGTATATGTACATTTTGAGAACAAGCAACTCAATTTCATTTTTAATGTGTGCCATTGTGCCCACAGTAAAAAAAAATGAAAATAAAGGTTATCTATCTTAATAACAACAACAACAATAATAATAATAACAACAATAATAATAATTTGAAAGGGATCTTGGAGGTCATCTAGTCCAACCCACTGCTCAGGCAGGAAACCCTATACCATTTCAGACAAATGGCTGTCCAGTCTCTTCTTAAAAACTTCCAGTGTTGGAACATTCACAACTTCTGGAGGCAAGTTTTTCCACGGATTAATTTTTCTGTCAGGAAATTTCTTCTTAGTTCTAGGTTGCTTTTCTCCTTGATTAGTTTCCATTCATTGCTTCTTGTCCTGCCTTTGGGTGCTTTGGAGAAGAGCTTGACTCCTCCCCGTCCTTTGTGGCAACCCCTGAGATATTGGAACATTGTTATCATATCACCCCAGTCCTTCTCTTCATTAAACTAGACATACCCAATTCCAGCAACTGTTACCCATGTTTTTTAGCCTCCAGTCCCCTAATCATTTTTGTTGCTCTTCTCTGTACACTTTCTAGAGTCTCAACATATTTTTTAAATCATGGTGACCAAAACTGGAAACAGTATTCCAAGTGTGGCCTTACAAGGCTTTGTAAAGTGGTATTAACACTTCACGTGATCTTGATTCTATCTCTTTGATAATGCAGCCTAGCACTCTGCTGGCTTTTTTTGTCAGCTGCAGCACACTGATGGCTCATGTTTAAGTGATTTTCCATTAGGACTCCGAGATGCCTCTCATAGTTCCTACTACTGAGCAAGGTGCCACCTATGCTGTATCTGTGTATTTGGTTTTTCTTGCCTAAATGTAGAACCTTAATATTTTCACCATTGACTTTCATTTTCTTAGATAGACTGCAATGCTGAAGTCTATCAAGATCCTTCTGTATCTTAAGCCTGTCTTCTGGAGAGATGGCTACTCCTGTCAGCTTGGTGTCATCTGCAAATTTGATGAGTTCCTCATCTATCCCCTCATCCAAATCATCGATGGAGATGTTGAAGAGCACTGGGCACCCCACTACACACTTCCCTCCATGTAGTTGCAGTTCCATTGAGGACCATATGTTGAGTACGGGCAGTCAGCCAGTTATGAATCCATCTGGTGGTGATGCTGTCTAACCCGAACTTCTTCATTCATTGATAGGCACTGCCTCTGTCTTTGTGTAATGATCCTTGTGAGACAGGATACAGCAAGGCCAAGAAAGAAGGGGAGTCCTTTTGCTGCTACGATTGCCATCTGTGTCCAGAGGGGAAAATTTCAAAAGAGAAGGGTAGGAAATTTCCAAATTTAATGGGACTAAGCCCCATTATACCCAAGGTATATGAGTGTACAACACTATCTATAATCAACTGTACCTATTCCACTGTGTTCTTTTTCAGACAAGGATGATTGTTCTCCATGTCCCAAAGATCAATATCCCAATTCTGAGAAAAATATGTGCCTTCCAAAGCGGATCACCTTTTTGTCTTATGAAGAACCCTTGGGAATCAGTCTGACTGCTCTTTCTCTTTGCTTTGCTTTAATGACAATTTTGGTAATAATAATCTTCATGAAACATAAAGACACTCCTATCGTCAAAGCCAACAACCAGAATCTGACATACACTCTCTTAGTTTCCCTTCTCCATTCCTTCCTTTGTGTCTTTCTATTTATTGGGAGACCTGAAAAGATTGTGTGTTTGCTTCGACAACCAGCTTTTGGCCTCATCTTTTCTCTGGCAGTTTCTTGTGTATTGGCCAAAACCTTTGTTGTGGTTCTAGCATTCATGGCCACTAAACCTGGTTCCAAATTGAGGAAATGGGTGGGGGGAAGAATGGTCAGTTTCATTCTTCTATCCTGCTTCCTTGTTCAAATTTGTTTTTGTGCTGCATGGCTGATAACCTCTCCACCATACCCAGATACTGATATGCAGACAATGTCTGAAGAAGTCATCATGGAGTGCAATGAGGAATCGGTTATGCTCTACTGTGTTTTGGGTTTTATGGGTTTTCTTGCTCTGGTTAGCTTCTCTGCTGCTTTTCTAGCTAGGAAGTTGCCTGACAGTTTCAATGAAGCTAAATTTATCACCTTCAGCATGTTGGTCTTCTGCAGTGTTTGGCTGTGCTTTATTCCAACCTATCTAAGCACAAGGGGAAAATATATGCTGGCCGTGAAGATCTTCTCCATGATCTCCTCCAGTGCTGGATTATTGGTATGCATTTTTTTCCCCAAGTGCTTTATCATTGTGATGAGACCTGAACTGAACAATAAACATCAGCTCATGAAAAGAAAGTTTTAAGAAATCTGTTTCCCTCATATTTTTTATATCTACATGTTGAAGAACATGGAAATTTAACCCCTAAAGCAACGTGCAGATAGATTGGTATTCCGTGTTGTCTCTCCCCTGAGATTTTGATATCTCACAACAAATTGTATAAATAAACCAACAATAGCAGAACTTTACTTATTTACGTATATCAGTATATAGTGGGGCTAAGGATTGCAAGAATTCTTACTTCACTTTACAGAACAATGGGAATTGTTCCTCCTTATTTGATTTGTTACAATTTTGTTACGAATAAAGGTCTACCACTAAATATGTAGATTTCATGTGAATTATTAAATTGTCTTTATTGGTCATCTTACATGCAGAATAGAATGTGTAAAAAGAAATTGAGATTAAATACAAATGAGCCTTTGGTTAAACAGGGAGGTTTTTGAAAATGGGTAAGATTTAGTTAATTTGAATTTAATGGAGCATGTCTTTCTTTTCCTGTGTCCATCTAGGCACATTAGGAGGGCATGAAAGAGGGACAATCAGGGATTTTAGGCAGCAAAATCAGTTAGAAGTAAAGAGGAAATAAAAAAGCAGAATTACAAATAATGTTACTACAGCAACACCAAGGTGCAGAAAAGAGACAGAAGGGGGAAAAAAGAAAGTAGGTGGGGCAGGGGTGATCTTTGAGCAAAGTGGATCCTCCCACAGTGCTAAACCAAAATCCTGACTGGTAGGTTACATTTTTGCTTTCTTATTCACTAATATTTAAAGCTCACTGCAAATCCCCCCCAAATGACAAATATTATTATAATGCCAAAATGGACAACAAGACCAATTCAGCTACAATAGTCCTAGCAGCTGACTATGCATAGTTATCAAATGGAGCAATCCTGGTTAAGGCCAGGTTTTTCTATTGTGGATCAGTGAATCACTCTGCACCACTCTCTGCAAAGTATATAAACCTTCTTGAAGGTGCTCTCTATGCTGTTTTCATAGATCCAAAAATAACGAATAGAATAGAATAGAATAGAATAGAATAGAATAGAATAGAATAGAATAGAATAGAATAGAATAGAATAGAATAGAATAGAATAGAATAGAATAGAATAGAATAGAATAGAATAGGAAGGGACCCTGGGGGTCTTGTAGTCCAGCCCTCTGCTCAAGCAGGAGAATCTACGCCATCTCAAACAGGTGATTGTCTAGTCTTTTCTTTAAAATCTCCAGAGACGGAGCACCCAGATTTCTTAGGGTAAGCTGTTCCACTGGTTGATTGTCCTCACTGTCAGGAAGTTTCTCTTTAATTCTCCTTGATCAGTTTCCAACCAGTGTTTCTTGTCCTTCCCTCTGGTGCTCTCGTAAACAACCTGACCCCCTTCTGCCTTGCGGTAGCCCCTCAATACTGGGATCAAAAGATTGTGGCAAATGGTTTTTCCTTTATTACCACTAGCTCCTGCAATTATAGGTAGTTCCTGAGTTACAATGTGTTGCTAAGTGACAGGTGAAAGATAACAGGGGCATCGCCATGGTCACAACCTGGACTCAGAGTTCTGATGGTCAGGGAGACCCTCCCATTCAGATGGCTGAACAGATCATATTTTGTGTGCTTGGCAATCAACCTGCACTTATAGCTGTTTGCAGCACCTAGCAGTCAGGTGACCTTATTATTTTATTTTATTATTTTAGTCTAGTCCAGTCTAGTCTAGTCTGACTCCAATATTATTCAGTTTTTAAATTAAAAATATGGTTTGAGTCTATACCAAAGCTGATTTTCCCCCTTTGCTCTGTGGCTAGTAAACCCATTTCCACTCAACTGTGTCATGTAGTTGTCTCTTTCACAATGCAGTTTTCATGAATTAGCATCATACGACAAAATAGGCCAATCTAAAACAGTCAACCACATGACAACCAAGAAGTGCAATAAACCTATTCATTTCTGAAAGAATGCATAATCTTACTGGAATGGAATGGAGTAGAGAGTGAGGAATGTGTAGTGTAGTGTATGAATATAGAATAGAATAGAATAGAATAGAATAGAATAGAATAGAATAGAATAGAATAGAATAGAATAGAATAGAATAGAATAGAATAGAATAGAATAGAATAGAATAGAATAGAATAGAATAGAATAGAATAGAATAGATCTATAGTAATGCTTTTAGCCATACATATATTTGCATCTCTGTTTTGATTTATGGATCTAATGATTTTATTTTAGTCTTGCAGCTCATGCATTCCTGCCTCTGCAGGGGAGGAGAGGAGAGGAGAGGAACAGGCATCCAGTTGTTTCTTCTCAAAGTCAAAAATGGAGGAGTCTGAGAAAAAATATACCAGGCAGGAGAGGCTTGAGACCCTTCCTACATCTGTGTTTGAAACACACATGTGTGGCCAGAGTTACAATATTTAGAATGCAGTCCATGTTGTGGGGTGTGTACAGTGATGGGATTCAGTCAGTTCGCACCACTTCAGCAGAACCAGTTGCTAATTTTTTGTTGCACAGGCCCAGAATGGATTTCTGGAAGAGGCATCCACACAGACAACCGGCATCCAAATCAGCCAGCCTGTGGTGCCAATCCCCAGTCATTATGCGCTTGAGTGACTCCTTTGTAGGGCGCACCATCTGTTTGGCCTGTACATTACTCGAAGGGTGAAAAGGAACCGATGTAGCATGCCTAATGAGGTTAGTCCTCAAGAAGGCTTGAAACACTGCCAATGTGAACTGGGCCCCGTTATCGGACACTACAACGTCTGGCAGCCCATGTGTTGCAAAAAGCTTCCTAAGCACCTGGATGGTCCTAGCAGTAGTTATACTTGCGATTGGAATAACTTCCAGCCATTTAGAGTGGTTGTCGACCACTATAAAAAATAGCTGTCCCTGAAAGGGCCGAGCAAAGTCGATGTGAATCCTTGACCAAGGAGTGTGTGTCTCCTCCCATCTGTGGACAGGAGCGTGTGGCATTTCTGGCCTGGACTGTGGACACGTGTAGCACCCATGTACTTGAGCCCAATAGTGGCTTATGGTCTGAAGACCGTGAATTCCCTACCATACAAGTATTCATGGAATTTCTTCACCCCGGCCACAATGGCCAAGGCCTCCTTGTCAATTTGCGCATAATTGCACTCAGCAGAGGACAATTTCCTAGAGTGATAGGCAATTGGGACTTTAGTCCCGTCACTTTCCAAGTGACTTAAAACAGCCCCTACACCATAAGGGGATGCGTCACACACAAGGCATACAGGCAATGACTCTTTAAAGTGAGTGAGCATTGAATTGGAAGACAGTAATGACTTTACTGGTGCTGGAGAAGACTCCTGTGAGACCCTTGCAAGGAGTAAGACAGTTGTAAGTTGAGTTGTACTTAGCATATTATATGAAGAGAGCAAGGGTTTGAGCTCTTGCCAAAGCTGATTTTTCCCCTCTGTTCTGTGTCTACTAAACCAATCTTCACTCTGCTGTATGCTTACCACACTGTCATTCCTCTGTTTTCCAATGAAGTCTTCAAAAATTAGCATCCTACTGCATCATATGCAAACTTGAAGAGTAGAATTCAACAACATAACAACTAACTATTGCAATACACATCCAAATTTCTGTAAGAATACATGAACATAATTATAATGGAATGGAGACTAGAGAATGGAGAATAGTGTAGTTTAGTGTAGTGAAAGAATAGAATGGAATGGAATGGAATGGAATGGAATGGAATGGAATAGAATAGAATAGAATAGAATAGAATAGAATAGAATAGAATAGAATAGAATAGAATAGAATAGAATAGAATAGAATAGAATAGAATAGAATAGAATAGAATAGAATAGAATAGAATAGAATAGATCTATAGTAATGCTTTTACCCATACATATATTTACATCTCTGTTTTGATTTATGGATCTAATGATTTTATTTTTATTTTGCAGCTCATGCATTCCTGCCTCTGCAGGACCTCAAATGTTTTGAAGATGTTCACATAAGTGACTGTCTTATTATCATTGAGAATTTAGCCAGTTTGTCTCTTCCTAATCCTATGGGACTTCATGAAAATAGGAAGAACTGACACTGAAAGATGGTATTTATTGTCCCAATTGTATACCAACCCAGGGCTGGGAGCCCCAAGGCTCTGTGACTTGATTTGATAGTATGTTGCACTCGATATTTGTGTCTGAAGAACATCTCAAGAAGGCAGGTCAGTCTGATCCACTTCAAATAACTTGTGGCAGAGAGAGGCATTTGCACCCAGAAAGAAGACACTCAAGGAAGATGTTAGTATTCATGGAGTTACTGTTGATAGTATTGCCAGAAGTGGCATGCAAGGATCCTGGCCTTCAATGTGACTTTCATCAGCCTCTTCCTATTCGGCACACCTATCATCAGTTTGGAAACATTAATATTGCTGGCATTATTTCTGCCTTCTTTGCATCTTCTAATCCCATTAAATTTATTCAAGATCCTTCTCAGGGATTTCATGATGGACTTATGTAAGTACATCATTAATTTATTGTCAAACTCTGAATCTTGCTGGTATATTACCTGAAGCTTGAAATGTTTCCTCTAATGGCAAAAAATCCAGAAATAAACATCTAAAATAGGTAATGTTGAAATGGCAATCAAATCTCCATTTATAACACATCACATCTAAATATCTATTAATATACAGGAATGTGGCTTAATTTATGAAGCTGTTATGATCATTAAGAAAGGGAAGCACATATTTCCCATGATCAGTTGTCTCATTTGATATTTATGGTGCTAAAATTTAGCAATTTCCTTCTGCATATAAGTCATTCTTAAAAGCTGTTATTTGATAGTGGGTCATTCTCACATATAAGAACAAAGAAATAAGAATTATTTCATACGTTCCACAAAATGTGTTGCACTGAATGATTACAAGTGCCATAATGTGAAGCAGACCTTAATGATTTTTTATTTTTTTTTACAGAATAGTTTTTCAGAATTACCAGCATATTCTGGCTTTAGCCTTTACTATAAAAGAGATCAATGAAAATTCCCAGATCCTACCCAACATCACGCTGGGCTTCCACATTTTTAACAGCAACTTTAGTCCAGGCTGGACTTACTTTGCCTCAATGTTACTGCCTTTCACTCAGGGAAAATTCATCCCTAACTACAAGTGTGGGGCCCCAAAAACCTTGACTGCTGTCATTGGGGCACCTGACATCTGTCTTCACATGGCAACTGTGCTCTGCATCTACAAAGTTCCTATGGTAAGATGGGCTGCAAATATACATTATTATTCTGCTGTACCTCCCTAGATGTCTGTGTTTTTCTCTCTGTAAAAAGTAGAGACTTTTCACTTAACTAGATATTATTTTTTGCTTGATAAGAGCAGAATAGCACCATGAGTAATTGTAACCAAATATTTGGCGAGGATATTTGATCCAGCAAAACATTCCCCAATTCCAGACATTGAACTAAGGTTCAATTTTCAAATATTCACTATAAGACTACTTCCAAAAATGTGTATTTGCTGATATCCAAAGAGTGACATCTTGGTCGATATTTCCTAATAAACACAACTAGTTGCATAATGTTTCTTATTTCTTCTAAGAATAAGAATACCCAAAGACTCAAATGAATGTACATGTTTTCAGAGGCTCACATAGACTTTTGGAATTGCATATGTTTATCTTTCTCTAGTTGACCTATGGCTCTGCCCCTGTCATGGATAAAGAGACTCAAGCAATTTTCTTCCAACAAATGTTTCCGAATGAATCCCACCAACGCAAGGGTCTCCTGCAGTTATTGCTGTATTTTAGATGGATCTGGATTGGAATTCTTGTAGTAAAGGATGAGAAAGGAGAGAAATTTCTTCAGGAGGTGCTCTTAACATTTTCCGAGCATGGCATCTGTACTGAATTCATACAAGAGTTCCCAAATGTAGCTATTTACAGTGATTTTACTGATATCATAGATGAAGGAATACATATATACCATGTTCTCATGAACAGCACAACCAATGTGATAATCTTATATGGTGAAATCCAGTCCTTATCAGCTCTGAGAACTTTCCTCCAGTTTTCAGAAGTGGAGGATATACCAAAGAAGAATAAGATCTGGCTTATAACAGCTCAGACAGATTTCACTTCAACTGCCTTTCATAAATCTTGGGATATCCATTTCCTACATGGTGCTTTATCCTTTGCAGTTCACACAAAAGATGTCCAAAGCTTCAAGGAATTTCTTCAAAATCGAAATCCAAGCAACGATCAGAATGATCATTTCCGGAAAGTTTTCTGGGAACAGGCATTCAGTTGTTTCTTCTCAAACTCAAAAATGGAGGAGTCTGAAAAAAAATGTACCGGTCAGGAGAAGCTTGAAACTCTCCCCACATCTGTGTTTGAAACATGCATGAGTGGCCAGAGTTACAATATTTACAATGCAGTCTATGCTGTGGCACATGCTTTGCAATCTCTCTCTCTATCCAAATCTAGAGAAACAACAATGGTGAAAGAAAGAAGGAAACATTTTCACAATCAAGTGTGGTGGAAGGTAAGTTTGTAAGCAGAGTAGTGCAGAAACCACCATATTTGTAGCTGCAACATGTGTCCATAAATTCTAGCAAACAATATTATCCAGGGATATTGACCTCTGAAAACCCAGATATTAGATGTAAGAATGGATTAACTAATTATAAAATATTCATATGCTGATATTAAAATTGTAAATAGCATTCTGCAATATTTCTTAGAATACGCTTCTCTCCATGGAATTAACTGTCTCTCAAGGCCAAAACCAAGAACGGCATATGGTAATTCTTCTAAGCTGATTTCTTCTTCTTTTACATCTATAGATAAAATCTTGCCAATCTGAGCACTCTGCTATCTGTATCTACAATTTACTCTGTGGATTATTAGGAAGGGTTATCTTCCTCCTCTTTCTCTCCGAAATAATATCCAACCTGAATTGTCTTTTACTTTTCTGAAATGCAATCCCTCCCTGCTGGGACTCAACTTTCTTATTACATTCCATCACTGTTCCATAAATTGTCTATTAAAAAAATGGAAGGAGGTATTTTACTCCCTTTACATGATATGCTGAAGCTTTTTTTGTTGTATATGCTTTATTTGAAATGTTTGCATTTAGTCAAAGTTCATGGATTATTGAAAGTACAATCATGTCCTTATCTTCCCATACAATTCATGTGTGGAAGAGGAAGGACTGATATATTGCAACTCTTACTCAAACAAGATTCAGCATGCTGAAATGTTCCCTTTCTATGAGGCATAGTGTTCTGACCTCTTCACAGACTATTTAAGACCCACCAGTATGTCTGAATCCAGTTGTTCACAACAAAACATGCATAGTTTTAGAGCAAATGGATGCAGAAGAATGAAAGCAGCCTTATATGGTTTTCAGAACACAATTCTAAGAGAAACCAGAGAAGGAGTGAAGGTGTTTTTAATATTTCAGGTGGTTAATAAAAGAGGGCCAAGGTGGGATGTTATTTTGAGCCTACTTTTTGTGAGACATATGTTCCCCCATAGGATGAAACAATCATAGATTTTAAATGATGGATAGTTAAGCCAACAAATTCATCATTAATGTAGGATTTTAAATTCCAGCAACTCCTGCAGATGTTGAATCTGCTTCTACTCTAATGCATCCAATAAAAGAAATGCCATTGCCCTTTCGTCCTCAATTGGGGTTTCAATTATTGTTTTTAAGTAATTTATTTATTGTATTTGGGCACTATGGTTTAATCTGTTTTTAATTTTTGTATTTTGGTATTTTTGGTATTTATTGCCCTGTTCACCACCCTGAGTCCTTCGGGAGAAGGGCAGTATACAAATTAAATAAAATAAAATAAATAAATAAATAAATTGCCACTGCTTAACTTCTGTACTGAGATTTTATTTCTTAGGTAGAATATAGTTTCCTAAAATTATTTCCTAAATTATTTTTAGAGTTTACTTTATAAAAGTAAGCCTATCTTCCATTATATTGTAAATTTTACAGAGAACCCTTAGTTAATGATGGTAATTAAGATCTGAATTTCCGTTGTTAAGTGATGCAGTTATAAAGTGCATTTGACCATGTGGTTTAGCAACAACAGTTCTGGCAGACCCCAGTTACCATTGTTAAGTGAGGACTGCATAGTTTTTTTTAAGCATGGACTTCATGTGATCACAACTTCCAATTTCCTTCTAGCTTCCCCATTGACTTTGCTTGTGGAAAGCCAGCAAGATATTGTAGATTGCAAATTGCAGTCAAGTAACTGTGGGATGTCAAGACAGTCAGAAATACAGGCCAGTTGCTGACTTCCAGGATTGTGATCATATGAGCACATTCATAAAGAAACGTTCATATGCATGCTTTGAATATATGAATTATTTCTCTCTCCCTCTGGTCAATATCATATTGACCAGCTCAGAGGAAGGGTCCCTGAGTACACCACCCATGGCCAACAGGACAGCCACACCCCAGGGGAGGTCAGTCCAACCGAAAACGACTCGGAACCAGAGCTAGAGGTGGATGGCCTCCTGCAATCAACCCTGCTCAACCCAGAACAAAGGCATCACGACCCCACTGTCCAATTCCAGGGCCAAGCCACACCCAGACGGTCCACCAGGCCCCACAGGGCACTGGCATACTTAGCAGACTATGTGTGCAAATGACCACCCAACAGCTGCATGTATGAGTAGACATTGTACATAGTTATGTATATAGTTGTAATGTTGGTTGTCATGTGGTTCTTCTCTAAGGGGGGAGGGGTGTTATGTATCCAGTGCAGGTATCTGCATGGCAACAGCCACTAGGGGGCGTTGGCCTGGACGGTTTTGGCAGGAACCCCAATTTAGGCGGGAAACCTAGGGCCAACCCCATTGGCTGGACGCCTACCTGGCTAGGTATTTAAGGAGGCCAGGTAACCCTTGTTCCTCAGTACACTACCCCCCCCCCCCATAAAGAGCTGAACACGTACTCCGGCTGGCGTCTCTTCCTTGCGTTGGACCCACTACATTACATGCATGCTTTGAATATATGAATTATTTCTCTCTCCCTCTGTCCTGTTCTCTCTTTTTTCATCTCTGAATGTCTCTTTGTTTCAGGTTCATTTTTTTCTGAGAAGTGTCAGATTCAATAATAGTGTTGGTGAAAAGATCTCCTTTGATAAAAATGGAGAATTCATTGGTGGATATGATATAATCAACTGGATCATATTTCCAAATCAGTCCTTTCTTAGACTCAAAGTGGGAGTGATAGATCCTACAACTTCAGCAGACAAGTTCTTCAATATCTCTGTTGATTCCATCACGTGGCCAGTAGGCTTTAATCAGGTTAGCTTTTAGAATCTAGATTAGACTGCACTTTCTGACTACCCTAGGTAGAAAGATCCTGGGGAAAGAAAACAATATCTGTAAGAGTGTTTACTTTTCTACTAGTTTGTACAGACTATTGTACTTTTTATTTTGGCCCGCTGTTAATTCTGGTTAACAGTTTTCATGGTTTTCAAGTAAAAGTTGCAATCCAGTGTACTAGATTTCATCAGTTTAGTGACTTGAGTGGTTGAGGAAGCTCTTTAACTAGCCAGCACCAAAATTACCTTTGGAGAGTGGTGATGACGGTTACACAAGGCCATAGATGTCAAATAATTGTAGATATTTAATTATTATTTCAGACAAAATGCATCTCAAAATTATGTCATCATACTGCTTCTGCTTATCAATCTATTTTTATTCTGTTGATTCTACATTGCCAGTATCTCTCCAAGCACTTCTTTCCCCATCTGTATCTTAAAACATTCATCTTCATTCATTGATAGGCATTACCTTTATCTTTGTGTAATGATCCTTGTGAGACAGGATACAGCAAGGCCAAGAAAGAAGGGGAGTCCTTTTGCTGCTATGATTGCCACCTGTGTCCAGAAGGGAAAATATCAAAGGAGAAGGGTAGGACATTTTCAAATATAATGGGTCTAGGTCATGATGGCACAACATTCTAATTCCCTATATCAATTCCCCTGCATTCTTTTTCAGATATACATGAATGCTCTCCATGTCCAGAAGTTCAATATCCAAATTCTGAAAAAAATATGTGCCTCCCAAAGCGGATCACCTTTTTGTCCTATGAAGAACCCTTGGGGATCAGTCTGACTGCTCTTTCTCTTTGCTTTTCTTTAATGACAACTTCGGTAATAACAATTTTTGTGAAACACAAAGACACTCCCATTGTCAAAGCCAACAATCGGAATCTCACCTACAGTCTCTTAGTTTCCCTCCTCCTCTCCTTCCTTTGTGTCTTTCTATTCGTTGGGAAACCTGAAAAGATTGTGTGTCTGCTTCGACAACCAGCTTTTGGCCTCATCTTTTCTGTGGCAGTTTCTTGTATATTGGCCAAAACCTTTGTTGTGGTTCTAGCATTCATGGCCACCAAACCTGGTTCCAAATTGAGGAAATGGGTGGGAGGAAGAATGGTCAGTTTCATTCTTCTATCCTGCACCCTTGTACAAGTGTGTTTTTGTGCTGTGTGGCTGATAATGTCCCCACCATATCCAGATTTTGATGCACATTCCATCTCTGAAGAAGTCATCATGGAATGCAATGAAGACTCAGTCATGTTCTGCTGTGTTTTGGGCTTTATGGGTTTTCTTGCTCTGCTTAGCTTCTCTGCTGCTTTTCTAGCTAGGAAGTTGCCTGACAGTTTCAATGAAGCCAAATTCATCACATTCAGCATGTTGGTCTTCTGCAGTGTTTGGCTGTGTTTTATTCCAACCTATCTAAGCACAAAGGGGAAATATGTGCTGGCTGTGGAGATCTTCTCCATGATCTCCTCTAGTGCTGGCTTATTGATGTGTATTTTTTCCCCCAAGTGTTTTATCATAGTGATCAGACCCGAACTGAACAATAAACAACAGCTCATGAAAAGAAAGTTTTAGGAAAGATAGTCTTTGTATGTCCATGTTGGAGATCTTCCTCACTTGCCCTTTGAAGCCAGAGAGCAATGTACAGTTAGATTGGGCTCATGTGTTGTAAAGCCTACCTTGTCCCTGAGATTTGGGTAATTCAAAAGTTTTGTTTTTACTTCTGGAAGACAATTAAACATGGGAAGCATAAAACCATGTAAACAAAGAAACAAATAAATGATAACACAATATTATTTTTTGTGATATTTCAGTATGTGATAGACATCTCTGACTCAATATACAGATTAAATTTGAATTATAAATTTTTCTTTACTGGTCATCCAAATTTATATACACACTTGAGCATGTAAAAGAAGTGGTGGTTAAGTACAAATGAGACTTTCATTTAAACAAGGAATGCCAATTATTTGTTTCTAAAGCAGTCAGATAGCCAACTCGCTGTGGGACAAAAGTTATATAATATCAAAGAAATGATGGAACATAAGTATTAAAGAAAGAGGGACAAAATGAAATGTGACAAAAAAATTAAAAATTAATTATTTTAAATAATTAAATTAAATTATTGAATTGTCCTTCAGCGAGTTGGCAATGGCGAGGTGGGTGCAATGAATTGAGCATGGCGAGTTGGAAGCAGTGAGTTGGTAAGTTGGTTGTGGTAAGCTGGCCATGTGTTTTCTCCTCAGTATCAAAACCAATGAAATCTCTGGCACAAAAATAATTCTAGTAAATTCAAATAAATTCCATCAGAAATCCAGTACATGCTTGTATCCAATTTGCATAATGATCTCTTTCTATGAAATTCAACTGAGTATGGTAACTGAGTAAACAGTACATTCTATTGTTATGAGTCTGTTTTAGTACATAGAGTGTTGCAGCACTTGTATGACAGGCATATGGTAATTCTAAATGCTGACTGATGAGTTAATTGAATGAGCCACCCACCATTTTGGTCTTCTGAAATGGGTTGGATATAAGGCTGCCCCAATGGGAGGGTGGTATCTTGGAGATGGTTACTGTAATGTATTGGCCTTAAATTAAATTAAATTAAATTAAATTCACTTGCTTAATGTCTAACTGCTTGCTTAATGTCTGACCTACTTTCTGTGTGTGTTTTTTTTTATTAAAAAGTTTTAACATACAATTTTTCCCTTAAAAAATCCCCCCTCCCCCCCTTCTCCCTCCCCCCCTTCCTCTCCCCCCTCCCCCCCTCCCCCCCCCCGACTTCCCAGAGCTAAGTACAAGGTATATATAAAAAAAAACAATCATAAACAACCATATACTAACAACCATAAACTCTAAAATCTATCACTCTCTAGCTTATATAGGATAAAACAAACCTTAGTAATATTAAATATACATAAATATATATAAAAAAAACTAATATAGAAAAAAAAATAAAGAAAGAAGAAAGAAGACTTATTCAAATATAAAACTTCTTAACCCTATACTTATTCTGAGTAAACTCAAGCCATTTTCTCCCTTCCATAATATAGCGTTCCTGCGAATAATCTTTCAAATAGGCCGAAATCTTCACCATTTCGACCAAGTCGGAAACCTTTAAAATCCACTCTTCTATGGTCGGCAGTTCCTCTTTCCAGTACTATCCTATCAAAAGTCTTGCTGCCGTAATTAAATTCAACATCAACTTAGTATATTCCATCAAATTTTTATCCAAAAAGCCTTAACCTTTTTGCAGGTCTACCATATATGAAAATATGAAAATATATTACGTCTTTATCACCGCACCTCCAACATTTAGGCTAATAATTCAGATACATGCTTAGCTTTTTAAAGTCTAAATACCATCTATAAAACATTTTGTAAAAATTCTCTCTTAGATTTCAAACTTATATAAATTTTACATTCCTCATCCAAATCTTTTCCCACCTCCCACTACTTGGCTGTAAGTACGTTGTGAAAATTCCATAGACTTCTGCTGATCTTGTTCTTTTATCTTTTTTGATCGTTTTAAAGCAGCACGCGTCACCCTCTGTTCTCTGGGATCATCCAAAAGTGTTATAACTTGATCTCCTGCAGCACCATTCTCCTCTATCTGTCCATCTTCAGCCTCTTGATATTCTCCTTCTCCAGATCCCTTTGCAGCTTCCAGAAGTGTTAATGGGGTTGCTTTTAAAACATTATTGTAAAAATCACGCGCTTGCATCACAGTAACCAAACGGTACCTTTTACCTTCATACATCACCATCAACCCAGCTGCTTAATGTCTGACCTACTTTCTGTGTGTTTTGTAATGGTTGCTGAAAGCCAGACTTGCTGTCTCCAGGCTGATAATTAGATTTGGGGACAGGAAACTGCTACTTTAACCCTAATAGTGGCCGCCTAGAGGCCAACTGTATAAATAGCTGTGCAAGCTATTAGCTTGCTTCTGTTCCATTCTGAGTTAAAATAAACTTGTTGCTGTTTGAACACTTCATCCCACTTAATGCCTCCAAGAACTGAATTTTTAACACTGGTGACAAAGGTGGGATGTTTTGCTTCATTGTAAGAGCCTGAAGTCACTAGTGGGTGAGGCCAACACAGAGCCTGGCATGAACTACATTCCCCCCTCGGTCTGCCTAGCAAGCCATGCTGGAGACCACCATTTATTTATTTATTTATTTATTTATTTATTTATTTATTTATTTATTTATTTATTTATTTATTTTATTACATTTATATACCGCCCTTTCCCGGAGGACTCAGGGCGGTTTACAGGGTAATTAAAAACCAAAAATACAAAAGTTAAAAACCAAGTTTAAAAAAGATTAAATTTATCCCTGTATAAATAAAACCCCAATTAAAATAAATTAATTCTCAGCCTGGGCCAGAGAGCTCGAAGAGCCAGGTCTTCAGGCCCCGGCGGAATGAACGGAGGTCAGGGGCAGTCCTCAGCTCCACTGGCAGCTGGTTCCAAAGGGCAAGCGCCCCCACTGAGAAGGCCCTCCCTGTGGGAGCGCAGTGGACGAAGGGAACTTGATGCCGGCAGCAGGTGTTCCCTCAGATATCCCGGACCCAAGCCATGTAGGGCTTTATAGGTCATCACCAGCACCTTGAATTTCACCCGGAGGGCAACCAGAAGCCAATGCAGCTCGCGGAGTAGAGGTGTTACGTGGTAGTATCGGGAGACCCCCATCACAACATGCGCGGCCGCATTCTGCACCAGTTGAAGCCTCCGAGTGGTCCTCAAGGGCAGCCCCATGTAGAGAGCGTTGCAGTAGTCCAAACGGGAGGTCACGAGCGCATGGGTGACTGTGCGTAGGGCATCTCGGTCCAGATAGGGTCGCAACTGGCGCACCAGGCGAACCTGGGCAAAAGCCCCCCTGGTCACGGCTCCTATATGGTCTTCAAAATTGAGTCGTGAATCCAGGAGGACGCCCAAGTTGCGAGCCCTATCAACGGGGGGTAACACCTCACCCCCCATCGTTAGAGATGGAATAGTCTGGTTGACCCGAGATGCCGATATGCACAGCCACTCAGTCTTGGCGGGATTGAGACGAAGCCTGTTTCTCCCCATCCAGACCTGGACCGCCTCCAGGCACCGGGACATCACGGCGAGGGCATCGCTGGGTTGGTTCGGGGTGGAAAGAAAAAGGTGGGTATCATCAGCGTACTGATGATACCCCACCCTGAAACCACGAATGATCTCACCCAGCGGCTTCATATAGATGTTGAACAGGAGGGGCGAGGGAACCGACCCCTGAGGAACTCCACAAATGAGAGGCCTCGGGGCGGATCTCTGCCCTCCCGTCAACACCGACTGCGAGCGGCCCAGGAGATAGGAGGAGAACCACCGTAAAACGGTGCCTCCCACCATGCTCTAAGGATCCATCCTAGGGCCTACACAGAAGCCAGCAGCACAAGGCAATGTGAGTAACAAGCAATGAAAAGAACTCACCATGGCAAAAGTCAGAAATCTCGAAGAATTCGACATGACACACCTTGAGAGATGGATATCCTACATGTCCCACATAGAAAACTACCTCCACGCAAATCAGGTCAGCTAAGATGGACTGAAGGCAGCAACCCTTCTCTGCGTGTGCAGCCCAGGCATGCATTTGAGCAGTGGGAGCAACAGCCTGGCAAGTCGGCTATGGAATTCATTGCTGCCCTTCGTCAGGCATCCTGACTATGCAATTTCACTGATTTGGAAGAGATTGATTGATTGATTGATTGATTGATTGATTGATTGATTGATTAAATTTATATGCCACCCTTCTCCCCAAGGACTCAGGGTGGCTCAGAACAATAAAAAATTAAAAAACATAAAGTACAAAATTTAAAAAAGAATTAAACAATGGATATAATAAATAAATGACAATTTAAGCCAATAAAAGCCAAATTTAAAACCATAGTCAGTCCAGGCTCACTTGTTAGAACATCCATGTCTTCAGGTCATGGCGGAAGGAACAAAGGTCAGGGGCTGTCTGCAGCTCCGGAGTCAGTTCATTCCAGAGGGTCGGTGCGCCCACAGAGAAGGCTCTTCCCCTGGGGGTCACCAGCCAGCATTGCCTAGCTGAGAGAGGCTGAGACTGCTTAGTCTGTGGACTGAGGAATCGAGAGCTCAAACAAAAATATTTTGCTAAGGAGACTCTCTCGCTACAGGAGGCCTTGAAGGAAGTCATGGCAGACAAAGCTGCCAGAGGGGCCATTAAGGTGCTGTGGCCCTCCAAAAACGTGCCAAGCACCATGAGGATGCCGAGCGGATGGAAGACACCGACTCAGACTACGAAGTCGACAAGCTACAGAGGTACCAGGAGAAGGGACCGAGGCCAGATGACAAGGCAGTTCCATTCCTTAGGTGCATGGGTTTGTCTTCTGAAATGGGTTGGATATCAGGCTGATCCTTTGGGAGGGTGGTATCTTGGAGATGGTTAACATGTTTCCCCAAAAGTAAGACCTACCTCAAAAATAAGCCCTAGTTTGATTTGGGAGAGGGGAGTAATATAAGCTCCACTCCAAAAACAAGCCCTAGTTTGGGGGTGAGGCACACACCTAAAAATCAAGCCCCACACCCACTTACCTTGCAGCCAGGCCTCTCCTTACCAGCCCACTTCTTCTGTGGCATCCCTAGGCCTGCATTTTGCAGTCAGAGGTCTTTCCAGAAGGCCATTGTAGGCAAGAACCGTGAAATGGATTAAATCCATAGATCAGTTCTCAGCTGCAGTGGCCTTCTGGAAATGCCTCTGACTGCAAAATGCAGGTCAGAGCTCCATTCTCAGCTGCAGAATGAAGCTGATCCTTTGGCTGCAGAAGAAATGGGCTGGGGGGTGGTGCCGTCGGTGCTGGAGGTGAGTGGAAAACACACACACACACTCCGAAAATAAGACCTGGTGCCTCTTTTGGAGGCAAAAAACATAAAAATGAAATAAGACCAGGTCTTATTTTCAGGGAACCATGGTAATAGATTAGGCAGAACCTATCTATCGTCTCCATTTTGATTACTGAATTTTAATTCAGTTAAAATTGAATTTTAATTTCATTTTAAATTTATGGTCTACATTTAATGTTTTCATGTTTTGTATGATATTTGATTGAATGTGTAAGCTACCTAGATTTCTATGTTGTGAGATGAACAGCATAAAAGTTAAATAATTAATTCTTTGTTGGGGCTACAGTAGCAGAGATAAGATATAGTCTATGGAATATATCATGTGTTTCATTGATAGAAATGAGATGCAAATATATAGAGGCTACAATGTCTATAATTTTTTTTCCAAGTGCTTCCTTTTGTAAGTGTGATGCTAGGGAAAGCTGTGAAGAGTCCAGAGTTCCAGAGCCATTTGATGAACCAGAAACTTTCAGTGTAGTCAGGCTTTTGCTTATTCACTAATATTATATTCTCCAAGCAATGGACAAATTATGTTATAATGCCCAAAAAGGAGAACAAAACCAACCCAGCTCCAAACCAGCTAACAACTGTCCTAGCTAGCTCCTAGTCTCAGTCTTCTAGGTCATGGTTGTTCCAAAGGTGCTTTTTCAAGAGGCAACAGGACTTTCTTTGTTTTTCCTTGAAGATGTTTTGTTTCTCTTCCAAGACGTTTCTTCAGTTTGAGTGGAGCAAAATGGGAGGATTTTTATTCCTCGCCGTCATCTGGTTGTTAGCACTCTTTCTGAGAGTTGTTGTGGCCACTTGAGGCCACTTTATCTGTGCCCTCAGGGTCAACTGAATAGTGCAAATGGTGTGGAACCTTTTTGGAACTGCTGAAAGGACTATGTTGTAAACAGGAGGTAGCTGATGTTGAATGACAAAGGCCACTCTTTTGAAGACAGCAAAGTCCATATTATGGACAGAGAGAATTGCTGGTTTGCAAAAGGGGTCAAAGAGCCCATCTACATTAAAACTGAACAGCTCTCTCTCAGCAGAGGAAGAGGGAGGGATATGACACTACCTATCTCCTGTTTGTAACAGTCCTTTCAGCAATTCCAAAAAAAAAAGGTTCCTCATGTATTTGCACTATTCAGATGACCAGAGGGCACAGATAAACCTCCAAGTGGCGTGAACGATTCTCAGAAATCCTACAGCATCATATGTCAATCTTAAATAGTAGAATTCAACCAAAGAACAACCAAGTATTGCAATAAACATCCCAATTTCTGGAAGAATATATGAAAATATATATTTTTATTTATTTATTTTATTTATTTTTATTTTTTTATTTTAATTCCATTTATAAATATATCTGTGGGAGATCCTTCTCTGTGGGTGCCCCGGATTTATGGAATCGGTTGCCGGTCGAGCTTCGGATGGCGCCCGACCTTCTCTCCTTCCGACGCAATCTGAAGACGCATTTATTCGAACAAGCCGGCTTGGCCTGATGGGGGATGGGTTGGGTTTTTACTGTTGTTTTTACTGTTTTAGCTTGGACATTGTATTTAATTCTTTTTTAACTTTTGTATTTTTGTATTTTTATATGTTTGCCCTGTTCACCGCCCTGAGTCCTTCGGGAGAAGGGCGGTATATAAATAAAATTTAAAAAAAATGTAATGTAATGTAATGTAATGTAATGGATCGTAGAGTATAGAATGTTATTTAGTGCAATAGAAGAATGGAATGGAATTGAATAGAATGGAACATAGAATGGAATAAAACAAGAATAGAATAGAATAGAATAGAATAGAATAGAATAGAATAGAATAGAATAGAATAGAATAGAATAGAATAGAATAGAATAGAATAGAATAGAATAGAATAGAATAGAATAGAATAGAATAGAATAATGCCTTTACACATACATATATTTACATCTCTATTTTGATTTATGGATCTAATGATTTTATTTTTCTCTATTCTTCATGCATCCCTGCCTCTGGAGGTCCTCACATGTTTTGAAGATGTTCACATATGTGGCTGTCTTATTATCATTAAGAAATTAATCAGTTTGTCTCTTCCAAATCCTATGGGACTCCATGAAAACAGGAGGAAGGGGCACTGAATTATGGTATTTATTATCCGCATGATATTCCAATCTATGGCTGGGAGCCCCAAAGGTCTTTGAGTTGATTTGATATTATGTTGCACTCACTATTTGTGTCTGAAGAACATCTCAAGAAGGCAGGTCAGTCTGATCCACTTCAAATAACTTGTGGCAGAGCGATGCATTTGCACCCAGAAAGAAGACACTCAAGGAAGATGTTAGTATTCATGGAGTTACTGTTAATAGTACTGCCTGAAGTGATGTGCAAGGATCCTGGCCTTCAATGTGACTTTCATCAGCCTCTTCCTATTCGGCACACCTATCATCAGTTTGGAGACATTAATATTGCTGGCATTATTTCTGCCTTCTTTGCATCTTCTAATCCCATTAAATTTATTCAAGATCCTTCTCAGGGATTTCATGAGGGACTTATGTAAGTACACCATTAATTTATTGTCAGGCTCTGAGCCTTGCTGGTATATTACCTGATGCTTGGAATGTTTCCTCTAATGGCAAAAAATCCAGAAAGAAACATCTGAAATAGGATGCCTAGGTTTATTTTATGTGAAATTATATTTTACTTTACTCTCCAGGTAATGTTGAAATGGCGATCAAATCTCCATTTATAACACATCACATCTAAATATCTATTAACATACAAGAATGTGGCTTAATTTATGAAGCTGTTACTATCCTTAAGAAATGGGAAGCACATATTACCCATGATCAGTTTTCTCATTTGATATTTATGGTGCTAAAATGTAGCAATTTCCTTCTGCAACAAAAGCTGTTGTTTGATAGTGGGCCATTCTCACATATAAGAACAAAGAAATAAGAATTATTTCATACGTTCCACAAAATGTGTTGCACTGAATGATTACAAGTGCCATAATGTGAAGCAGACCTTAATGATTTTTTATTTTTTTTTTACAGAATAGTTTTTCAGAATTACCAGCATATTCTGGCTTTAGCCTTTACTATAAAAGAGATCAATGAAAATTCTCAGATCCTACCCAACATCACGCTGGGCTTCCACATTTTTAACAGCAACTTTAGTCCAGGCTGGACTTACTTTGCCTCAATGTTACTGCCTTTCACTCAGGGAAAATTCATCCCTAACTACAAATGTGGGGCCCAAAAAACCTTGACTGCTGTCATTGGGGCACCTGACATCTCTCTTCACATGGCAACTGTGCTCTGCATCTACAAAATTCCTCAGGTAAGATGTGCTGAAGACACACTATCATTCTGCAGGCACCCACAGGTATCTATATGCTTCTCTCTGTGAAAAGGAGAAACTTTTCTGATTCCTACATATTATTTTTTGTTTGATAGGATCAGTAGAGCTGCCTGAGTAATGAGTCGGTTTGAATAGACAGTGGGGATATGTGACATAGGAAAACATTTCTCAATTTTAGAAATTGATCCAAGGCTCATATTTGATATATCCACAATGAGACTACTTCTAGGAAAAGATATTTACTGATATCTGAAGAGTGACATCTTGGTGATATTCCTAAGAATCCTTTCAGATTCCTAGCTATTATTTTTGCTTGATAGGATTAGCATAACAGCATGGGTAATCATAACTCTGAACAGATGGTGGGGCTATTTGACACAGCAAAATATATCCAAATCAAATATTCACAATAAAACTACTTCGACAAAAATGTATTTAATGATACCCCAAGAGTGACATCTTGGTTGATATTTCCCAATAAATGCAACCAGTTGCATAATGTTTCACAATATAACATCAAAGATACCAAAAAATACAAATAAATTTTTAGGCTCACATAGACCTTTTCAACTGCATATGTTTATCTTTCTGTAGTTGATATACGGCTCTGCTCCAGTCATGGATAAAGAGACTCAAGCTGTTTTCTTCCAACAAATGTTTCCGAATGAATCCCACCAACGTAGGGGCCTCCTGCAGCTATTGCTATATTTTAGATGGATCTGGATTGGAATTCTTGTAGTAAAGGATGAGAAAGGAGAGAAATTCCTTCAGGAGGTGCTCCCTACATTTTCTGAGCATGGCATCTGTACTGAATTCATAGCAGAATTCCCAAATGTTGCTTTTTACAGTGATTTTACTGATACCATAGATGAAGGACTACATATATATCATGTTCTCATGAACAAAACAGCCAATGTGATAATTTTATATGGTGAAACCCAGTCCTTAGCAGTTCTGAGAAGCTTCCTCCAGTTTTCAGAAGTGGAGGATATACCAAAGAAGAATAAGATTTGGCTTATAACAGCACAGACAGATTACACTTCAGTTGCCTTTCATAAATTTTGGGATATCCATTTTCTACATGGTGCTTTATCCTTTGCAGTTCATACTAAGGAGGTTCAAAACTTCCGGGAATTTCTTCAAAACTTGAATTCAAACATCAACAACCAGCATGATCATTTTCGGAAAGATTTTTGGGAACAGGCATTTGATTGTTTCTTTGGAAACTTAAAAACGAAGACCTCTGGGAAGAAATGTACTGGACAGGAGAGGCTTGAGACCCTTCCCACATCTGTGTTTGAAACAGTAATGAGTGGCCAGAGTTACAATATTTACAATGCAGTCTATGCTGTGGCACATGCTTTGCAATCTCTGTATCCATCCAAATCCAGGGAAAGAACATTTGTTAAAGAAGGGAGGAAACAGTTTCATAATCAAGTGTTGTGGCAGGTAAGTGTGTAAGCAGAATACTATGGAAACCACCATATCTGCAATTGCAAGATCTGTCCATAGACTAAAGGTAAAGGTAAAGGTAAAGGTTCCCCCGCACATGCGTGCTAGTCGTTTCTGACTCTAGGGGCCGGTGCTCATCTCTGTTTCAAAGTCGAAGAGCCAGCGCTTCTCCGAGGACATCTCCGTGGTCTTGTGGCCGGCATGACTAGACGCCAAAGGCACACGGAACGCTGTTACCTTCCCACCGTAGTGGTCCCTATTTTTGTACTTGCATTTTTAGGTGCTTTCAAACTGCTAGGTTGGCAGAAGCTGGGACGAGTAACAGGGGCTCACTCTGCTACGTGGCACTCGGGATTCGACCCGCCAAACTGCCGACCTTCCGATCGACAAGCTCAGCGTCCTAACCCACTGAGCCACCGCGTCCCTTGTCCATAGACTAGTGAACAATAATTTCTTGAGGGATTGACATTAAGTTTAAATGTGAGATACAGTAATGGATTAACCACTGAAATATTTATATGCTGATGTTAAAATTGTAAATTGCATCCTACAAAATTGTAACCACATCCATGAAATCAAATGCCTGCAAAATTTAGAATGGGATATGGTGATTCTTCCAAGCTGGTTTCTTTTTTGTTTCATACCTATAGACAAAATCTTGCCAGATTGAGCACGTTAATATATGTATCCACAGTATAATCTGTGAACTATTCAGGAAGGAGTGTTTTCATCCTTTTTCTCTCACACATAATATTCAAACTGAGTTGTCTTTTACTTGTCTGAAATATATCCCCTCCCTCCTGAGAATTCACCTCCTTACTACATTTCCATCTCTCTCTCATAAATTCAGTCTATTAATAAATAGAATCAGGTGATCTATTCCATTCACGTGATGTGCAGTAGTTGCTTTTTCTTCTAGATCAGGGGTGTCAAACTTGCCACATCACATGACATGTCGTGATGTATCACAACTTTTTTCCAATTGCTTGAGCTGAGGTGGATGCGGCTTCCCCGTGACAAAACCAGTCCACAGGCCAGCAGTTTTACACCCCTGTTCTAGATGCTTTCTTTGGAATAGTTTGTTAATTGTTAAGTGAGGACTGCACAGATTTTGAAGCATCTCATGTGATTACAACTTCCAACTTCCTTCCAGCTTCCCCATTGACTTTGCTTGTGGAAAGCCAGCAAGGAAGGTTATAAGTCCCAATCATGTAATTTTGGGATGCTGCAACAGTCGGAAATCCAGTTACCAAGTTCCAATATTGTGAACACATGACCACAGGGGTGTTGTGACAGCTGGAATTTCAAGGAAGTCATCAGTACCATATATTTTGCACCAAGCAATTTCAAATGATTGCTGAACAAGCAGACATTGAATGAGGACCACCTGTACTTAGATATTTCTGTGTTGTCTCATATTTACAGACCCCCAAGACATTTTCAGCCCCAAAAGGTTGAAACCATCACCATGTATGTAGGTCAGGACTAATTTTATTGCAAGAGCTGTAGTAACTGAATCATGCAAGTCTGAATGTTTTTAGCTCTCTACCATATTCTTTTTGTTCGATACACTAAGGTTTCTCTGAAATGTTTTCTCAAATCATATTTCTTAATCAAGGTTCAAGTACTTCTTATCTGAATGTTACCTTGATAGTGGCTCTCCCTTCTGTCCTTCAAGACCATTCATATGATGATCAGAAATGTAGATATTTCCCCATTCACAACATATTAGCTGTGGGAGAAGGACCCTGACTACCTCTGCCTCTTGCTAGCTGTCCAGGAATAGGGATATCAGACACCCTAGCCCAGTCCTGTACGTGAGTTAAGACTGAATGCATATCACTCCTCTAAGTGAAGTGGTCCTGAATCCCATCTAGGTTACCATACTTAGTATGCCTTTTTTTCAAATTTTATTGATTTTCTAATATTACTTTCACATATTTGAAAAGCAACGTGGTGGCTGAGTAGTAGAAATTCAATTACATACAGATATCATTAGTACAGATTTCAAACTTTTACCATAAACATTTCCTCTCTTTTTCTCTTCATATATACTATTCTATTTGTAAATTTAAAAACAAGTTTTATCCTATCAATCACATGGAAAATAACTTTCTTACATATATCAGTAATTTTAGTTTACATATACTCTAGTTGTTTTAACATATAATCTTTTAGACAATCAATGACCTAGTAGATTTTTCAGTTTTAATTTCCACTAACATTTAGATTTAACGTTTGATATTTATCATTCCCAAGATTTTTAATATACTCCCAATTCATCTATCACCATTTCTCACAAAATCTAATATTCAAAATACACATCTTGATTATTTAACTTCTCACCCTCTATGTCAACAAATTAAGAATACAATGATATTCCTTTTTGCTAGTTTTCAATTTTTTGTTAAGTAGTAATCAAAATTTCTTTTTATTTCAGTATTTAATATTTCCTCTCTCTTCCTCTTTGTATCTGCTATCTCTTGCTTAAACTAATAATTTCCATTTTTGACGTTCCAGATAGACCTCTTTATTACTTTCATCAATACGTTCTTAGCTTATCTATATCCTATTCACCTTTACATGACCTTTATGCACAAATCAAATTTATCTATTAGTATTTATACTGCTAAGTTTTAATGACCAAAAACTTTTCTTTATCTCAGTTCATAACAATGTCTTGTGTTCAACATGTACATCTTATCTATTTAAGTACATTCTGTTTTAGATTTCAATAAGATGATCAAAACTCCATTCTTCTTCAGTCTTATCTAGCTTTTTTCCTTTGCCAAATTGTCTTCCATGGCCTTGTTTTTGGGTCATCAAACCAATCTTCTTGTAATGTCATATATATTAATTGATGTTGGCAAAACCATCCGGTCACCATTTTTTTGAGAGGACTTGTAGATCTAGTGGGTCATCTCTTTATTCTTCCATATTGATGTGGTTGTTCTGAATTGTTTATCTTCTCATCCAACTGTTCTTTTTCTAGATCCTTCAATTCCTTCTGATTTGTATAGGAAACCTTTTCCTTTTTCCAAGTTGTCGGTATCTTTTCTGCATTTTCAAATGTCAATATTTGTTGAATAATTGATTCTTCTGTTGTGATATTTAAATGTTTCATTTTTTTCTATTGTATTTTGTATAGACGATTCTTTAGTTGTGGTCAAAGTTTGTGTTTTCATATCTGGGCTGTCTTCTTGTTCCTTCCCATAGCCTCTTAGTTTTTCATTGGCTGTGATAAGAGTTTGTATTATTGTTTTCAACATAGAGAGAATGTGGTTGATCTTCATCCATAAGGAAATTTTGTTCCTGGTCTTCTTCCATCTTAGACTAAAAGCTTTACACTTAGAAAATCCAAAAGAAAGAAAAAGTTTTTTTTTTCCTGGGTAAGGAACACAGAGGCTTTCACAGCTGTTGTTTCAAAATATTCAAGGTTATGTATCTTATCTATTTCCCTGGGCAGTCAGCCAGGCCCCTAGAAAATAACAGATTAAAATATCAAATTTGACCACATGGTGTTGCCTCTACCTTTTAAAGTTTCCCTTTGAGCACCAGAGTTATTTTAATCTTTTCCATTTTTCTTCTTTTTTATGAAAAACCCAGATTTTCAACAGAAATAGATAATGAAAAAAAGTCTTTCAGTCCACAAGCTTTGAGAAATAAAATTTCAATTGGGATTCAGTTTCTTTTTCAATATTTTAAATTCTCCTGGGTGGTTGTTCACCGCTCTTTCAGGAGGGAGGGCTAAAATCCACTTTCTCTCACCACAAGGGGAAAAATGTTTAGCAGCTTAAGGAGGTACAGAAAATAATTAGGGTGTAAAAGAGGTATATCTCACCCAGTCTCTTCCGCACTGCTTTAAAAGTTGCCTGGTAGAAAATGTGACTTCGGCTGTTCGCAGTCTAGGGACTGGCCACTGGTTTGGAGGGATCGCCAGGTCTAACAGGAGAGTTGTGGCACTCCTGTGATCCAGCGAATGTCCCTCCTTACTGTTTGCCTCTTCGGGGTGACTTTCGGCCCTTTTCAGGGCCCCCCAGCAATGCAAAACTGAAGGGGGAGACAGAGCAAGTCTCCCAGCCGTCTATGACAGCTGCACAACAAACCAGAAATCAACTTAGTATGCGTTATGGCCATTTGTCTCTCTGTTTTAAACATAAGGTAATATAGCAAATGCATAACACAATATCTAGATAAAACATATTGTAACTGGAAAGGGTTTTATATCTGTCTGTATGTACATACAGACATATAGACCTTTTCAGTTAGATTTTGTTTTAACTTGTTAGTTTCTTGCCTCTAGTCTGTTTGATTTTAACTATACTGTAATTGAAATCAAATTTTAGCACAGCTACAAATATAAGGCTCGTAAGAAGAGTATTCAATTATTGTTGTTGTTGTTAGCTGAGAAGTCATGTCCAACCCATTGCAACCCTATGGACAATGTTCCTCCAGGCCTTCCTGTCCTCTACCATCTTCTGGAGTCCATTTAAGCTCACGCCTACTGCTTCAGTGACTCCATCCAGCCACCTCATTCTCTGTCGTCCCCTTATTCTATTGCCCTCAATCTTTCCCAGCATTAGGCTCTTCTCCAGTGAGTCCTTCCTTCTCATTAGGTGGTCAAAGTATTTGAGTATTATTCTTTGGCGCTCAGCCTTTTTTGTGGTCCAACTTTCACTGCCATACATTGCAACTGGGAAGATCATAGCCTTGAGTATACGCACTTTTGTTGACAGGGTGATGTCTGCTTTTTAGTATGCTGTCTAGATTTGCCATGGCTTTCCTCTCGAGGAAAATAAAATCTGTCACTACCTCCATTTCTTCCCCAACTATTTGCCAGGAATTGAGAGAGCCGGATGCCATGATCTTGGTTTTCTTAATGTTAAGTTTCAACCCAGGTTTTGCACTCTCCTTCTTCACCCACAACAAGAGGATCTTATATTATATATTATATTACATTATTATCAATTATTATAGCCCTATATATTCTACGTATTGTTGTTGTTTAATCATTAAGTCATGTCTGAGTCTTTGCGGCCTCCTGGACCACAACACCCAAGGCCCCCCTATCCTCCACTGTCTCACAGAATTTGCCCAAATTGATGTTCATTGTTCTGAAGACACTATCTAACCATCTCATCCTCTGCTGTCATTTTGACTTCTCCTTTTGCTTTCCTTCTTTTCCAACATCAGGATCTTTTCCAATGAGTCCTGTCTTCTTATTAGGTGGCCAAAGTATTTGAGCTTCAGCTTCAATATCTGTCCTCCAAAGCAGTCAGAGATTATTTCATTTAGGATTGACCGATTCACTCTCCTTGTACTCCAAGGGGCTCTCAAAAGTCTTCTCCAGCACCACAAATCGAAAGCATCAATACTTTGGTGCTCAGCCTTCCTTATGGTCCAACTCTCACAGTTGTACATTTACTGGGAAAACCATAGCTTTGACTATACAGACTTTTGACAGCAAGATGATGTCTTTGCTTTTTAATATGCTGTGTAGGTTTGCTATAGCTTTCCTCCCATGGAGTAAGCCTCTCTTAATTTCATGGCTGAAGCCACTATCTGCAGTGATTTTGTAGCCCAAGAAAATAAATCTGTCATTACTTCCATTTCTTCTCCTTCTGTTTGCCAGGAGTGATGGGACCAGATGCCATGATCTTAGTTTTTTCATGTTGAGTTTCAAGCTAACGTTTGCACTCTCCCGTTTTACCTTCATCAAGAGGTTCTTTATTTCCTCTTCACTTTCTGCCATTAAAGTAATATTGTCTGTTTATCTGAGGTTGTTAATATTTTTCCTGGATATCTTAATTCCAGCTTGTGATTTTTCCAGCCTGGAGTTTTTCATGATTTACTCTATTGTGTGAAATGAGCACAATTATATGGTAGTTTAAACTTCTTAATATTTATTATATATTTATTACAAATCCTCTGGCTTGAGTAGCTTTCACAATTAAACTACAAAGGTTTTGATTTGTTTTGTTTTGCAATTCTATGCTAATTTTGTTTCAGTAAGCTGATATGTTATTTCTGACTTTGTGTTAGAATGATTGTTATGTCATTTGTTTTATACTGGCCTACAACTAAATTTAAAAAATGTTTATATTTTCTTTGTTTAAAGAAACATTCATATGAATGTTTTGAATATATGAATTATGTCTCCCTCCCTCAGTCCTGTTCTCTCTCTTTTCCTTTCTGAGTATCAATATATTTCAGGTTCATTCTTTTTTGAGAAGTGTCAGATTCAACAACAGTGTTGGTGAAAAGATCTCCTTTGACAAAAATGGAGAGTTCATTGGTGGATTTGATTTTATCAACTGGATCACATTCCCAAACCAATCCTTTCTGAGGGTCAAAGTAGGAATAATAGATCCCACAGCTCCAGCAGACAAGTTCTTGAATATTTCTGTGGATTCCATCATATGGCCAGTAGGCTTTAATCAGGTTAGCTTTTTGAATCTAGATTTGTCTGCCTTCATTTAAATATCTGTATTGATGAAAGTCTCAAAGCATCATTTCTGACTAACCTACAGTAGGTACAAATGTCATGGGGAAAGAAAAATATCAGTAAGATTTTTTTTTACTTTTCTAGCAATTGCTATTGAACATTGTACCCTTTATATTGCTCCCGTGTTAATTATGGTTTTTATGGATAATGGTTTTCATGGTTTTGGCGTAAAAACTGCAAGTTAGTATACTAGATTTCATCAGTAAACTGGCTTCAAAATTCAGAAGTTGAGAAAACCAACTTTAACTATTCAGCAAAGAAATTGTCATTGGACAGTGGGAATAGAAGGCCACAAATACCAATAATTGTAGATATTTAATTCATTATTATTTCAGACCAATAACAACAAAAATTATGTTATCACACTATTTTTAATCTATTGATTGCACACTAACAGTATCACTCCAAGCACTTCCTTTCCTCTCTGTATCTTAAAATATTCTTCTTTATTCATTGATAGGCATTACCTCTATCCTTGTGTAATGATCCTTGTGAGACAGGATACAGCAAGGCCAAGAAAGAAGAGGAGTGGTTTTGCTGTTATGATTGCCACCTATGTCCAGAAGGGAAAATATCAAAGAAGAAGGGTAGGAAATTTTCAAATATAATGGGACTAAGCCAAGATGGCAAAACACTATAATTCCCTATATCAATTCACATGCATTCTTTTCCAGACGTAGATGACTGCTCTCCATGTCCAGAGGACCAATATCCCAATCCTGACAAAAATTTGTGCCTTCCAAAGCGGATCACCTTTTTGTCCTATGAAGAACCCTTGGGGATCAGTCTGACTGTTCTTTCTCTTTGCTTTTCATTGATGACAACTTTGGTAATCTCAATCTTTGTGAAACACAAAGTTACTCCGATTGTAAAAGCCAACAATCGGAATCTCACTTATACACTCCTAGTTTCTCTTCTCCTTTCTTTCCTTTGTGTCTTTCTATTTGTTGGGAGACCCAATACGATTGTTTGTCTCCTTCGACAACCAGCTTTTGCTCTGATCTTTTCTGTGGCGGTTTCTTGTGTATTGGCCAAAACCTTTGTTGTGGTTCTAGCATTCATGGCCACCAAACCTGGTTCCAAATTGAGGAAATGGGTGGGGGGAAGAATGGTTAGTTTCATTCTACTCTCCTGCTCCCTTTTTCAAATATGTGTTTGTGCTGTGTGGATGATAGCCTCACCACCATATCCAGATTTTGATGTGCATTCAGTACCTGAAGAACTGATCCTGGAGTGTAATGAAGACTCGGTCATGTTCTGCTGTGTTTTGGGCTTTATGGGTTTTCTTGCTCTGGTTAGTTTCTCTGCTGCTTTTCTAGCTAGGAAGTTGCCTGACAGTTTCAATGAAGCCAAATTCATCACCTTCAGCATGTTGGTCTTCTGCAGTGTTTGGCTGTGCTTTATTCCAACATATCTAAGCACAAGGGGAAAATATACATTGGCTGTGGAGATCTTCTCCATGATCTCCTCCAGTGCTGGCTTATTACTGTGTATCTTTTTTCCCAAGTGTTTTATCATTGTGATGAGACCTGAATTGAACAATAAACATCAGCTCATGAATAGAAAGTTTTAACAAATCTCTCTGTTTCCCTGACATCATATATGATGTATGTTGGGGAAGTTATTCATTTGTACACTGAAGCCACAAAGCAATGTGCAGTTAGATTGGCCTTCTACGATGCCCTGTCCCCTAGGACATGGGATAGTTTGAAACTCTTTTTTTCTTCTGGAAGTCAATTATAATTGGGGGCCATAAAAATGTATAAATAAATAAATAATAGGACAAATCGATTTGTTGAGATATTTCAGTTATGTGATACAGTTCTGACTAAATATATAGATTAAATGTAAATTATATATTTAACTTTATTGGTCATCTTAATTCATATCCAGATTATAATATGTAACAAGAAGTTGGCATTAAACTGAATGAGCCTTTCATTTAAACAAGGAAGACCTATGAATTGGGTTTTTTAAAAAATATTTTATTGCTTTTTTGCAATAACAATCTCCAGTGTCTCGTGTACAGTGTGTTGTCTTGGTTTATCTATTTGAAAAAAAGAAAATGATAATTAAAAACAGTCAATAATAATTGATTTTTATAATTCCATAATTAGTATATTAATTAATAATATATTTCTTTGATCTTCCCTTTGCCCAGTTGTATTCTCCTTCTTCAACCTTAAACAGATATAATTCTTAATATTTTCAATGTATAAATGATTAAATATAAACATTTTTTCATGTTTGTTCAGATAATAACTTATCATCAGCTTATATTATTCTTATAGAAATCATCTCATTAGTTCACCAGGCATCCTTTTTTCATAGTTTTTCTTTAAGCTTAATTTCCCCTTTATATTCAATCCATTCTTATCTGTTAGCAAAGTGCTTCCTGAGTTATCAGGAACCTACACAGGCAAAAGTGTACTGAGAATAGTAAGAGTCACACAGTAACCACACAGATACACTGAGTTGTGATACACAGAAAAAATACTTTACTATTAGGTGTAAAAACAAAAACATAATCTAAATAAACAGTCCAGGTCATACACGAATAACAACAGATAAGCAACAGCAACAGTCCAGGGACTATCCAAAATACAATGTCTTTTTACCAGTCTGAAGGTCAAGTACACAGATCCTAAGGTTTAACACAGTAGTAAGACTAAAAGCAAAAACAATGAAAGGAAAGAGAGAGAGAGAAGCCATGTTCCTAGCTCCCTCTTATGGCCATTGGAAAAATTTACACACCCATTTGTCAATTAGCACCATAATAATAATAATAATAATAATAATAATAATAATAATAATAATAATTATTATTATTATTATTATTATTATTATTATTATTATTATTATTATTATTATTATTATTATTATTATTATTATTATTATTATTATTATTATTATTATTATTATTATTATTATTATTTTATTTATATACCGCCCTTCTCCCGAAGGACTCAAGGTTATAACATCATGGTTTATATATTTCCAACCCAACCTGGTAGGCTATAACCATATGCCTAACATTATCAATCATGATTTTCTCAATGTTAGTCATCTAAATATCCATTTTTTCCCATTTAAGTACACCATCCCAATATTTTCGTATTTCATTCATTATAAAAGTACTATGTTCCTTATCCATCTTATAGCATCTGCATATAACATCCTTTCTGATCAGCTTATATTTCACTTATATTTCATAGTAGCTTTCCAAGTTGATATATTTTGCTCACCCTGCAGTTTCTGTATTTTTGTAAGTTTTGTTGGGAATAAAGAAGATAGAATAAGTAAAATATATACTTTCTGTCTCCCAAACTCTGATGATTCACCTGGAAATTCTATAGTCCATTCCATTTTTGTTCTTATGTCAAAGTCTTGTAGATTTTTTTCTATTTGAATTAAATTGTTTGTAGGTTTGTTGATTTGATCATGGTTTTCTAGTTTGTGTTCTATTATCTGATTTGTTTGTTCATTCGCCATCATTTTTTTGATTGTAGATTTAGATTAGAGATGTGCTTATTTATGTCATCAAAGTTGTTTCTGATTTCTTCGGGGCTTAAAACTATTGTCATTTGTATCTGTTGTAACATTATGTACATTTCCTACTGGAAAGTATTTGTCTTGCCTTGAAATATTGCTTTTGGAGGTCTTTGATATTCCAAACTAAATCTTTCAGGGGTAAATATTGAGTGTCCTGTCATTTTTTGATAAGTGTATGATATCCATGTTGTCTCCCCCCTTCAAATAGTCTTTCATCAATATTTTAGTCTCTATAATTAGTTATCCAACTTATCAGTCTCAGAGTCACACAACCCAATCTCATATAGCTCTTATCTTTATATATGGTTTTTATAGTCCAATATATTTCCAAATATCAAGGCCTCAGTGAAGGCAGTATTTTGTAACATTTTTTTATTCAGGGGTCAACTATCAATTAATCAAAGTTGCAATTCAGTATGTTTAGCCACCTTAAGTCCTTCCAATAAATTCTCCTCTAAAAGATTAGCCAAGAGCCGAAGTTTTTCTTTTTCTGTAAACAATTCTTAAATTTAGACAATAGTCCAAGTATTTTTCTTACAGACACTTTTTAATCATATGGCTGGCCCAGCTCTTTCTTTATTCCTAGCTGTCTTCTTGAAGGTTATTAAAGATCAAGGGAATAGATTATTCTTTGTTTCTAGGCATTTTGCCAATTTCTGAGTCATTTATTGTTAATGTTGTGTGCTCTGATTCTTCAGTAGGTGTCAGTAGTTGATGATTTTCCAGTTTTTTGAGACAAAAAGTTATTATTGTTATATATTTTTATAATTTCATCAAAACCCTTTAGGGTATAGTCAACAGTTTTTTTAGTTTCTAGATTTATCAAAACTGTAGTATTTAAAATTTAATTTCCATATATTTCTTTCCCCCTTAGTATTAATTCACCACTTCCATCTATGAGGAAGTAGGGGTGTAGTCCCCTCCTTCCACTTTTGGAGGTTTTCTTGCTTTGGGGGTCTTTCCCAAGGATTCAGTTAAATGGTAGAAGAAAGAAGATCAATAATCTCACCAATTGCAAACATGCTGTTCACTGATGTTCTGGTTCATGCTCTTGGACTTTGGCTGCAAGTAGCTTGGACTAAATGCTGATGTACAGCTAGCCTTTCTCCTGTAAGGTCAGAGGGCTTCCCCCAGATTGAACAGATCAACAGGGTGCCCCCACTTCATGGTCAGCTCTTCAGGGCAACTTCAGACTAATTTAGAGTCCCCCTGCCAGGGTGAAACTGGCCATGGGGAGTGGAGCTCTACTATCCTGCAGCCGTGCGCTATAGCGCAAAACTGCAGGAAGACCTATGAATTGTTATTGAGACAATTGGGCACTGGACATTCTCTGGTGCACATCATGTGAAATAGTCATCTACAAAACATGGGTTAAAGATCTTCCAGATGGCCATATGTCTTTTCCTCATTAGCAAAGATTAATGAAATCTTTGTACACAGAAAGAAGACATTCATGGAAGATGTTAGTATTCATGGAGTTACTGTTAACAATAGTGCCTCAGGTGGTGTGCAAGGATGTTACCTTTCAGTGTAACTTTAATGAGCCTCTTTCTATTCATCACACACTTCAGAGATATTAACATTGCTGGTATTATTTCTGTATTCTCAACATTTTCCGATTCCATTTCTTTTATCCATCATCCTTCTCAGGAACTTCAAGATGGACTTATGTAAGTACATTTTTAATTCATAACCAAGCTCCATATCTTGCTGTTCACTCACATGATGCACAAAATATTTTTTTGAAAGTCATAAAAAAATACCTGAAACATTCCTTTTATAAAAATATATATCTTGATGTATGTTCAAACTGTTCAATGCACAGTTTCCTCCTGATGTGGATAAAAATATTTTACTTGTAAAACAAACAGTCTTTCCAATCTCAAATGTGGAATACTAATTTATTTTATAAGGTTCTGGTAAATTTTCCTAAAGTTTTGTCCATGAATCAGCTTTAACTTCCCCAATATATTTTTCCTATTTAAACATAATGTAAAAAGTACTTTTGTAAACTTTTCCTTCCTTCCTTCCTTCCTTCCTTCCTTCCTTCCTTCCTTCCTTCCTTCCTTCCTTCCTTCCTTCCTTCCTTCCTTCCTCAGAAATAAATTTCCTGATAGAACAATTATTATTATTTTTTTAATCCCATTTATATCCCGCCCTTCTCTGAAGACTCAGGGCGGCTTACAATCTAAGCACAAATCAATGTGCTTAGCATTGGAATGACCGACCTTCAGAATTTGGGGGTGCTCCATCACCGGAAGCTTTTAAGAAGAGATTGGACAATCATTTGTCTGAAATAGTATAGCAGGGAGTTTGACAGAAGACCTCCAAGATCCCTTCCAATTCTGTTGTTCTGTTATTGTGTCTCACTCTCAAAATCTGACTGAGAAAGCAAAGAAGAAAGGCCTTGGTACCTCATAAGATCTTTCACAAGAACACATAAAAAAACTTGGGAAATACCATTTCTTTCAAGCTTTTTGGACAGTTTAACCTAGGGGTTAATTTGATGAAAAGGTGCTTTTCTGATAGGGAAACCTGATGTCTGTCAAACTGCAGAGAAGAAGGAAATGGTGGTTATAGTGTGGTCACATAAAAGTTGAATATAAGCATATAAAGTGGCAAGGACAGGGGAACAGGGAGAAGCTGCTGACTTTCTGTATTAAAGAAACAACTGATCCTTGATATGGTTAGGCTTTATCCTAGTTTTATTTATCCTTCATATCAGTTGAGGGAAGCTTACAACGTATTTGCTTGCTTATTGACTGTACATTTATACTGGCCCTTTGGGCTGTGTACAATCAGTTACAATATATTATAAAGTATTCAAGTAATGGAAAAACAGGATAAATTGTTTTTTGAAAGCCTACCCAAACACAGATAGTCTTCAAAGCTTAGATAGACTCCATTGGAAAGGAAAATAATATAAATTATGGGTATCACCCTTAGTTTTCCCACATGTAATAAGAGAATCCTTCTTCTTCTCCTCCTCTTCCTCCTCCTCCTCCTCTTCTTCTTCCTCCTCCTCCTCCTCCTCCTCTTCTTCTTCTTCCTCCTCCTCCTCTTCTTCCTCCTCCTCCTCTTCCTTCTCCTCCTCCTCCTCCTCTTCCTCCTCTACCTCTTCTTCCTCCTTTTTCCTCCTCCTCCTCCTCCTCCTCCTCCTCCTCCTCCTCCAAACCAACTGTGAATGCTCCAACACTGGATGTTTTTAAGAAGAGACTGAACAGCCATTTGTCTGAAATGGTATAGGGTTTCCTGCCTGAGCAGGGGTTTGGACTAGATGACCTCCAAGGTCCCTTCCAACTTTACTATTATGATTATGATTATTATACTGTATTCATTATTCACATGAACACTTACAACTGGTTCTCAAACTTGTAGCCATTCCAGCATTCTTGCAGTTACATGATCACAATTTTGGTACTTAATAACATGTGCATTTACAATGGTCACAGTGTCCTGCATGACTGCCATTTGCAACTTTCACAGTCCCCTTCTACCAAGCGAAGTCAATGGAGAAGCTGGCAAGAAGTTGCAAGTAGTAGTCATATGATGTTCTAAAAGGCCTGGGTGACTCACATAATGACCATAGCAGGAACTGACACGGTAAGTTGGGTGTAGTCACATGATGTTTCCCTTTATGACCAATCTTCTTAGAAATGGAGTTTCTGGTCTCAATTGCAGTTGGTGAATGAGGACAACCTATAGCCAAATGTTCACTGTTCTGAAAGAGAAATTTTGGTGAGTGAGTAGGTACCATGGTGAGAAGTTCTAAAATTCACCTCAATATAAAAAGTTGTTCACTGTCTTTTTTTCTCCTCCTCCTCCTCCTCCTTTTCCTTCTTCTTCTTCTTCTTCTCTTCCTCCTCCTCCTCCTCCTCCTCCTCTACCTCCCTCCAGGAACTTCCCACAGTAAAAGTGGATTTTAAAACTGTTTCTTTACCACCCTTCAGAAACAGATGGGAATGGTCAATGATCAAAGCTAGAGAAATAGAAGAATTGAGACATCACCATTTCTGATGAGGCCATCAAAACTTGATAACAGAAAACTAGAGGAGGATCTCAAATTCCTCACCCCAAAGAGAAACAAGAATCTTTTTTCTGAATTCCTATTAATGTTCCATAAACAATCTTCCAGAAATACTTGGAAAACAAGTCAAAGATCAAATCCTCTGGTTGAAGTATTGGGATATGGTCAGTTGTTGAAGGATGATTCATTTCCTCATTCAAAACAAAAATGTAGCAGGCCTTCTAATTCCCTTGAGTATAATTTCACAAACTTTTAAGACATTTTGTAACATAATTCATTCCTCTTTATTTCAAGCAGCCTCTTTCCTCATATTCCATTTCTACTCATTCTAGCTTCTGATATGTGTCATACAGCATTCATTCTTTCCATTCCTGCAGTCATTCCAATGTGGAACAAAGGTAAAAATTTGGATGTTCCATGAATGGCCTTGCAAGGCTGGGCAACAAGAGACAGCCAAGGGAACAGTCAGATAAGTGACAGATTAGCCCACAGCAGGAATGTGGGTCAGGCAAGAATCTCAGAAGAGACCTTCACAAGTTTCTTGGATTGTAAAGGGAATAGGAGGAAAAAGGTACTTTCAGGCCTGCAAGATTCTGTTAAGGTACCCTTACAATAAAGTAGAATTAGACTATCTGATAATGTTTCCTGCCTGGCCTACCTAGTCAGGCTGATACTCAAGCTTCTACACCAGACATGTCAAACTTGTGATGTCACATCGCGCAATGTATCAGGATAGTTTTGCCATTGCTGGCAATGGGGTAGGCGTGGCTTCCAGATGACAGGTCCAACCCGCGGGCCAGCAGTTTGACACCCCTGTTCTAGACTATCATGTTTCAACCTTTTATAGATATCAGTGACACTTGGACACAACTGCACTAAACGTCTGGACCTGAAATTAATCAATCATCTATCTATCTATCTATCTATCTATCTATCTATCTATCTATCTATCTATCTATCTATCTATCTATCTATCATCTATCTATCATCTATCTATCATCTATCTATCTATCTTATTCTATCTCTTTATTCTATCTCTCTATCATCTGTCTAATCTCTCTCTGTCTCTTTCTCTATCATCTATCTATCATTTGCCACTTATCTTGTAGCAAATGAGAATGGCTTCTAGGATTAAAATTGCTTTGGTAAACTTTGTTAAACAACAAGCTATGTTCAGAGAGGAATAGTGACTTCACAGCCAAGATGTAGTAGATGAAGAAACATTAATCTAGCCTTGAACATTTTTCATACATGATCAATACTTTCCCTACCTGCATTCTATTTTCACTCATTTTTTTATTACCATCCTTTTCTTTTATGTCTCTCCCATATCTCTCTTTCTCCCAAACCCTATTTACAAACAACAACAAAAATCCTCCCACATTCAGACACTCTCAACATCTGTGTGATGCCTTTGTAGCCCCTCCAGATCTTTCCTCATATTAAGTTTGCCTAGTTCAGTCCACCACATAATTTCTTCACTGTGGCTTTGGGACCACAGAGCTCTTAGGACATTTGTTGTTGAAACCTAACCACACCAATTTCACCAGATATGTGCACATACCATATTTAGTAGACAGTTACATCTTCTTCCTCTTTAATCCTATTTAAAGCCCCCCATTGGAGCTTTTTATATTAATTCTGAAGGCACTTGAAAAACGGAAGGTATTTCTGGAATAGAATAGAAAGTCCCTATCACTCAAGACCAGACTGAGGTTGGGTAAGTTGGAGATGTCTTTATCTTTGAAATGCTCCCCAAGAATTGCTTGTTTATGTTCTGAGGAAACTGAAATTAAACTAGTTACAAAAATGTAAATGAAGCTTTTACAAAGGTTGCACCTTGTTTCATGAAGCAGTGTGGTGCAGTAGGAAAGACGCTGGATAAACATCTTCAGCCACTGAAGTTCACTCAGCTAATTTGGGACATTCATTCTTTCTTGTTCCAAAGAACCCCACACAGACATTGTTGAGGAAAAAAATAAGAGGAGGAAATACTAGACAGATCATCTTATCACCAGAACAAAGATGGAATATAAGTCTAATAAATGAATAAAAAGAAATAAAGCACAGCTAGAGAAAAACAATTTATATCTATATCTATATCATCTATATTGTCTACATCATCTATATAGCATTTATGTCATCTATTATCTGTATCATCTATATCTTTATATCATCTATGTCATTTATATCTGTATCATCTATATCTATATATCATCTATGTCTTTATCATCTATAATATCATCTATATCTATATCATCTATATCTATCTATATCTAAAAGGGCATCATGGTTTCCCCACCAATAAAGGTAAAACAGGGAAAGCAAATGCTCTGAGAAAGGATGAAAAAAAATAGTGATTTCCTACAGGAAATACTGAAATTATATTTATGACAGTAAGCACAGAAATAAAGAGTAAGTAAGTAAGAAATCAAAATTAAATAAGAATTGTATTAACTTAAGGTTGGTAAAAGAGAACACTATGGGGAAAAGAGGAAATCATGTAAAGTTATATGGATTTAGATTATAGAATTTAATTGTTAGTGAATGTTTGTTAAATGTAAACCCAGACAATGCACTGTCTACCAACCATTGAGGTGATTATGCTAAAAATTAAGAAAACATACTTTAAAAAAAGAAATCAAAATTAAAGTGTTCTCTGAATGGATAAAGATTGAAAAATTGGATATCTGAGCAAAAGTTTTAGTTTATAGCATCTCACTTATATAAGAATGGGTCATTCTGTCTAAAAATAAGATATTTTAAGCCAATAATATTGTGCAGTAGTGGCCAAAATTATGGAAACCTTTTGGGAAAAATGTATTTTTGAGGTTTGATAGCTAATAACACCACTTTTTTTGGAGTAGTACCATAAAATTACCCGGTATATATCAATGGAAAGATAATTTAATCAAGAATGTAATGCAAGAAAGTTTGTTCAATTATCTGTACTGTATTCTATGAAAAGTTATAGCCAAATAACCAGAAAAAGGAAGTACAACTTGCTTAGGTTGATATCAGGTAGCTTTCCTTCATCTGATTGTAGCCAATGAGCATGAGAGCCAATCAGGTGTCATCTTGTTTTGGCAATGAGCCATTCAGATCACAGTACAGTAGGATTCAGTTATTGATGTCATATGTTGAAGCTGAGAGGAGGACATTTGTCAGTGTGTTATGTGATCGCTATCAAGTTGGTTGGGTTTTTTGTATTCTTTCATTTAGTGAGCTTGTATGGTTTTATCTATGAGAAGCAATAGAGAATTGGTTTGCAACTGCTTTCTTCCAGGAGATACATAGATAGATGGCAGATAGATAGATGGTAGATAGATAGATAGATAGATAGATAGATAGATAGATAGATAGATAGATAGATAGATAGATAGATAGATAGATAGATATGTAGGTAGATAGATAGATGATAGAGATAGACAGACAGACAGGATAGAAAGACAGGATGGATGGATGGATGGATAGATAGATAGATAGATAGATAGATAGATAGATAGATAAAGATGGATAGATAGATAAATAGATAGATAGATAGATAGATAGATAGATAGATAGATAGACAGACAGACAGAGATATATAGAAAGACAGACTGACAGACAGACAGATAGAGATAAATAGATATATAGAGAGACAGAGTGATAGAGAAATAGAGATAGAGAGATAGAAATGTTTCAGCACAATAACCCTCAGAGGTAGGTTGGGCTGCGAAAGCTTGAAGCCCAGTATCCCCAGTCGTACTCTACCATGTTAGTTCTATGCCACATTGGCTTAAGTGGTTGTGAACCATGCACAGTAAACATAGCTTTATGTGTAATATATTAATTAATTAATTAATTAATTAATTAATATGAAGCTTAATAGTAAATAAAGTCTGGATATTCCAATCAAAGAGAATAACTGTAATTTGGGGTTGAACTGTGCAGGCCTTTATGGTTTTTGAACTTGGTTGTTTGCTGGCCAATTTTTTGCGACTCAACTATGTCATCCTGTTGGGTAATGAAGTGTCAACCAGTGAGTAGCAAAGTTCAACAACTATCAAGAATTCTCCATTCTGGAAATTATCACTGATGAGAAGCTTCAAAAAAGTGATCACATATTATTAAATGTTGACAGCTGCATATAATTTTAACATGAGAATTCATGAAATTGACTCCTAAAATACAGTATTTGCACAAAAGATACCAAAGAGGACAACTTCATTTTACTTTCCATTTCTTCCAAGCACAGTATTGCCTCTGATATTCCACCAAAGCATTGAACTATCTTCTCTACTTCTTTCAGGTGTCCCTTTTGAACTGCCAACATGAGAATGCCTTTTAAAGGTTTTGAATTGGTCCTCTTCTTAGTTCTGGCCGTGGTGCTGTTACCAGGTGCCTATGCTCCTGACTATAAGACCTTCTTGAGACAGCACTATGATAATCCAAAGAGCAATGTTGGAAACCGCTACTGTGACACCATGATGCAAAGACGGGGGATGACCAGGCCAAACTGCAAGGATAAAAATTCCTTCGTTCATGGCACCAAGAAAAACATCAATAATGTGTGTGGTTCTGGAGGTCAGCCTTATGGTAATGGCCTTCGGCGTAGCCGTAACCGATTTTCAGTCACTACCTGTAAGCTCAGAGGGGGCTCCAACCGTCCGCCTTGTAGATATAGTGAGAATACTTCATCAAGATTGATTGTTGTGCGTTGTGCAGGTGGAAACCCTGTGCACTTTGACGAGAGCCAGATCTAAGCTGAGATATGAAGCAGCTCATTCAAAAGGCTCAGCTTTTTAAGATAGCTCTTGCATTTCCATTGAACATGGATCCCCCCAGTCCCTATGTTTTTGTGCAGAATTGTGGCTATTGTTTTCTTCTTCTGCATAGTCTTGCAATTTTCTTAAACTAAAAGGAAATAAAAAAGCAAGCACCACCAAATGCACCATTTAAGCTCGTGATATATACCCAACCAAATGCTTTGCAAGCCAAAGAAATAAATGTTGCATAAGATTTTACTGTCTGCAGTTTTATTTCATAAATATTGCTTTAACTGAGGAATTGAAGGGATTCCATGAGCATTACATGGAGAGAGTCATATCCTACCTTATCCATCTCTATGCCTTTAACTATATACAGAGCTGCTAACTAAACAGCATCAATTTCCCTAAAAATGAAGCACATGGAAGTATTTGCCCAAGAGGCATTATGAGTGAATGGTGTAACTACTGTCACCTAAAGCAGTAGTAAAATAAAATTTAAAAGCAGCAAAAAGATCCATAGTTTTTTTCCCCAAAAAAACTTTTGTTCCCCAAATTACCAGTAAAAGTAAAAAATATTGACTTTGAAATTTGATCTAAACACAGCTCAATTTAATCTACAATTTGAAGCCTCAGTTCTATTTCAATCCTCTAGTTGAATCTGATGCACCAAACCTATTACATTAAGGCCAGGAGTTCTTAACATTTTTTGTGTTTCAGCATCCCTTTAAGAGTCTGGTGAAAACTAGGGACCATTGCTGTGAAATCTTTGAGCATTTTTTTCACAAAATACTAAAACACATGAAGTACCTATAGTCACAGGTGCCTTGGGTATAATCCCAAAACATCTGGAGCATCACTTGGAAACCACCAGCATTGACAAATTCACCATCAGTCAATTGCAAAATACAGCTTTACTTAGAACATCTTACATCCTGCAACAGTACCTTTAAACATCATCAAACATCCAGATCTGCCTATCCAAGGTCCTTGGGAATGATTCAATAGGTGGATAAAAATGCCAAATCCGGTTTGAACATCTGTCTGTGCAATGAACAATAGTAATTCATGAATGAATTCTCTAAAAGCTTTGACTGGAAAGATGGATAAAAAGTAAAATAAAATAAAATAATAAAATAAATAATAAAATAAAATAAAATAAAATAAAATAAAATAATAAAATAAAATAAAATAAAATAAAATAAAATAAAATAAAATAAAATAAAATAAAATAAAATAATAAAATAAAATAAAATAAAATAAAATAAAATAATAAAATAAAATAAAATAAAATAATAAAATAATAAAATAAAATAAAATAAAATAATAAAATAAAATAAAATAAAATAAAATAAAATAAAATAAAATAAAATAAAATAAAATAAATAAAATAAAATAATAAAATAAAATAAAATAAAATAAAATAAAATAAAATAAAATAAAATAAAATAAAATAAAATAAAATAAAATAATAAAATAAAATAAAATAAAATAAAATAATAAAATAATAAAATAAAATAAAATAAAATAAAATAAAATAAAATAATAAAATAAAATAAAATAAAATAAAATAATAAAATAAAATAAAATAAAATAAAATAAAATAAAATAAAATAAAATAAAATAAATAAAATAAAATAAAATAAAATAAAATAAATAAATAATAAAATAAAATAATAAAAGTAACCACAGAAAAATTCTGGAGACATGTTGAATGTGAAACAGAGAGACAAAAAGTCCCATTCAGAAATAATAAATAACATGGCAGACATAAAGTCCATTGCCCCCATAACTATTACAGCAATCCTGTATTATAATTTTCTTGAAAATCTACTTGGGCACATGTAGCTTTGTATAATTAAATAGAATGCATTTTTTTGTCAATTGATCCCTTTTTCAAAAACAGGTAGATACTTTATTGTAATAGTTTAAAGTGTACCAAATCATCCTTTTTTTTTCTCTTGAAAGCCTGCAGAACTGATTAGCATGGAGTAATCATGATGGATTAGGGACAGTGCTTCTAGCGCTATGAAGGTACAGGAAAGAATGTTAAAATTTGGCAGATGAAAATGGAAGAAAATCCTGTCTTCCAGGATGTGTAGAAACATCGTAGGATGTAGAGCACATCCAACATTCCAACAGAGAGCAATGGCCAGCTATTACTCTTAAAGAAAATATGATCTTTCTATCACGAAGAAAATGACATATTGTTCTTTATCTTCATTAACTTGTCTGAAGTTTAATTATGTAATCCTACATTCTTTCACTATTTCCCATGATGCCTGATGGAAAGCTCCCTATATAAACCACAATTTAAAACTCTCAGTCGGAAGACTTTCATATTCCTGGTCTAAAGATAGCTTCTGTATTTTGCAACAGATAAGACAGTTTCTTTGTGTTCATGCGGAGGTCTTCTCCAACACTTCAGTGAAGGTAGGAATGGTGTGAGTTGATGCAAAATGAGAAGAATACAACAAAGATTGTCCACAGGAATTCCAGAGGGAGAATGCTTAAATATTGGGATATTAGCTTAAAGAAAGGACAAACCAATGAGTGGCATTTGTGATTTGAAGATACACAACTCCAGAATCAGAACTGAACTGATTTGAAAAGAAAGGACACAATTGCATAGGGAAGAGGTAATTTATAAGGTAAGAATCGGTCAGTGTTTCCCATCATAGGTTCTACATTCACCTTCTACTATAGGAGATTCTATTCTGAAAGGGAAATGGAAACTGTAATAGTATGAAGAATGACCTTGGGACATAGGGAACTAGATGCAAGCAAAGAAGCATATAAAAGTCAGCTTAACCTGCAGCAGATTAATGTGTCTGGAACAAGAAGTCAGACGTTTTCCCTAGTTTTCAGGTTAAAAGGAATGGAATGGACGAAGAGAAAAACTTTCTGACTTGCATGATTCTCTTACTGTAATCTTCCAATAAAGTAGAATTAGGTCATGTTTCCTGTCTGGTCTGTCATGTAAAGCTGACAGAGAATAATGGGACTGGGAGAGCTCAGGAGCAGATAATATTATTTGACTTGTAGGAGTTTAGGGCAGGATTTGGGATTTTAATCGATCAAGGAAGGAATATGCATAGTCTGCATTACATTTGAGTCATGGCATTCTTGCCCAAAGGATTACTGTTTAGTTTTACGCAGTATATTGATTGTCCATAGCAAATGATAAAACTTTCTAAGATTAACCTAAAATTGCAAGATGAATCTAGAGAGAAATGATCCTGACTAGGAGAATAAGGCCACTTAAAGAAAGACAATTCCAAAGAAGGATTGATCTCACTTGGATATACAGAAGTTGTGTTTTGAACAGCTGAAGAGGCATTTGTCAGGACCCACCCCAATCCACGTCTTAGGAAAACAACAACTCTTGAAGTCAGTTCTAGTCCAAAAGGAATATTTACTAGGACACGCTTGGTTGTGGAAATACAAGACAGGACTTAGTATTGTTTTACAAATTGAAATTTTATAAAGGGTACCCAGTTCAACCCCCCCTTCCCTCAACCCCATTTGGTCAGCCCCCATCATTCTACTTCGTGTCATCCCTTTCGTGGGGGGGGGGGAAAGGAACTTCGAATCTTTATGGTTATTGGCTTCTTCCTCTACAGAATTAAAAGAAGACACAGGCCAGATGCCTTCTTCTCTAACCCTCCCTTTTGTTCCCCCAGTTCAAAAGGTTCCCTTGGTCTTTGAAATAACCTAAGGCAGGCTGAATCCACATATGCTCCTCCTTCCTCAGGAGATGGCAGAATCCATGGGGGGGGGATAATGTTTTAAACATACATTTATGAATGTGATATAAATGGATTCTGACAGCATTTATAAAGCATAAATCTTCCCTTCCCATAAAAACTTTAAGTCATGAGGGGAAATGTTATTCATTTTATTTTCTAAATATCTTAAGGAAACTAAGAAAACTCCTTCCTAAATAGTGTACTACAATACTCAATGCACCTATTTTTAACTTTGTTTTTGATTTGCAGACCTTTTGCAGATCATTTGTGATCTGTATGATGTAACAATCCTGCCACAATGAAGCTCAATGACAGAAGGAATTATCTTGAAACATAGTGCATCCTATTTGACCGATGTGCTAAAACAGGACTGGATAGTTTAGAAAAAGATTAATCCTTCAAATTAAGATAAAGCAAAGCATTATGGTAAAGTGTGTGAACATTTAAACTGGCTACTCTCCATTTTAAGACAATGAAAAGAGAAAGGTGTTCAAATATTTCCAGAGTCATTTTAATAGCACAATCACTTTTGAATGTGCTTTATTTTGGACCTATGTGCAGCGGTGGGATTCAGATATGTGAACAACTGATTCTCTGTGTAGATGCTGCTTATGGAAGTCCTTTCTGGGTCTGGGCAACAAAATATTAGCTACCGGTTCTGCCGAACTGGTGTGAACCAGCTGAATCCCACCACTGCCCTCATGTCTCATGAAGTCTCCTGATTCTAATTTGTTTTGTCTTAATTCCTACAAGAAAATATCTACAGAAACCCATAGGCTTTGAAACACCAGGGAAGAAGCTCATCTACAGGTGGCATTTTGCAAAAGAAGGAAGCCACCCTCATTCAGCTGGCAATTGGGAGACTGCAACCCTCTCCTAACTCTTGCTAGGCTTTGTGGAAGCCAGCCCCCTGCATGCAGGCAGCAGCTCCTGAACAAGTTTACTCAAAATTTCTCCTCATTTATCCCCTCTTTCCCTCACACAGCCAGATTTATAGCAATAACATTTAGACTTATATACCGCTTTACAGTGCTTTACAGTTGTCTCTAAGCGGTTTACAGAGCCTGTTTCCCCCAACAATCTGGGTCCTCATTTTACCGACCTCAGAAGGATGGAAGGCAACCTTGAGCAGGTCAGAATCGAACTGCCAAACTGCAGTCAGCTGGCAGTCAGCAGAAGTAGCCTGCAGTACTGCATTCTAACCACTGCACCACCATGGCACACATTTATCTTTTCCTTCCCTCAGAAAATTGTATTGAAAAAAAGGGGGGGAAAGCTGGGAAGGACAGACTTGTTGATCTTTTCCCCTCTCCATTGAGCCATCCCTCCTCCTGGAGCTCTCCATTCAGGGAAGAACTCAATAATGGAAGGAATTTTCTTGGAAAGTAGTGAATCCTATTTGACTGATGGGTTAAATCAAGATTGGAGAGAACAGATGAAAGGAAAAAAAAACATTCTTTAGAGAAGGGATTACTCCTCAAATTAGGATAATGAAAGTATTATGGAAAGGTGTAGGAACCCTCAAGACAACCAGTCTTCCTTTACAAACAGAGCAAAGAGAAGGGATTTCAAAAATGTCAGAGTCATTTTAATAGGACAATCACTTTTGAATATGAAATTTATTCTGGGCCTTCACACAAAAAGAAACTACAGCCCAACATAACAAAAAAGCCACTGCAAAAGACAAACTAGAAACAAAAACTAAAATAAGCAGGAAAATGGTAAGAGAACAACTAAGTATCCAACCTTGATGAATATAAATTATGGGACCCAACAGTCTACATCCTAGAGTTCTGAAGGAGCTGGCAGATGTTATCTCAGAACCACTGCACCACATCTTTCAAAAATCCTGGAGCACCGGGGAAGTACCTGAGGATTGGAAAAGGGCTGATGTGGGGGGGGGGAATGGACCCAGGAAACTACAGACCAATCAGTTTAACATCAATACCTGGGAAGATCCTAGAAAAGATAATCAAAAACAAATCTGCAAACAACTAGAAGCAAACAAAGTTATAACTAGCATGGGTTTATTAAATACAGATCATGTCAAACTGTCAGAGCATGCACAGTCTTATTGCGCTGAGGTAACCCAGGAGTAAATACAGTAAACAGTGATTTGTAATTAAATGATGGTTTATATTACACTAGCTACAAATACACACTAGAAACAAGATACATGCACATGGTAATACAGCAAACTCCAATAAACAGCAATTACAAACGGATGGGGGAGAAAACTCCAGCAAAAAACCTTCTCTTTTATACTCAGGCTCTTAAAGGGATAAACACACCTGCTGAGTAATTCCTATTATTACATCATCCACATTACATTAAATCTTTACATAAGCTGTTTAGCTATTAAATTATTATCCTGACATGAAGCAATCTTATTTCATTCTTTGATAAAGTGACTAAACTAGTAGACCAACGAAATGCTGTGGACATAGTATACTTAGATTTCAGAAAGGTATTTGATAAAGTAGACCACAACCTACTCCTTGATAAACTAGAAAAAGGTGGAATAGACAACATCAGCACCAGATTGATCTGTAGCTGGCTGGCAAACCATACTCAATGAGTAGTCCTCAATGGCACTACATCCACATGGAGAGAAGTAAGCAATGGGGTATCACAAGGTTCCATCTTAGGCCCAGTACTCTTCAATATCTTCATAAATGACTTTTATAATGATAGTTTAGGCATGAGATTATAGACAGTGCTTCAAGTACTGTGAAAAGAAGCGAAGAATATTAACATTTGGCAGATGACAAAGAAAGACCATCCTGTCTACCAGGATATTTAAAAATATTACATAATGTAGACCATGTGTACCATCCAACCTTCCAAAAGAGAGAGGGGGTAGACTGGGAATTATGCTTTGCTGAATCACTGCAAAAACTTGAGGGTTTTGAGATGGTCACATTACCCGTCCATTGTTTTTGGTTTCTTTCTGCCTTCTTTGTTCCTGGCTCTCTTCCTCTTTTGATTAATGCACTTTCAATCACCCTATTTCTGGAGAAGGATCTATGAGCCCTAATGGCTAGACCGGTCTAGGAAGTGATTGTCAAATGAAGGCCAAAACTCCTGTGTCGAAATGGGCTGTAATAAAAGAATCTTGCAAGCCTGGTTGTGCTGTTCCTCCTTCATTCTTTTACACTGTAACCTGTGCAATCGGAACTTGTTCTTTATTATGTAATGTATGTGATGTGACTGAAACTTTATTGCAGGGGTAATAGAAAAAGCCTCCTGACTATAATATAATAAATCTTTCTTTAAGAATCCTATTATATTTTGTTCAGTCTTTTTTCAGGCAAATGTTGGGACTTATCAGGAATGGGGAAAAGGGGATAGCAAGTGTGGAGGAGGGGTGGCCAAAAATTTTGATCTGAGTGAATCAGAATCTTCTTCTTCTGAGAACAAATATTTCTGTCATCGGGTTGTTTCCCTACCTGTTATGGGAAGAATCCAGAGAAAGAAATTGTTCTGTACCAGCCTACTACCGGCCCTGCAGATAAGGCAGGGACAACCCCTTTACAAGAAGGCAAGAGGCTGGAACTAAGCCTGCCAAATTTATGGACACAAAAGCAAACAGAGCAAAAAAAGACATGAACCATGAAACAGGAGCTATTCAAACGGTTGCCTTCAGCAAACCAGCCCTCCCACGCATTCCCCTTTTAAACAGTTCAGGGTGTGGCTTCTCTCTGCCTCCTTCCGAGGTGCCCCATTGCCTTCCTCTGTTTACTCCTGATTGACTGCCTCCTGCGTTGGGCATCCTTGAACAGGGCCAGCTGTGGGTCATCTTCATCCACGCTTGTCAGGCTCGCACAGCTGGGTCTGCGTCGTAACCAGATGGGAGGGGCCTGGCTGAGGGCTCTCATCAGCAAGCTCTCCAACACCCTTAGCAACCTCTCCAACACCCCCCTCCTCCTCCTCTGAATCGTCCGACCCAACTGCCGAACCCACAGGCTGACCCTGAATCACAACAGAAATATCTTGGGAAATATTAAAAAGACAGAATATATTACCCCAAAGGAATGATGGAGAAGATCTTTAAAAAGACAGAAACCAGTCCACAGAAATCAGCCCAGCCCCTCTCCCACAAGCAGAAACTAGGCAGAGACCACCTTTTAGAAATGTAGATGTGATAATCCTTTCAGAAAGGTTGGAGCCAGGAAGCCAGAAGCTGATGGGATTAGAAAGACAAAGACCCCTAAAATATACACACCCCACCCAAACCCTAAGGACAGGAAACATAATAGGATTAGCCTACCAATACCAAAAAGGACACACTGAACCTCAGGTGAAAGTTCATGCCACAGGAGCAGGAAATAACCTCCAAAGCCCAAGAAGGTATAAAAGCCCACCAGTCCCAGCAATATGTGGTCAGCTGCTCCAGAACCTCATGTCTTTTGGCTCTGCTTTTCAATAAATTACAACCTTCTTTCTAAAGCAGTCTCCATTTTGTTTATTCCTGGCTTGAACTGGACCCTGATGAAGATTTTTCTTTCAACACTGTAATGAACGTAAATATTTTTCACACTCATGCCTTTATCTCAATATCATAACATTTGAAAGAAGGATCAAACCTGCTAATTCCATTTCTAAACATCGTGGGAAGAAATCAGAATTGAACTACTTATAACTAAACTAAAAATTAAGAGCCTCTGCACATTCTCAGGCTGACTGTAAAATATATTGCTGTTTTCGTTACTCTAAATGTTGTTTTCATTATTCTCCAGGTTATTTTTCACCCTTGTGTTTGAGATCTTCATCAACTGCTGGAGTAGAAACATTGATAATCCTGAAATGCATATTCCACAGCACTTTTTTTAGGGGGGAGCTGTTTTTGAGAATTGCACCATTATATAAAAGAGTTAAGAGCCAGATTGTTACAATACTTGAAGTTAACCAAAAATATAAGGGAACCAATATGAAAAAATGGCCGAGAAACAATTCCCAATTGTCTAACCTTGTCTACAATCAACTGTCTAAAATTACCTTTATACAAGTGACATGCAAATCTTGCAAAAGTATATGGGATTGCTTTCTTTTATCTTCATCCTATATGCTATTTTAATACAACTATTTTTGTGCTATTGCTATCATTTTTAGAATAACCTTTATACTTCATTAGTATTACCTTCTTTTTTGAGTGTGTGCCTTTGAGTCAGTGTTGACTCCTGGTCACTCTACCATTTTGGGGGACAATTATTCCCTGACCACCCAATATGCTTTCTATAAAACTTTTCCCTTTGGGGCTAAAGAAGTGAACTGCTATGATGAATGGGTAGATGGGTATTCAGTGTGTAAAGAGATGATAGCTGAACCAAGACATAAAAATGCAAATTCAGCTAAAAAAAAATGAAGCCAGTTTAAGAGCAATCTCATAGAAAGGATTTAAGAGTCTTCTATCTTTGGTTACTTCTTTTTCCTACTCTATGATTCTTTTTAGCATGGCTCATTGGTAGGTTCAGCCACTTCTGGGATGATATTTCAATCTACATGCAGACTACCCCATGTACTATAATCAATTTTAGGCACTGAAACATTATTTCCCACCTGTCCTTTTGCAGGAAAAGTGCTGAACTGTCTGTTCCATGGGTGATGTCTGTGAATACATACTGTATGTGCACCATAAAGCAGAGGTCCTCTATCATTTGGACCCCAGGGACCTGTTACATGGAGAGAGGTTTTTCCGTGGACAGGAGAGGACATGCTTTTTTGTGCTGCCTGCATCCCACGGATGGAACTTTGCTTGTTTGTGCGGACTGGTTGCTGACATGCTCTGGCCAGATACTGATTAATGGACCGGGGTTTGGGGACCCCTGCCATAAAGAATTCATTTCCACTTTTTAATACCCCTTGCTCCATATTGCAGAGTGCTTATCATTTTTTTTGGTGGGGTTTGAGGAAATCCATTTGACGTGCTTACTCAGGAAAGGTTTTGTTCTACTTTCAAAACTAAATGTATAGGTAGCACACAACAGCAGAAAGGATGGGGAAAATAACAGTGCTCCAATTTACCCCAAAGGATGGGGAAAATAACAGTGCTCCAATTTACCCCAATTTACCCCAATCTGGGTCTAAGCCCTCTCACCCCATTTTTGCAACTCCAAGTGATCGCAAAGGACAACCTCTGATGCAGATAACAATCTTCTCAAAGCCCTGGTGGATAATTTTGCTGAAACATAATGACAAGAGAAGCAATAAAGATCCTCACCCTCACATCCATTACACACTAGGCCATAACTGAGGCCATTGTCTATAAATTGTGTGGTGGCCTATACAGGTTGAGGATTAGAGGATTAGCTGTGCCACGATATGATAGGCTGATCTTGAGGTTCAGCTCAATGGTCAATAAGATTCATCCAGTGTTACTGGGTTTGTCATGCTGCAGAAAAGGCACAAGGAAGGAGTCAAACACCAAAAAATTATAACAGAAGACACTGCGGCTTTATTTGCATGGACACAGGTGGAGTTTAAAGAAACTACCAAGGCTATCCCGGCTGAACTTGAAATGAAATCGCCAAGCTGTACTTGGTGGTAAAAGAGAATCAGATCAATCAGGAAGGCTATAGACTGACTTGGAGAAAACTCATATTGACCAAGCAATGATGTGCAGATGAGGGAGAGCAGAACACAGGAGGGAAGGTTGCCAAAGCAAGGTAGAAAAGGATCTTTGGCTCCACCATATTTCTTCCCTTCTTTCAAGTGTGGGTAATGTAGTGGACTGGAAGGCCCCTAGAGCAAGTGATTCGGATCTTCCTGATCTCACTCCTCCCTTGGTACTTGCAAAAAATGGTCCTGCGGTGGTTACTCTTGATGCAGATGGTGATCGGGAACAGGGTTTTGCTGGTCTGGTTGCCGTCCAGGTTCTTTCCTCCGGAGCTGCAGATGGCGATCAGTTGTTTGCTACTGGCATGGATGAAAGTGTTACTCCGTTGACATTTCAAGCCCCTGTGGCGCATCATTCGGTTGCAGTAGTTGTGGTCATTCTGAAGGTCCGTTTTGGGGTAGTCCACATGCCTCCTGAGAAAGTCTCTATAGGATAAAGCTTCACAGCAGAGGAAGAAGGAAGTAGCTGGGAGGCAGAGCAGGAGGAGGAGAGCCCAAAAGCAGCAGGCCTTAAGAACCATGGCTCAGTCCTGAGATAGTAGCTGCAAAATATGAAAAAAAATAATAATAAAGTAAGAAATAATACAGAGCCTTGAGGGCACAGTGGCTTAGAATGGAGTACTGCAGGCAAACTCTGCCCACAGCCTGGAGTTTGATACCGACTGGCTCAAGATTGACTCATCCTTCCAAAGTTGGTAAAATGAGGACCCAGATTTTGGGGGGCAACATGCTGACATTGTAAACTGCCCAGAGAGTGTTGTAAAGTACTATGGAGTGATATATAACTCTAAATGTTATTGTTGTTGGTAATCCCCAGGTAAAATACACCTCTTACTCAGAAAGCAAGTTCATATTGTATGCACAGAAGTATGTAGTTGTGTTGAGAAGATATCACTTAACTAATAGACTAGATTCCCCTATTCTTGAGGTAAAACATATTTTTACAGTTGTATATTCCCCCCTCCCACCCCTGCTTTTTAAAAAAATTTGGTAGATGTCTATCCTGCCTCTCTTGATTTTTTTAGGTGTTTACATTTTTCATTCAAGAGATCAAGGAGGTGTAAGTAACACCCTTTTCTCCCAGTTTTCCCTATAACAACTTTTGAGATGTTAAGGTTCAAGCCTTGTCCAAAAATGATAACTCTGGGAATCCTGTCACTCTGACAAATCAGAATGAAATTCTGTGGTGAATTCCAGTCGCTAGATTTTTGCCACACAGGCAGCTGACAACAGCACCTTTGCCAGAAATAGGACTGGCCAACCTAAATGAAAACTAAAAAGGCCACAAATGAAGGGTTGTCATAACAGTTCAAATTATGATGTTTGTAATTACTAAATAGAATAGAATAGAAAGTAGAATACTTTATTTAGCCAAGTGTGATTAGACACACAAGGAATTTGTCTCCGGTGCAGAAGCTCTAAGTGTACATGCAAAACAACCGAGTAATAATAATCAATAATAATGATATCACTAAGGTAGTAGAGAAGATGAGAGGGATAATAGCAGTATAGCCTTCTACATGGGTAAATATATTTAGACATAAGACAGTGTTGTGGGAATTAGCTGTTTAGCAGAAAGATGGCATGGGGAAAAAAAATTGTCCTTGTGTCTAGTTGTTTTGGCATGCAATGCCCTCTAGTGGCATCCCAAGGGGAGGAATTGAAAGAGTTTATGTCTTGGATGTGAGCCTTCCTTCTGAGCTATGCTAAAGTTTACTTCTTTTGCAAAAAAATAATAATAATCTAGAAATAGCTTTGCTTAATACAAGCCAACCTAAACCAGTTCAGAAACTCATATGGACCAAAGCATATTTTATCTATGGGCCTCTTAGATCCCTTCTTTAGCTCTACAAACTTTTGTTTCTGGTTTACTCCATTCACAAATGTTCTTCCAAACTTGTCCGTCCTTCTCTTCCATCAGCTGTAAATACCTAGCTAATTTTGCTACATAACCTTAATTTGCTATAGAAACTGCTAAGCACAGGTGGATCTACGATACAAAGCTTCCAAGGATTACTGCAAACATTGGTTTTGAAGTGACCACACATCTCACGTCTGTGTAAAGGTAAAGGTTCCCCCGCACATGCGTGCTAGTCGTTTCCAACTCTAGGGGCCGGTGCTCATCTCCGTTTCAAAGCCAAAGAGCCAGCGCTTGTCCGAGGACGTCTCCGTGGTCATGTGGCTGGCATGACTAGACGCCAAAGGCGCACGGAACGCTGTTACCTTCCCACCGTAGCGGTCCCTATTTTTCTACTTGAATTTTTATGTGCTTTCAATCTGCTAGGTTGGCAGAAGCTGGGACCAGTAACAGGCGCTCACTCTGTTATGCGGCACTCGGGATTCGACCCGCCAAACTGCCGACCTTCTGATCGACAAGCTCAGCGTCCTAACCCACTGAGCCACCGCGTCCCTTCACCTCTGTTTAGCACACTCTAAACTACTGTCCTATTACTTCAAAAATGATAAGCCAAAGGCAGGAAATTTGGAAAGGAAGACTCCCATATATTAATTTAGAGTGTGCTAAAAAAACCACACGTCTGTTTAGCACACTCTAAATTAAAATATGGGAGTCCTCCTTCCCAAATTTCCTGCCTTTGGCTTATCATTTTTGAAGTAATAGGACAGTAGTCAGAAAAGGAAAAGGAAGAGCTATCCAATGTGGAGAGCCAACTTTCAAACAATCAGGAGGTGACGGCAAAACTCTGCAATGTTCAGTATGTCTTTGCTGCCATTTAATGGCAACTTGGAAGCTGGCAACCCAGATCTTTTAGACCTAAAGATTAGGGTGACGGTTCGTTCTCTGAACTTGTGGGTTGGTTTCTGAATGTTTCGTTACCAGGCTGAGTAACATCTTCAGCGGTGTTTAGGAGATCCCTAAACGCCACCGAAGGTGTTACCTAGCCTGGTAATGAAATGTTCAGAAACCAACCCTCAAGCTCGGAGAACGAACCTTCACCCTCATCCTGCACCCGAGCTACAGATATTTGCCAATATTGCAAACCTAAAGACTATTTTGATTGGGGTTTTTTTAAAGAATCAAGGATAAACAAAAGTTGAAAAGCTAGCTGGCTTGCTATGACAAAAGATGGAATCTGAGCCAGCTGAAAGAAGGTTAAGAAATCAGTATGTATTTATCATTATTTATTATAACCTCCCAAGCTTACTGGATTCTCTTGATGTATAAAACAATAATAATAATAATAATAATAATAATAATAATAATAATAATAATAATAATAATAATAATAATAATAATAATCATCATCATCATCATCATCATCATCATCATCATCATCATCATCATCATCATCATCATCTTAAAACCACCTAGTCCCAGCTAAAACAATCTAAGAACAATAGAGGTAATCCTCAACTTACAATAGTTCACTTAGTGACCATTTGAAGTTACAATGGCACTGGAAAAAGTGACTTATGGCCATTTTTCACACTTACAACTGTTCTGGCATCCTCATGGTCATATGATCAATATTCAGACACTTGGCAACTGACTCATATTTATGACAGTCGCAATGTCCTGAAGGTCATGTGATCCCCTTTTGTGAGATGACAAGCAAAGTCTCTGGGGAAGCCAGTTTCACTTAATAACCAAGTCACTGTTAACCACTGCAGTGATTCACTTAACAACTGTGGCAAGGAAGGCTGTTAAATGAGGCAAAATTTACTTAACAACTATCTCACTTAGCACCAGAAATATTGGGCTCAATTGTAGTCGTAAGTCGAGGACTGGATCTACAAATCAAGCAAAAAAGAACCCAACAGCAACAATGCAACAATTTCAGGCCTGGGAGCCAAATCAGATTTTAAGAGCTTTCCAGAACCCTAGAATAGAAGGCACCATCCATATCTGTGAAGGGATGCTGTTCCAGAGGTTGGGGGCTGCAACAGAGAAGGCACACTTCCCCAATCCCAGAATATGGCAATATTTAATAGAGGAGGCCTAAAATGCACCCATTCTGCAACGTACTTAATACTCCTTCCTCCTCCTATTGTCCCCAGAACAACAACCCTGTGAGGTGAGTTGGGCTGAGAGAGAGTGACAGGCCCAATGTCACCCAGCTGGCTTTCATCCTAAGGAAGGACTTGAACTCACGGTCTCCTGCTTTCTAACCTGATTCCTTAACCACAAGACCAAACTGCAAATGACTGAAGAAAAGATATCACTCAGATATTCAGACCCTGTGCCGTAAAAGGCTTTATAGGTAATAATTAGCACCTTGAAGCTAAAGTTCTTCAAGTTGAATAGGATCTTCAAGTTGAATAGGATCTAAGAAGCTCCTCTAGCTGAACTGATCATACATTATTTAACATCATATTTCCATAACTTGCTTTCAGTTACCATATGCCAGGCATGTCAAACTGCTGGCCCATGGGGTGGATGCATCACACCGAAACTGAGCCCACCCCATTGCCGACAATGGGGGAAAAGTCACGATACATCACGCAATGTCACGTGACATCGTGAGTTTGATGTGCCTGCCATATGTGAATACATCTCCAAGTGTTATTTATTAAGAGAGGCTAGCTATTTGGTTAAATCTCTGATGAAGTTACATTTATTGCTTTCATAAGCTGTCTATTTCTGTAATAGTGTAACCTCTCCAGAACTGTTCCAGGTCTAAACTCACCCAATTTTTCAATTTTCCCCTCTTCAGGCTCGCTTCAAGAAGAATCCAAGGTCCAGAGAATTGAAGATGACACTTGCAGCCCTTTTCTCTTGTCAAACTGACTGTTACACACTGCAAAACTGTGGTTGTATGAAGAGGTTTTAACATCGTTCCCTAGTTTTGTAACCTTGGGTGTAGCAACCTTCTCGAGGAAAACATCTGCTGAACTATACCAGTGAAAATATTTCATCTCTCACACACATACACAAATAAGCACAAACATATGCAAATTCTAAATCATCCTTAGAATTTAACCCTTAAACCTTGTGTTGTTAGAGCTGCCAACTTTACAATAGTGGCAAATATCTGTAGCTCAGGTATAGGATGAGAGTGAAGGTTCATTCTCCGAGCTGGTGGGTTTGTTTCCGAACGTTTCGTTACCAGGCTAGGTAACATCTTCAGCAGAGTTTAGGGGATGTGTGTGTCAGCGTTCCTCTGTTTACAAGGGGTTCAGGTGTGGATGTGTCAAGTGAGGGTCTGTGGTAGGTCTTGTAGTAGGCCAGGTGTGAGTCATCTTACAGTAGGCCAGGTTTGAGTCATCAGTGAGAGGCTTGTGATAGGTCTTGTGATGGGGCAACTACACCAGGTCAGGGTCCTTGGGAGGTGAACTGCTGGTGGGAGGGAGGGAGGGGGCTTGCAAGGGTTGTTTGAGGGTTGGTGCTGTCTCTGGTTGGCTGTGTGATTGATTTAGATTCTGAGGGGTTTGTAGGCTGGTTGTAGAAGAAATAATAATAATAATAACAACAACAACAACCATCATCATCATCATTATCAAAAACATCTGCCAGACTATCCCACCTCCTTTACATAGATGATCTGAAGCTGTATGGAGAAACATCATCAGAAATAGAATCGCTGCTGAACACTGTCTGTATATGTAGCCAAGATATTGCAATGGAGTTTGGCTTGGACAAATGTGCCACACTTACTCTCAAACAAGGAAAAATAGTGAAAACTGAAGGAATCAAGATGCCCCATGAAAATAACATTAAAAGTCTGGATAAGGAAGATTACTACAAATACTTGGGTATCCTTCAAGCTGATAACTTCTAGCACACTGAAGTCAAGAAAAAGATTAGAGGTGAAGAAGATCTTAAAGTCCAAACTCAATGGAGGAAATACCCTGAAGGCAATCAACACCTGGGCAATTCCAGTCATTAGATACACAGCTGGAATAGTGGACTGGACTCAAGCAGAACTAAAAGCAATGGATAGGAAGACCAGAAAAATAATGACAATGAATCATGCCCTTCATCCACGCAGTGACATTGACAGACTCTATCTACCAAGGCAAATAGGTGGACGTGGAATGCTGCAAGTACATCAGATGGTTGAAGAAGAAAAAATGGCTTTGGAAGAATATCTGAAGGACAATGATGAAGATGCACTGAAATTAGTATATCAGGAAGGCTTAAGCAACCTAGAACTAAGGAGAAATTTTCTGACAGTTAGAACAAATAATCAGTGGAACAACCTGCCTCCAGAAGCTGTGAATGCTCCAACACTAGAGGATTTTAAGAAGAGATTGGACAACCATTTGTCTGAAATGGTATAGAGTTTTCTGCCTGAGCAGGAGGTTGAACTAGAAAATTTACAAGGTCCCTTCCAACTGTTATTCTGTTATTTTTCTATTGGCCGAACCTATCAAAATGTAAAACAATCTTCACTGATGGGACCCCTTAAATGTGTTAGAGATCAGCTTCCTGAAATTCCAAGGCCTCTGGAAATCTTGAAGTTCCAGGCTGGAATATCTGAAGGATACCAGATAAGGGAAGGCTGAATCAAATTCCACCAAAATAAAATAGGCCACAGCATCCCTCCAGAGATCCAGCCCTTGTCCTTTCATAAGGCTTTAGAGACCTAGCTGTTTTCCTGGGTGTTTGGACCAGGAGATAAAGGTGAGGTGTGGTTTTTATTATTGGACTAATATTGTTACCTTGGGTGACATTCCTTGCAGCTGTTGTATTTAATCCTTCATGCCACCCAGAGTCAACAGTGCTGAGATGGGCAATCATATAAACTGTTTAATTTAATGAATAAGCACCATGCAAAATAAATCTTCTGCTTTCTCAGAAGCTTACTATCCTTAAGAAATAGGCTGAGTTATTTTATTTTAAAGTTATTTTATTTTCTTTAATACCTGGATTTTTAAACTGCAATGAAGTCATATCAGAAATGCTTTGGCAATGAACCTATCAAGAAAAATAGGTTGTGCAAACACATCTCATCTAATATGTGTCAACTGCAGAACAAGGCCAAGGCTATTACAAGTATGAACCACAAAGGAAATGTCTAAATTGCCATCATTTTTCTTCCAGTTTCTTCTGGGTAAGTAACCAAAGCCTACTTCACCTCAACTAGTGTTGTAATTTTCTTCTGTTTGAACACAGAAACCACAATAACTTTCATTAAGACACACAGGTGGAAGGGGAAGTTCTCCCTAGATGTGTTAAAAGTAGGGCCCCAGAACTGAGTTGCAAAAGTCTAGCCAACAATGGATAGCAGGAAAGTGAGACATACATTCTGAGTTCTCATCAATCAAAGTTTTGCAGCTAAAATTTTGTAGTTCTTATTACCACAGCAATGGACTAAATAATAATGAAGGCCTCCTCTTTCTCCTAGGACCTAGGACAAACAGACAATGAAATGCTGGTCTTTTCTTCTTTTATCTTTACCAGAGGCTCTTTTGTTGCATTCCTGTGATAAAATTAAAACTAAGACATCTGCCAGGTTAAAATGGAAGCCATCAGTTGAAAAACCAATCAAGTCATGAAGGAAAACTCAAAACTGACATCTCGTAAAATCAGATAAAGCCTACTCAGCTGACTGCAAATAGCCAATCAAAATGATGTTCTCTGTTGAAAGAAACCTAGAAGGACATGAGCTGAATATTATTTATATAATAAAGAATAAAACCCAGATATTTACACTGATGTCTAACATCAATATCCTTTTATTTATTTTCTTTGGTTTACTGTTTCATTTCTTTCAGGATGTACGTGATTCTCTTTTGTCCCTATTCTCTTTGCACTGTTTCCTTCTTCTATGTTCATTGCCAGCTCCAATCTGTGAGGTAAAAATGGCAAATGACTAGAGCTAATCATGGTTTCAGTCATGGCTACTTGAAAATACCCTTTCAGTATTCTTACCAGAAATGGCAATGAAGACTAGTTTCCAACGTCCACCATAGTTCTTGTTTTTACAAAAAAGAGAGAGAGAGAGAGCAATCATTTGTTTGTTTTTTCTGCAGATAGAAAAAGGGGCAAATATTTACTTGCTGGCTTCCATTCATTCCTCTCAACTCTTACCCTCACAAGAGTTTCAGGCATAATATAATCAGAGGGGAATTGAAGGGAACCGGTGGAAGAAGTTATTGAGCAGACTGGAAGCTTGTGCAGATGTTATTGGGCCCATAAGCTAGTCCTATGTTTGAAGCCAAGAAACAAGTTGATAATGTGACCCCACTGAGCATCCAACATGGGCCATGCCATGCTTGAATGAACCTTTATTATCAAAGTACAACATGTATACATTGAGATGGGCTGAACCTCCCTTCACGCCCCCCCATCACCATCACAACTCACAGTGACAACAAACCCACCATCTTGTTACATCATGTGAGCTAATTGCACAACACACCTGCCTCGCAAATCAAGAACTTGAAAGGAAGTTTGATGGTGTCTATGGAGATTCTCAATCATCCAGGTCATGGTTGTGCTAAATATGCTTTTCCAAAAGGCAACTGGACTTTCCTTTTTTTCCCCCTTGAAAATATTTCGCTTCTCATGCTAAAGCTGAAGAATCTCTTGGAGAATTGAAGAAGCTTCTTCTGAAACATTTTTTAGGAAAAAACCCAAGAATCTCCAGTTGCCTTTGGAAAGCTTGATGATAGTTGAGGTTAGTCAGCTCATCTGGCTAACACATTCCTGGTCACTCATGAACATCCGATCAGAAGCTTCAGCTGGTACAGAATTCAGCTGGCTGGGTTATAAATGCTGTCGGCTGTCTGACATGTGGTATCACCATTGCTCCAAGATCTGTATTGACTGGCAGTATTTCCAGATGTAATTCAAGGTGCTGTTGTCCATTTTAAAGCCGTTCATGGCTTGGGACTGAGTTACCCGAGGGACTGTCTTCTCCCAGTTGTTACTACCTGTTTAATCCAACCCAGCAGGATGGACATGTTCCAGGTCCCATCAGACTATAATAGCTATTGGTTTGTATTTGTATTTAATTTCTTTTTTTCTATTATTTTAATTTTTCTTATGATTCTCTGACATCCAGAGTCACTGGTTTGAGATGAGAAGGTAGACAAACTGAAAAATAAATAACAGATAGTCCTTGACCTACACCCACAATTGAGCCCAAAACCTTTTGTTGTTAAGTAAGAAATTTGTTAATTGAGTTTTACCCCATTTTACGACCTTTCTTGGCACGGTTGTTAAGTGAATCCAGGCAGTAGTTAAGTTAGTAACACAGTTATTAAGTGAATTTGGCTTATCCATTGACTTTGCTTGTCAGAAGGCTGCAAAAGGTGATCACATGACTCTGAGACACTGTAACCATCATAAATATGAACCAGTTGACAAATATCTGAATTTTGATCACATGACCATGGGGATGCTACAACGATCATAAGTGTGAAAAAGAGTGATAAGTCATTTTTTTCAGTGCCGTTCCAACTTTGGTCGCTAAATGAACTGTTGTAAGTCGAGGATTTCCTATGGATGGATGGATGGATGGATGGATGGATGGATGGATGGATGGATGGATAGATAGATAGATAGATAGATAGATAGATAGATAGATAGATAGATAGATAGATAGATAGATAGATAGACAGACAGACAGACAGACAGACAGACAGATAGATAGATAGATATTGTCCTGCTATGATGAAAGTTTATCAATATTTATTTATTTATTTATTAATGGGACTTATATCCCGCCCTATCTTCCGAAGGACTCAGGGCGGCTAACAACAAAACATATAATAAATACAGAAATTAAGATAAAATTAAAATTAAATATTGCTCTCAAGCCTGATCATTTCAAAAGCTTTAAAATGATGCCTATCAGTCAGAGATCTCTATGATGCACTTCTAAGTTTTTTGAATCACTGTTTGATGGTAGAAATGTGGAAGAATTTTCAGAGGTGATAAAAAGCCATCTTGCCTGTCTTGCATTAAATGGATGTTTAAGGATTAAACACACCACAAAAGCTATTTTGTGAATGAACAAACCCTCTCAGGAAAATTTTTCAAAACTCCTGCAGTATGAATAGAATGTGTCCAGCGGATCAAGCAGTCAATTAAGATCGATCCCTAAAGGGAATTAAGTCAATTAAATCTACCCCTAGAGGGGGGAAAATGGGAAAAGAGGGGTAGGATCCTTTTTCTCATTTTTTTCCTTTTTCGGGGTTGTTTTTACCATTTCATTTCTCAAGAGTTTCCTATCTCCAATTAGTTAGAAAAAAGTTCAATTTTATTTCTAAAGCACTGGACAATTCTAGGCCCATCGGTATCCAACAGGGGCTAAGTAACAAAGGAGTGTCATGGCATGACGATTCACATTTCATTAATTTTCTCATTACCAGGATAGGAATTTAGGAACCTGCCTATGCTATCTTAAATCCTTGAAAGAAAAAAATATATATAACTTTAAAATATGAAATAAAATTTAAACATAGTGTACATATAACTGAAGAACTGTCTGGTGTAAGATTATTTTCTTTCAGTTGTTCTCACCTGGTCTTATTGCAAAAGCCTACCCTGAGCAGTTTTAAATAATTGTGTAAGAATACGGTTGCTTTATCTCCTGTAAAAGTCGGTTTCAAAGCTGTTTCTTCACCATCTCCCAGAAATATATGGAAAGAAACCAACAATCAAAGCTTCAGTGGTTGAAGAACTGGGACATCACCATTTCAGAAGAGGCCCTTAAAATTAGCAGAATGTTGGTGAATATTCCTCACTTCAATGAAGAACTAATTTTATTTCATTGTTCAAAGTTAATGCATTGGTGTATCCTATGCCATGTCATGGTTCCGACAGATGAAATGCTTTAAAAGAACTTCGAGGCATTGTTTACCTTAAAGAATCTTTTATTCGAGAAACAAGGTATCGGCTCTACATAGGTATGCCAAAAATTGAATTCCCCTCCCCTGGCCACAAAATAGCAAAGCACAATTCCCTTCTCCAATTAACAGTCATAAATAACATTCCCCAATTAGTTTGAAGTGCAGGCTTTCTCCTCAGCTTTTCAGCCCCCAAATCTCTATCAGCTCTGGGCGCAATAACCTTGATTTCCACGGCTGAGTTATTGTTATGACTAACTGGACTCTCATCCACCTCCCCCCTCCCAGGATCATTTAACTCTAAAAGCGAAAGAGAAAAGATGGCTACATTTCCATCTGTTGTCAAAGCAAGAACATCCAATGTTAGCGTCGTTGACACATCAGTTGCTTGCATATATAACCTGGCTAACTACAGCAATGGAATAATTTCTCAGGAATGGTAAGTAAAACATAGGAACAGCAGAGATATATTCATATGTTCAGTTTTCTCAAAAGTTAACCACTTTACATAAAAAGTTTGATTTCTGCATTCTTCAACTCAGTCACCCAAAGAACAAAAGTGAGCCACATGCAGTCACACAGGTACATACATCATCATATATGCAACGTATATGTACATATTTTAATCTTTCTCCACTTATCTACATCTTTGGCCTTACAGTTTTCCAAAGCTCTCACAGCAAGCAAGACGTCCTTGTCATTACATTTTATAACACATATTTCAATTCCACCTTCAACAAATCATGGTTCATTCAAATATTCTTTCCAATGTGCATAGCTCCATGTCTATGGAGATTCTCAGTCATCCAGGTCATGGTTATTCCAACTGGACTTTGCTTTTCCTTGGAGACGTTCCATTTCTCATCCAAGAAGCTTCTTCAGTTCTGAAGGACTGAAAAGCCACTGAAAACCTTAACCCACAGAAAGAACTGAAGAAGCTTCTTGGATGAGAAGTGAAATGTCTTTAAGAAAAAAGTCCAATTGTCTTTTGGGTATTTCTTCCAACATTGCCTCTTTTTAGTTTCAGACCAAATACTTTCATCACTTGAATTTTTAATCCCATCCACTCTACTGGAGACTGCTTGTACCTGCTTCCCAAACAATATTTTTTTTATCAAAATGGCCTTGCATTTTATGTCTCATTCAATAGTAATCCAAGCTTCCTCTCTTTAACCTCATGCTGGCATATTTTTCCTCCATATTTATTTATTTATTTATTTATTTGTTTGTTTATTTATTTATTTATTTATTTATTTATTTATTTATTTATTTATTTATTTATTCGGTTTATATACTGCCCTATTCCCAAAGGACTCAGGGCGGTTTACAAGGCAAAATTTAAAAACAATCCAATATAAAATTAAAATAAATTAAAATAAATTAAATTAAGTCTAGCCACAAAAATTAAATCACAATTTAAAAACATTAAACCCCTCAGTCCAGACCAGATAGCTCAAGGAGCCAGGTTTTTAGGTCCCAGCGAAATGAACGAAGGTCGGGGGCAGTCCGGAGTTCCGTTGGCAGTTGATTCCATAGGGCAGGCGCACCCACAGAGAACGCCCTCCCCCTGGGGATCGCCCGTCGGCAATCCTTGACTGGCGGTACCCTGAGGAGGCCCTCCCTGTGGGAGCGCACAGGACGATGGGAAATTGACGCTGGCAGCAGGTGCTCCCTTAGATAATCCGGGCCCATGCCGTGCTGTACCGTGCTGTACATTACACATAAGCTTTCCTCCATCCTTTTCAGTGATCATTTGTGGAGGGGAAAAAATTCCTTCTCTCAAAAAAAAATTACCTATGTTAAAAATGTACAGCTAATCCTTCACTTACAACAGTTCATTTAGTGACTGTTCGAAGTTACAACGAAATGGAAAAAGTGACTTATGACCAGTGATGGGATTCAGATATGTGAACAACCAGTTCTCTGTGTGGATGCTGATTCCAGAAATCCATTCTGGGCCTGGGCAACAAAGAATTAGCTACCGGTTCTGCCGAAGTGGTGCAAACTGGCTGCTTATGACCATTTTTCACACTTACGACCTTTGCAGCATCCCCATGGTCACATGATCAAAATTCAGACACTTGGCAACTGACTCATAATTATGATGGTTGCAGTGTCCTGGGGTCATGTGATCATGTTTTGCAACCTCCTGACAAGCAAAGTCAATGGGGAAGCCAGATTCACTTAACAACCGTGTTACTAACTTAACAAGTGCAGTGATTCACTTAACAACTGTGGCAACAAAAGTTATAAAATGGGACAAAGCTCACTTAACAAATGTGTCACTTAGCAACAGAAAATTTGGGCTCAATTGTGCTAAGTCTGGCTGCCCCTATTACAAAAAATAATCATAGCAAACACTTGACATAGAAATGACAGAATACACAAAGTTTAAATTTCCTAGGTAAAGGTAAAGGTGCCCCTGCACATGTGTGCTAGTCATTTCCAGCTCTAGGGGCCAGTGCTCATCTCCGTTTCAAAGCCGAAGAGCCAGTGCTTGTCCGAGGACGTCTCTGTGGTCATGTGGCCGGCATGACTAGACACCAAAGGCACACGGAACACTGTTACCTTCCCACCGTAGTGGTCCCTATTTTTCTACTTGCATTTTTACGTGCTTTCTAACTGCTAGGTTGGCAGAAGCTGGGACGGGTAACAGGCGCTCACTCTGTTACGCGGCACTCGGGATTCAACCCGCCAAACTGCCGACCTTCTGATCGACAAGCTCAGCGTCCTAACCCACTGAGCCACCGCGTCCCTACACTTTATAAATTCCCCTCTCTTCATATGAACTCTTTTAGTAAGTTGCCTTTATATTCTGAAGCCCCAGTACCCATTTCAGCCCTCCCTTTTGCCTTCTTTTTAGCAAACAAGCATTGTCTATTTTTTTAAAAAAAGCAAATGTTTTCATTTGTTTTCTCTTATGAGATAGAAACATAGTCAAGAAGAGAGAAGTGTACTGAGGCCTTGCCAAGATCACAAAGAATGCACAAAGGACATCTCTTGAACTAGACCTTGAGCGATTTACACATGTGCAAGAATGTGTAGCTTATGCTACTCCTAAAGCTAATGATTTCTAAACTAAAAATTTTTGAAATCTCTACCCTAAATACTATATAGTGGCTTTCTCTGTACCCTGTAAAAAGAGACACCATCTTCCCAATTTTTTATCTTAATTCTCCACGTTTCTAGTATAGCATTCTGGCTATACTAGATATTTGTTCTGGCTATGCATAATGGGTTTTCAGTAAATTCACATTCAGTGAAACCGCTGCATAATGAGTTTTCAATTAAATTTCAAACATATCTTCAGCTGCATTTTTTTTCTCATCCTAACAGAATAACAGAGTTGGAAGGGACCTGGGAGGTCTTCTAGTCCAACTCTTGCTCAAGCAGGAAACCCTATATCATTTCAGGCAAATGGTTGTCCAATCTCTTCTTAAAAACTTCCAGTGTTGGAAGATTCACCACTTCTAGAGGAAAGTCATTCCATTGATTAATTGTTCTGTCAGGACATTTCTCCTTTGTACTAGATTGGTTCTCTCCTGGATCCTTTCTCGTTCACAACCTATTTTGTTTCATAGTTCCAACATGTTTCTTGGCTCCCACTGATGTACTGTAACTCCACACCGTTTTAGAACAGAAATCTTTCCACTTTCTTCCAAATGGCACTTTTCCTTATATTCACTTTCCATTCCTTCTGTTGGACTAAGCAGAAATTTCCTGACACTTAGAACAATTAATCAGTGGAAGGACTTGCCTCCAGAAGTTGTGGATGCTCCAACACTGGGGGCTTTTTAAGAGGAGATTTGAAAACCATTTGTGTGAAATAATATAGGACAGACATTTCAAACACAAGGCCCGGGGGCCAGATCCGGCCCGTGAAGTGGTTTCATGCGGCCCACAAAGCCATCCTGGAAACAGTGAGGGAACGGCCCCCACTGCCTTGGCCCTGGCCCAGAGACCCTCCTCCTGCCAGAGACCCTTAGATCTGTCCCACTCCTGCCCAGGCCCCCATAGGCACCCTTGATGCGAACGATGTAGAGCTGGCCATGCCCACCCAGTAGGCCATACGCACTTTAGCCACGCCCACCCAGTAGGCCATGCCCATCCAGGCCACACCCACCCAGGCCCCTGAGGGCAACTGCAATGCTGATGTGGCCCTCAATGAAATTGAGTTTGACACCCCTGATATAGGATCTCCTGTTTAAGCAGGGACCTCCAAGGTCCCTCCCAACTCTATTATTTTATTAATCTAGCTTTGAATATTTTATACAATACTTTCCCCGACAGTCAGATTACTTTCATTCTAGTTCTTTTTATTCCTTTCCCTATCTCCTATGTCAATATCCCCTTTTAATATTACATTGTGACTGTCATCATCCTTGTGATGCCTTTGTAGCACCTGCAGGTATTTGGTCATGTTAAGTCTACCTATTTCTTCAATCAATGTTATTTCTTCACTGTGGTTTTGGGGCCCCGCAGTTACAGTTGAAACCTAACCACCCCAATTTCACAACACATCTGTGTACCATATTTGGTATAGGACTATTTCTTTTTTTCCTCTTTAATCCCACCCCCAAATCAACTGAGCTCTATATAATCATTTCAATGGCACCTCGTAAGTCAGAAGCTATTTCTGAAGGAATTGATAACTATCACTCAACATAGGATTACAATTTTAGGTAAGTTAAAGATTACTTTTAACCTCAGTGTCCCCAGCCTGTAACTATTTATTTATTCTGTCAGGAAACTGAAATTAATTTCACCACAGATAAATTACAGGTGGTCCTTAACCACAACTGAGCCCAAACTTTATGTTCTTAAGTGAGACATTTGTTAATGAGTTTTGCCCCATTTTATGGCCTTTCTTGCCACCATTGTTAAGTGAATCATTGCAGTTGTAAGATTAGTAACACGGTTGTTGAGTGAATCTGGCTTCTCCATTGACTTTGCTTGTCAGAAGGTCACAATGGGGATCACATGACCCCAGGACACTGCAACCATCATAAATATGAATCAGTTGCCAAGTGTCCAAATTTTGGTCACATGACCATGGGAATGCTGCAATGGTTCTAAGTGTGAAAAATAGTCACAAGTCACTTTTTTTAGTGCTGTTGTAACTTTGAACAGTCACCAAGCAAGTTATAAGTTGAGAACTACCTGTACTCCATCTTAATTGCAGATGACCACTAGATGTCAGCAGAGAGTTACAGAATATCTCTTTGAACTTAGCTAGTAGTCATCCAGTTTTTTTCACCCAGATGCGGTAACTCTAAACATGGAAAATCCAAACACTAACATAACTGAAAAGACATTAAAATGCATTTTTTAAAAAAAAATAATAATGGGTGAAAGTATATCCCAGGTCTACCCAGCACTTTCTCTATGCAAGATGGTACTTGGTGGCATCACTGAGATGGTGCAGAAAGTCAGTTTTTTTCTCATTTTCGTATGCTTCATTTTTTTTCAGCTAATGATATGTCCATATTATTAAATTCATTTGTTAATGCTTCTGAAAGGCTTGCTCCAAATCTAAATTGACTTGGACCGAGCTGATATTTATTTATTTATTTATTTATTTATTTATTTTATTATATTTATATACCGCCCTTTCCCGAAGGACTCAGGGCGGTTTACAGGGTGATTAAAACAAAAAATACAAAAGTTAAAAACAGATTGAAGGAGACTACAAGGAATTGTGAGGGAGACTACAAGGAATTCTCAAACCTATTGTCTAGGTTGCAAATTGTGAGTTTTGCTTCCTTGGTATGTCTGCACAATTTTGTGACGGCCTTTACTAAGTCCTCTTACTTACTTTATAAATTTACAGTCAGAAATTAAACAATATTGATTATTCAGTATGAGATCTGTGATTATACTCTTTCTGATATTCTGATTTTGATGTTTTGCGTATTCCAAATTGTTGCAAAGCTGCTTAGAATTGCAAACTGCAGCATGGAGATAACTTAGAAGTTCATAAGTAAATATTGCAGCTCCCTCCCAGCCCCCCCAAAAGGCAGTAGCAAATCACTTACATATTTTTCCCCCTCCCCCCCAAAAAAAACAGTGATAAACTCCCCAGGAATCGAACTGTACTTGATTGAGTCTTTATTCTTACCTGTATAGTTCTTGGTGCTGTCTGAGTTTGGTTTTGTGGTTGCAAGTCAGCGTGGGGTTTGCTGGCTGCTTAGATATATAGTAGCTTTCCCTGTATGTTTTGGTGGGGTTTCTCCATACTTGGAAACCACACCCCTACCACACACACAAACCACACACACACACACACACACACACAGACCAGCATTGGCAGGGCAAGCTACTGCATATAAACAGAGAACAAGCCCCACACTGCCTTGCTCTGATGGGTGTTATCTAGTTGGGTAATGAAACATTTCCATGCACACAGCCACGCTTAGGAAGCACCCAGAACTTCACACTTCAGCCCTGAGCTGCAGATAATTTTCTCTACTTTTCCTTATTTTTGAAGTATGGCAAAATAAGACTAGGAATATCCAGTATAAATTTAACAGAGTGGTTCCTTTACACGGGGAATATTGTACATCAAAAAAACATAACAATGTGTTTTAATGCCTCATTGAAATGATACGGTTCCATGAAATGGGTAGATGTACTCTGACTTTTATACTTACAGTTTCTTAGTTCTCCCCTTTTTTCCTCTCTTTTTTTTCTTCCTTCCTCTTCCCCTTCCCTTTCTTTTCTTCTCTCTGGTCCTCTTCTGCAGATCCCGATTTCCCATCATGACCGTCTCCAGATTGCTCCTCCAGCTGCTTGTTCTTCTTGGGGTTTTGCTGGTGCACTACGGAGAAGCCGCAAATTACCGAAGTTTTGCAAACAGCCACATTGATTTTCCCAAAACCCGAGCCAATAACCCAAACGCCTACTGTAACCTGATGATGCGGCGAAGAGGGCTGACTCGACGGAGGTGCAAACCCACCAACACCTTTATCAATGCCAATTCCAACAGCATCAGAGCAGTTTGCCAACGTGGCGGAACTCACTATCAACGGAATTTGTATGATAGCAGGAACAGGTTCCCAGTGACCCAATGTAGAAACACTGGAAGATTCCCAAACTGCAATTACAGGGGGCAAACAATGAACCGGAGGGTCCGCCTGGCCTGTGTCCGCAGGTCCCCTGTTCACTTGGAGAGACTTTTGTAACAGGTGGTGTATAACAACATACCTGCAGAAGTCCACGGATGCGCTGGTCACAGCATGCGAATGCTCCCTTGTTACTGCTCTTTCTGCCGCGAACCTCTTAGCGCATCTCCACCAGCTTAGCAATAGTTCCTTCCCCCCGCCCCCAGCAAAGTCAACAGATCATAAGACCAAGTTGAGGAACTACAGATCCCCATCTCAACTTCTTTCCCTGCTCTTCTTCTGGGTTTTTAGAGTAATTTAGTCACATTACAGATGAAAGATCTACTTCTTTAGGATATGAGCTAGAGATTGGTGCCTTATCTTATTTCAGTCTAGCCTTATCATTTCCTTTGCAAAATCATGTTCTGGGAGTGGCTTGGAGATCTATCAATAGTGAAGGAGGCAGCCATCGTATCAGGAACATAAACTTGTGAGTCAGCCACACTTGCCTGTAAACTCATACAGAAAAGTATTGAACAATCAGACATGTATGCAGCATTAGAGATGTGTGTTTCCTTGGGTTTGGAGGGGAAAATGGGTTTCAGAATGAGGTGGGGAGAAGCACATATAGTACCTATCTATAAGCTTTTCAACCAAAGGGATGTTTTCCCAGGATCACTCTATATGCAGAAAGAGCTGGTCCTGGAAACTATTTTCAGAAATGCAAATAGATGTTACATGAGCACTTCTGGGTGCTCCAAAAATCATCTTCCTCCCATTACCACCACCATCATCACATAGCTTCTCATCTCCTTTCTCTGACTAGCTCTGAGAGTTGATAGGATTTTAAAATGATTAATTCTTGAGGAACTGGAATCCTTATAAACATTCCATAGCATGTGGAGTCTAAATGGTCTAATCCAATCTGCTGAAGTCCTGGAGATGACAGTGAGCACAAAAAGAACATTACAATTATCTTTAGATAAAGATTTTCAGCTTTTATTAAGTTTACCTCATTTGTGGCATACTTGCAAAAAGATTATTTGGGGGAAGGTGTCCACTGTGTTCTGTACTTTAATGTAATGTCTTCTTTCAATAATTTTTGTGTCCCATCCAATTAACCAAAGATTGCTGTGGTGTACAATGCCAACACAGAGGTTGTTATTTTCTACATGTTATTTGCTACAGCTTAAACCATGCCTGCTGATTTCTCTGAATAAACTAGATGACTGCAAATTGCAAATGATAACAGTATTTGATTCTAAAATTTGTATTTTCTAGTGCAACTGGTTCTGAAGAACCAAAGTAACAACCAAGTAATTATTTTCTATTACACCCTTTGAGAAAAATGCTGCTTTGCTTCACAGACAATACCACTCCCATTCAGGGGATCTACAGCTGTAGGAAACCTTGGGTATAATTCCCAGGGACCTTCAAAATTAACAGTTGGTCAACCTCTATGGCAGAGGGGGAAAATCATTAAATTCATTGCTGAAGAAGAATTGCCATAATTTATTTTATTTTATTTTAAAATGGTAAGGAAATTAAATTTCATATCTGCTTTATCTCCACCCAATGGTCTTTGAGGCACAATGTCCAGCAGGCCACCAAAAGGCCAAAATGCTTGGAAAAAACAAGTGTATGCCATGCCATCCTAACTTAAGAGGATCTATTGCAGAAATTCAGTTACATTGCTAATACATTCTGTACATGCTTTTTCCATTCCATATTTATGAAAAGTAATTCATTAAACACCATGAGTTTTTCTGGGCATCCGCAGAAGGATCCAGCCATATCACTCACTCTGTTACTGTCCAAGTACCTTTTTATGCAGCAATACTAACTCTGGATTACATTGTAGGATTCTAATAAATCACCACATTAACTTCAGCTTCTTCTACATTCCCAAGCTGCACATTTTGCAGTGAAACACACAAGGTTTTGATGTAAGGGTTGATTTGTTGCATTTGTTTTATTTTGGCATGTTATTCCACTTTCCTGTCAAGAGATCATATCCAAGGACACATAAAAAAAAGCTGAAGTGATTAAAACCCAGCTAAAAAAAAACATAATGCAATCCACTAAAATGTCTTTGCCTAACCTAACTGCATATTGACACAATGCGTACTGATTGGTCAGAAACTGCTCCCTCAATTCTGAAGTGTGAAAATAGTAATGAAATGCCTGAATGAATTTCAACATTATTACCAACCATACCTTTCAACCTGTTTCCCAACAGACTTGCACGTACTGTATACATCACGGAGGAACTGGCTCATTTGCAGGCTGAGATAATAGCTGTTCCTTTATAGTTGTTCATTTATAAGAAAAGGTGATGACAAGGAGTCAAAAAAATCAGCATGTTAAATCTAAACCTTATTGACTTATTCTCCAAGGCACCAGTGAAAATGCTTAAATCAATGAAACATTTTGCCACCCAGAGTTGTGGGTGCTCCATTGCTGGATGTTTTCAGACTGGACAACTATTTATTTGAGATGGCATAAGGTCTCTTTCCTTGGATAGGGGGCTGGATTAGAAGACCTCCAAAGTTCTTTTCAGCCCTGTGATTTTATGTTTATGTCTAACTTTTTTCATACTTTTGTTTAAGTCAATTCTTAGCATTTGAATGTCTTAATTCAGTAACAATCTAAAGTGTCTTGTAGGTGCAGGAATGGCCCAAAGAACCACACTGCACTGACTGGGAAGGAGCAGGGAAGACTGATTAAGCAATTTTAATGTGTTTTTTCTCAATCTGGTTCTACTTTCCAGATGTTAAAGAACATTGTCCGTGGTCCTCAATCTGGAATGTTAAGAATTGAATTCCAACTCATAGGAAGAAAAGTAGGATGAGGAACACTAGAATTAGCTTCTTACACAGCTTCTCTTGTGAGAGAGGTTGGGTTATTAGCCGTGGTGGCACAGTGTTAGAATGCAGTACTGCAAGCTAATTCTGCTGACTGCCGGCTGCCAGCAGTTTGGCAGTTTGATCCTGACTGGCTCAAGGTTGACTCAGCCTTCCATACTTCCAAGGTCGGTAAAATGAGGACCCAGATTGTTGGGGGCAATATGCTGACTCTGTAAATTGCTAAGAGAGGGCTGTATATAAGTCTAAGTGCTATTCTTATTGCTATTGCTGTTACTCACTTAGTGGAGCACTTGGTTGGTGTAGGTGGTTTTTCAGTAGATTTGTCTTTCTCCTTTGCCATCATAGTCTCTGCTAATGAGGATATCTAGGAAGAGTACTGTATTGGGGTGTTTTTTTCTTCCCTTGTGAATTTGATTCCTTTGGAGATGTTGACATTTTAGTGTGTGATCTCTAATTGGTCCCTTTTTTATTATGGCCACAACATCATCTGCATACTGAATCCATAGTTTGGGTTCAATGTGTGGGACGGCTATTGATTCCATTACGTCCTCTGCTATGTGTTCTGAAAATGGGGATCCCATAAGTATTCCTTTGATTTATTGATATGTTTGCCCATCTAATTGAAAGTATGTGGTTAGGCAAAGGTTGATAAGAGGCTGCAACTGGCATTTCAGGTGTGGGTGTGCTTTCTATAGGTCCATTAGTAACAAATGGACATAACTATTTGTTGCCAAGGGACATAAGGAACTTTCATAACCAACCTGGGTTGAATCTTCCATTCAAATCTTAAAGGTAAAGGTAAAGGTTCCCCCACACATGCGTGCTAGTCGTTTCCGACTCTAGGGGCCAGTGCTCATCTCTGTTTCAAAGCCAAAGAGCCAGTGCTTGTCCGAGGACATCTCCGTGGTCATGGAACGCTGTTACCTTCCCACCGTAGTGGTCCCTATTTTTCTACTTGCATTTTTACGTGCTTTCGAACTGCTAGGTTGGCAGAAGCTGGGACAAGTAACAGGCGCTCACTCTGTTACGCGGCACTCGGGATTCGACCCGCCAAACTGCCGACCTTCTGATCGACAAGCTCAGCGAAGCCCTAAAAGATCAGTTAGAAATAATAGCAACAATTTTCGTATATAATTAATTGCATTCAGCAAAAAGATCATTATACAGTATGACTGTGAATAATTAGAAAAATGACTATCTCTACTTTCTCTTTATTAAAAGGAAATATTCCCAATATTGTAGAGTGGGGAGAGACGGAACCTGTTAACTCTTCAACAGATACTTTACAATTAAAAAAATAAATCTATTACTTTAGTTTTCAGAAAGATTGCTCAGAAATGAAATTCTTCCCTAGGATATTCTACGTGAACGTCCACTTTCAGCCATGCATCATTAATGTCTTATAGTGTTGTTACCAAAAACAAGAAGTAATATAACTTGATGAAGAGAAATCTTTCTTCTCAAGCCCCTTTATTGTTTTTTCAACAATCAAGGTGGAAAAAGATTGAAGGCTGAAAAAATTTCCAGCTTGCTGTCTTTCCCTTCTTATGCTTTTGCCTGGTCTCCCCACTTAGTATGTCCATTCTTTCCCAACACACCACAAACTTTGTGAGCAATCCACTCTGTAACATGCCTCATCATGTTTCTTAGTACCAGTTTCACCATGTCATTTTGCAGGGTGAAGAAGAAAGGGTTCAGGAAAGGACAGACAATTGTGGTGAGTAGAGCAGGGACCTTATGGACTTCAAGAGTCTCCTTCTGGGATGGTGTGACATAGATGAAGATGCTGATGCCACAGGAGATGGAGATGATAGTCAGATGTGAAGCACAAGTATTGAAGGCTTTTGCCTGACCTGAAGGGGTAGAGATGCGGACTATTGCTGAGATGATACATATGTAAGAAACTATGATTAAGACCAAAGAGCAAAGGATAACAACAGAAGACAGCACAAAGTCCATCAACTCTATCACTCGGGTGTCACTGCAGGACAGATTCAGCAGAGGGCCACTGTCACAAAAGAAATGGTTGATGACGTTAGACTTGCAGTAGGATAGCCTGGAGATCATAATGGTGGGAATAAGAACTGAGAGGAACCCACCCAGCCAGCAAGTCAAAACCATTTGGATGCAGACCTGGCTATTCATGATCGCATGATATTGCAATGGCCTGCATATGGCGGCATAGCGGTCATAGGACATGGAGGTAAACAAAAGAAACTGTACTGTCCCTAAGAAGAAATAGAAATAAGACTGTGTCATGCAGCCAGCAAAAGAAATAGACTTGTCGCCAGAGAGGAGGTTCCAGAGCAATTGCGGGCTGGTGACAGTGGTGAAGAAGATGTCCAGTAAGGAGACATTGCCAAGAAAGAAGTACATCGGGTTATGGAGGCGGTTATCTACCAATACAATGCAGAGGACGACCATATTGGCCCCCAAGCTTGCAATGTACATGGTTAAAAAAAGGAAGGCTAGCAGGAGTTCAATTTGACGGCAAATGGAAAAACCCATGAGGATGAATTCAGAAATGCTTTGGTTCTCCGACTTTTTCTGATGGTCCTCAAGAACAGCACCTGAAAGGACAAAGGTTATAACTGAGAAACACCGATGCACCAAATACTGCTTGTATATTTAAATATGTTGCCAAAAATTGTAATTGAATTCTTTGGGCTTATCTCAACAAACATGCCTTACTTACCAGTCATTTTTTCCTGTATCCCTTGGTAGAATTTGTTTTGCTCTTTTATTCAGTGAACGAAACACACACTGAGTTGCCCCTTTTGTAGCATCAGCTCAGATCCCAGATGGGAAGAGTACTTCCACACCAGGAGAGAAGATCAGGAGAACTCCTAGTTGTTGAGCTGCATTGTTTGACATCAATATTCTGCCTTAGATACAGAAGGGAATTTTCCTAGGTTGAGTTTCCCCATTCTGACATTCATGAAGAAATAAGCCATGCTTGTTTGGTCCACACAAACGTGAAGACAAGGGCTGCACTTCTGGAACATGTTGAGCAACAAAGGCCCTACTCCATGTTCTATGTCTCCAGCAATGGGTTTGATTTGGCGAACTCAGATTTATAATCTTACTTTTATGTGTCAATAGGATAAGCTCTTCTCTCTATTGAAGACTAGATCTGGACATATCTCTCTATACTTGTCCACTCACATCAAATGGATTTGCCTTTTGTGGACTGGACTACTTGCTTTTCCAACCCACTCGTATCTACTCAATATGGACATGCTCCAATTAAAACTTCAGAATTTTCAACAACTGCAAGGAAGAGTTGGAAACTGAAGCAAACATATTGAGAAAGTGCCAGTTTAGGAAAGGGTCACATATTCTACAGGAAACAAATATTCAATCCCATTTTTTCTCTCCAAACTCATCCCCAATATATATTTCCCTCAGAATGTCTGAAACTGAAGCAAGTATCTTTTGCTGCAAAAACAAGCTTGGATGCCTTAAATTATGTAGTGTTACCCCTTCAGAGGCCGCCAAAGCCCAGACCCTCCCAGCCCCGCTCCCCTCCATTGAGCTCTGCAGCTGTGCTCTCAAGGTGTTAGTAAAGTGTCTCTTCTAGCAGAAGCTCACACGAAGTGACGAGGTGGCAGACTCTTGTCATCAAAGGGGGGGGCTTTCAGGAACAAAGATGACCAGCCCCTAGCCCCGATACTTAGTGGTGTTTAACAGCCCCAGGCAGTCAAAGCAGCCATAGTCAATGATTTCCCAGTGACCATTTGGAAACAAGTATGGGGGGTGAACCCCTGGCTCCAGACAGCAATAGGAACACGAACAAAGGTAGTCAGCATTCTGCAGTAACAGCTTCTCTCAAGGCAACTCCCCACAATGTCTTAAACTTGCACAAATAGCAATAATCAAAGTTTGGATGGCCGCTAGTCTCCAAAGCAGCAACGACCAGCCTCTCCTCCTCTTCTGTTGTTGCTCGCAGTGTCATGTCTCGTCAGTGTCAAATCCCTCCCCCTTGTACTTTATTGTTACAATCTTAATTTAGCAACCCCAGCAACTTTCTCTCTTCTCACTCTCTCTCTTGCCTCTGCTTGGGATATCCCCTGATGCGAAAGAAAGCAGTAAAATCCCACCTTCTCACTGTCTCTCGCTCGCCTCTTCCTCCCTCCTTCACAGAAAGGGATCAGCTTAAAACCTCCAATCCCTCTTTGACTTCACCTGGTCTCTCTCTGATAACCAGCAACAACCACCACCACCACCCCTTCTTTCCTCCTTTTCTTTCCTTCCTCCTGATCCATGCCCACTGCGCCCAAAACCGGCAGCAGCTGTCTGAGCTTCCCTCTCCCCGGCCAGGCTCCTGCAAAGCCTTTCAGCCATCTCTGCTACACACTCCCCCCCACCTAAGCAGTTTCTTTGGTCCCCCAAAGAATAGAGAACTTTTTGCTAAGCATCTATATTATCCTGGAGTGAATCAACCTTCATTACACAGTAAACATCACTCTCTCTCTCTATGCTATGGCCTGGGGCATCGTATGTTAATCTCTTCACCGGCCATATCACCCGTCTTGGTCTCTGTACTTTAGACTCAGCAATATCACGGCAATATCTCCCCGGCCAGGCTCCTGCAAAGCCTTTCAGCCATCCCTGCTACAATAATAATAATAATAATAATAATAATAATAATAATAATAATAATAATAATAATAATAATAATAATAATGATGATGATAATAATAATAATGATAATAATAATAATAATAATAATGATAATAATAATAATAATAATAATAATAATAATAATAATAATAATAAGTTGGAAGGTACCTTGGAGGTCATCTAGTCCAACCCCCTGCTAAGGCAGGAAACCCTATACCATTTCAGACAAATGGCTGTCCAGTCTCTTCTTAAAAACTTCCAGTGTTGGAGCATTCACCACTTCTGGAGGCAGGTTGTTCCACTGGTTAGTTGTTCTAACTGTCAGGAAGTTTCTCCTTAGTTAATTAAAGAAGGACTGATTGATTAATGACTATCAATCTTAAAGGCTCAAATGTTATCTCCTGGTTGGAGTCAGAGATATCTGGTTGGCCATAATGCTGGACTTTGATCAGTTGTGATAGTTCCTATGTTCTGATGATGATGATGATGATGATGATGATGATGATGATGATAATGATAATAATAATAATAATAATAATAATAATAATAATAATAATAATAATAATAATAATAATAATAGAGTTGGAATGGACCTTGGAGGTCTTCTAATTTGATTCTCTGCTCAGGCAGAAAACTCTATACCATTTCAGACTAATGGTTCTCCAGTCTCTTCTTAAAAACTTCCAGTGTTGGAGCATTCACAACTTCTGGAGGCAGTTTGTTCCACTGTTTAATTGTTCTAACTGTCAGGAAATTTTTCCGTAGTTCTAGATAGTTAAGGGAGAGCCAGTTTGGTACAGTAATGAAGGCATCTAGCTGGGAAGCAAGAGATTGTGAATTCTAGCCCTGCTTTAGACACAAAATTAGCTGGGTGATTTTTAGCCAGGCCCTTTCTCTCTACCCTAGGAAAATGGCAATGGTAAAACACTTCGGAAATCTTGCCAAGAAAATTTAAGGGGCTTATTTAGGCAGTTGCCAGGAGTCAAAAACCTGACTCCAAGGCACCCTCTCCTTCCAAAAACTGCCGCTAATCAATGTTTGTCTGAAACCAATAAGTTTAGTTGCTATCTACTGTCTTGCTTCTAACTTCTTCTTTTTTTCTTGTGCCAATGCATCTCCAAAAAGAGGAAAGTCCTTATTGCTTTCACAATTTCTCTCACCCTTTCCAGCCTTTAGGTAGATGGGAGAAATTTGCCTATGATTCATCGGAATGCAAATATGATTTTGCCCTTTTTGTCCAAAATGTGCACATGGATTGCTTGTCACACTATTATTCAGGAGAGAAAATAATGTAAGCAGAAACTTATTGGTTAAGTTTGGATAGATTTGCATAAAACAGTTATACAGTACGTGTAAATTCAACCCTTAACAAAAATTCCTGCTAAAATGATAGCTTAACGATATGCTAAAATTGTTGCAACAGAATAAAATAAATGGAAAGGAAAAGAAATGAGAAGAAACCGATTAAAATGAACAATGTCTTTCAGTCTTCTCTTTCCAATGATTGTGTCCTATGAAATAATTTGCTATACTTGCCTGATGTAGCCTTCAAAATCAGATTTCCATCTCTCTTCATCTTCTCTATTGTTTGCTACTCTGCAGAGCTCAGGCATTGGAAGAGTGTGTTTGCTGCAAACATCCAACAGATTTTGAAACATGGCAAAGTCATATAAACACAGATTCAAAAACTGAGAATGTTTTCAGCGTCACTTCATGCAATGAAATCGCTGAAGTGCTTGGAACAATGCTGGAATGAAGAAAAACTCTGTTATGTCCACCTGGAATAACCTTCTGAGAATGAGTTTAACACACACACACACACACACACACACACACACACACACACCTCAAAGGATTCAGGAAACAATTGCTAATTCCAATTATACTTTATAACAGGGGTGTCAAACTCAATTTCATTGAGGGCCGCATCAGCATTGCGGTTGCCCTCAGGGGGCCGGGTGGGTATGGCCAGGATGGGCGTGGTCTACTGGGTGGGCATGGCTAGAGTGCGTATGGCCTACTGGGTGGGCGTGGCCAGCTCTACATCATTCGCATCAAGGGTGCCTATGGGGGCCTGGGCAGGAGTGGGACAGATCTGAGGGTCTCTGGCAGAAGGAAGGTCTCTGGGCCAGGGCCAAGGCAGTGGGGGCCGTTCCCTCATTGTTTCCAGGATGGCTTCGCGGGCCACATGAAACCACTTCATGGGCCGGATCCGGCCCCCGGGCCTTGTGTTTGACATGTCTGCTTTATAGGAACAGGCTTTCAGGGAAAAGTGTGGGAGGGAGGTTAAAAAAGTCAAGATGGCAACCATGTCTACACAACTGAAGTCTTGCCCCCATTTTATTGCGTCATAATGCATATAAAAATGGTGAGGCTTTGATATGCCAGCCTCTACTAGCGATATTAAAGCATTTGGGAATAAAGAAGGGCACACATTATTTTCTTAAATCTGTTCATGTTTTGCACAGGAAATTATGCTTTAGTCCCCATTCCAATGTTAATGTGGTATAGTGATGAGGGAGTGGGGAGAGTGAGGTTCAAATTCACCCCCACCTTAGATATCTTTGGGGCAGTTCCTCTCTCCCACCCCTGCCACCTGAGAGGGATGTTCTGGAGAAAGAGAAGAGCTTATCTGCATGCCTGCCACCTTGATCTCCTGAATGAAAGTCAGGCTGTCAATCAAATACCTAAAATATACTTTTGCACAAAAATAGGTTTTTAAAAATTCTTTCGGCACATCCCTTTCAGCCTCCTTCACACTTAGGAACTCATGAACTGCCAAAATGAAAAGACTTGGATTAAAACAAATAAAAGCCATCAAGATCTGTTAAATGTTTCTTAACCTCTTTCTTTTTCTCTATCTGTGCCCAGTGAAGCTTATGTGAATTCAGGAAGGAAGGAAGGAAGGAAGGAAGGAAGGAAGGAAGGAAGGAAGGAAGGAAGGAAGGAAGGAAGGAAGGAAGGAAGGAAGGAAGGAAGGAAGGAAGGGAGGGAGGGAGGGAGGGAAGGGAAGGAGGGAGGGAAGGAGGAAGGAAGGAAGGAAGGAAGGAAGGAAGGAAGGAAGGAAGGAAGGAAGGAAGGAAGGAAGGAAGGAAGGAAGGAAGGAAGGAAGGACTTATTGGTACATCACAATCCTCTTTATGATCCTCTTTCTTATTCTTTTGGTACAACAGCCCAACTCCAGAGCTTTCCAACCTGAGACCAATGATCCTCTGATTATAGATCAGCAAGCTAAATAGATTTTTCTCCCTCATTCTCTTCTAGGAGAATTGATTCCATTAGAAGCAATAAGGGAACATTTATATATATGGATCATCTATCCCAGGGATGTCAAACTGGCGGCCCGCGGGCCGGATGTGGCACACACAGGCCTTGCCTACCCTGATTCCGCAAAGGCAAAAAACATTGCAATACATCACAATATGTCATGTGACGTGATCAAGTTTGATACCCAAGAATAACTCTGTTATACTTATTAGAGTAAATAAATAATTATTTCTAGTAAGTGTTGGTAGTCCTTGACTTACAATTCACAATCATTCACTAGTCATCTGCTTGAAGTGACTTATGACAGCCCTCACATTTATGACCATTGCAGCATCCGCAGCTTACATGATCAAAATTCAGGAGCTTGGCAACCAGCATGTCTTTACAACAGTTGCAATGTCCCAGGATCATGTGATCATCACTTGCGACCTTCCCAGGGGACTTCCAACAAAGTCAGCTGGGGAAGCTGGATATGCATAATAATAATGGTGATTCACTTAACAATCATGGTAAAAAAGGTCATAAAATGAGGCGCAACTTGCTTGACAGCCTCAGAGCTTAGCAACAAGAAGTTTCAACCCCAATTGTGATCATAAGTTGAAGACTGTTTTTCAACTCTAATTCTTTGCATACTGTATCAAAATAAGAATAAAACGCAAAAATGAGATAGTAATGTGAAAATAAGATAACTTAATTTGGGACTGATTGAAATTCAGTTGTGGTTAGACCCATCAAAATGAATGAGACTAATTGTGGTTAATTATTTTCATTGATTTTTCTTTAGCGCAACTTAAATTCAGATTTAAATTGGTGGATCTGTGCAACATCCTTGCCATTCATAGGAAAGATGATATCAAAGGATTATAGGAATTTCATAACATATAATGATGTATAATATAAATTTTCTAAAGCCATTTTAAGGCTCTCCAACTGCTTTTTAATTTCTTTAACATCTTTAATAAAACATAGTAAAATGAAAGGTCTCTGTGGACCAAAGTTTCCTATTATAAATTCTTAACTTGATAATTAATTTTCTAGGGAATAAAGAAAAGAAACAAACTTATTAATTTTACTCATTGCTTTTGACCTTCAGTAACCTTAATTGAGAATAGGAGTTTAGAAACCCAAATCTAATTTTCATTAAGCAATATGGAATCAACTCATTTCTAAAAAGGCTAAGAAATTTCCACTCTTATAAAAGAAATCCAGAGTCTTGTAGCTTCTCCAGGACTAGTTATCATTCCTTCAGTAAAGGTTTAGGGGAGCAGCAAAACTTCATTAGTCTTGTATTACAGGACATGTGTAGTGTTGACAAAGTTTCTTTGTTCCACCATAATTACTTTGAGATTAACAATGGAATATCGTGAAAGCTGAGATTTTGGGCCACTGCCTTATTGCTATTTTGAGTTCTGATATGCAATTTCTATTCCTTTATTTCATTTATTCAGAATCTGGCTAGTTTCCCCTATGCAGAATTCATATACCAGGAAAGACAATGGAATTATAATACAGTACATTAGAAAAATGCTTGATTGAATAATTGAATAACAGAGTTGGAAGGGACCTTAGAGGTCTTCTAATCCAATCCCCTACTCAAGTTGTCCAGTCTCATCTTAAGAACCTCCAGTGTTGGAGCACTCATAACTTCTGGAGGCAATTATTCCATTGATTAACTATTCTATCAGGAAATTTCTTCTTTGTTCTAGGTTGCTTTCTTTCCCTGACTAGTTTCCATCCATTGCTTCTTGTTTTGCCTTCAGGTGCTTTTGAGAATAGGTTGACTCTTTCTTCTTTTTGGCAGCCCCTCAAATATTGGAAGTCTGCTATCATGTCATCCCTAGTCCTTTTTTTTTTTATTAAACAAGACATACCCAATTCCTGCAACCGTTCTTCATACGTTTTAACCTCCAGTCTCTTAATAATCTTTGTTGCTCCTCTCTGCACTCTTCCCAGAATCTCAACATCTTTTTTATATTGTGGTAACCAAAATTGGATGCAATATCCCAAGTATATTAGCATCCAACCTTGTTTTCTCTTTCTTTCTCTGTATTTAAATCCCATAATCCCCATTACTCCCCATCTAAATAATAATAATAATAATAATAATAATAATAATAATAATAATAATGATGATGATGATGATGATGATGATGATGTTGGAAGGGACCTTGGAGGTCAACTAGTCCAACTCTTCCCCCATTTGCTACGTAAAATTGAATCCATGCATCTCTATATGTTTTTTGACCAGATGCCAATCAAGAGCACCCAAGGAAATCTTACTCCCGTAAAGATATGAATTCTGTCATATCAGAGAGGTGAAAATCTATTTATTACAAAACCTTCCTGACAATTCATTATTTTCACAAACAAATTTACAGATTATAAGAATTTTGGAATGAAAAGAACAGAGTTTTGGTTTGCATAGTACATTTATTCAACAATAAAGTTTTTTTTATGATTGTGGACCAGAGAAAGGAGACAAGAGAATTTAAATTTTACTCACTTAAACAATTAATATGGTTGCTCATTTCAAAGCAATGATCTTGGATGCTATACAAAATGAAAGCAAACAATAATTACACCAACCGTCTGAATAATACAGTTCAACTCAAACATATAATTCTCAATTTACAGTTGAAAACAACCACCATAAAAACAATCAACTAATACCTAATTGAATTTATACATTCAGACCAAAATGGATTTCTACCAAAGAGACACATTAAAAATAATTTAAGAGTGATAATGGACGTATTAGAATACTATGAACTACATCCAGGGAAACAACTGGCATTCCTAGATGCTCAAAAGACAATTGATAATATTTCCCGGCAATTTATGACTCAGCAATTACAAATAATGAACTTTGGACAGAACTTTATAAACATGATAAAAACAATATACAACAAACAAAAGTGATTGTGAATGGAGATTATACTGAGAACTATGAGATAAGAAAAGGTACAATGCAAGGATGTCCACCAAGTAGCCTTGGTGGAGCAGTGGGCTAATGCCTCCTTAAGTAACACCAGCTGCCTGCAATTAGTGCAGGTTCGCATCCCACCAGGCTCAAGGTTGACTCAGCCTTCCATCCTTCCGAGGTAGGTAAAATGAGGACCCAGATTGTTGGGGGCAATTAAGCTGACTTTGTAATAATGCCGCTTGGGTGTGTGTGTGAAAGCCCTAATAAGCAGGCATATACATAGAATGAAGGCTACTGCTAAGCTTGTAAGCCGCCCTGAGTCTTCGGAGAAGGGCGGGATATAAATGGAATAAAAATAAAATAAAAATAAAAATTATCTCCATTGTTATTCATTACCACTCTGGAAGTCTTAAATAGAAATATCAGACAAGATACAGGAATTAAAGGACTGGAAATAAAAGGCGAAACATATAAATTACAAGCTGATGATTTGGTATTTATTTTAGAAGAACCTTTGGAGATGATTCCTAAATTACTGGGAAAGGTAGAACAGTACATAGAAATGGCAGGACTGAAAATAAACAGAGAAAAAAACTAAAGTAATAGTTAAAAATCTTACAGACAAAAAAAAAAACAAATGTCAGAAAAAACAGAATTAGTTAAAATATTTGGATATACATTTAACAGCAAGATGTTCAACAATAAAAGAAGATAACTACACAAAATTATTGAATCAAATTAAACTGAATTTTGAAAAATGGAAAAATTTGCAATTGTCAATATTAGGAACAATTGCTACAGTGAAAATGAATGTATTGCCAAAAATCTTATTTTTATTTCAAACAATACCCATAAAACGAGAATTTGTTTTCAAGATTAAAATTCATTAATTTTGAAATTTGTCTGGCAAGGAAAGATTAGCAAAAATGTTTAAAAATATGTCAGATAGATGTTGGAAATGAAAACATAAGTCAGGCGCCTATTATCATGTTTGGTGGACATGTGATAAAGTAAAGAATTATTGGGAAAAGATACATAATTGGGAAAACATGTAGATTTTAAACCTTAACTATTTTTATTAGGTCGAAAAGATTAACAACAAAGCCTATATTTGATTTTACATGTCACAACAGCGGCAAGAATAATATTTGCACAACATTGGAAAAATGAAGGAATACCATCAGATGAAGAAATAATTAAAAAAATACTAGAATGCGCAGAGATGGACAGATTGACTATGAGACTGAAGGAAAAAGAAGAAACAGAATATTATCAAACTTGGGACTTATTTTACTGATGGTTAGAGGAAAGAATAAAGGATTAGGAATTAAATATGTATTTAAACCCAGATAGCACGTTGGTTGAAAAATTATTATTGTATGTATGGAAAAAATAAATAAAACCTTATAAAAAGCCTCAATCAACTAGCAGAATTTGCAGAATTTCATGCAAATTACCCAAATGCCTTGGATAATAGCCAGGTCTTCAATGCCTTATGAAAGGTTAATAAGCTTGGGACCACCTGGATCTCTGAAAAGATGTAGTTCTAGAGCAAGGACCAAGTTGACATTGGTTGATAGGAGAGACCTGAAGTTTCCTCATCTTGCTAGTTCTGGTAAGGTGAGCAGAAATAACTGGAGACAGGCAATCCAACAAATAGCCTGACCCTATGCCATGTAGCGCTTTATAGGTGACAACCAGCACCTTGAATCTCTCCTGCATAGGTCACAGAGCAGTGACTATTATGTAGAATGCCAAAAATTGCCTGTGTAGTTTCACGGTGGGCCATCAACAGCTTCCATGTGTTCTTTAAAGCAGTCCCATCTACAAAGTGTTACAGTAATCCAAACAGGAGCTAAGACACGAGTCATAATGAACAAGGTTTCCTGGTCCAGGAGTCACTGCAGTTGGTGAACCAGATTAATTAGTGAAAAGACTATGTTTAGTATAGTAATGTACAATAAATGTAAATAATGCAAGATCAAATAATCTGCAGAGTACTGCTAAATATCTACCTTAACATTCATGGTGAGTTATAATTCTATTTTGAGTCCTTGAATCTAGGAGTCAACATTCAGTAACTAAAGATGTGACTCTGGGATTTTATCAGGTGAAACAAAGCAAGTATAAACTTCTCAGACTGCCCTGGGAAGAGTGTAAAAATAGGACATATCAATCTAGATTGAGAATCTGTGGCAAACTAGCCACCCAGTAGCACATGTTCAATATAGAAAACCAGAAGAAACCTGGAAAAATGCCAACTGTGTTTATTTAATTTGTATGGTTTATATTTAAATATGTTGGAGGTGTTTTTAATTTTTGGCCATTCTAATTCCTAAATGGAGATGAATCACTTCACAAAAACCTTTGTAATCAACAGCCTATCCATTACCAGTTTGCCACTCAAATAATCTTGCATACCTCGAACAGCATCAGTCCTGCTGGAGATGCCTCCAGCTTCTTCATAAAGGAATTTTCTTTCTCTTTATAAAATCCTTGATGGTCTCCTTGACCTTCTCATTCCTTAAGGTATAAATAAAAGGGTTCAGCAGTGGAGTGACCACTACAGTTAGAACTGCCACTGCTTTCTGGATATCCCGAGAGCGTTCCTTGTTAGATAAGGAATACATAAAAATGGCACTGCCGTAGAAGATGGAAGCCACCGTGATGTGAGATGCACAAGTGGAATAGGCCTTCTGCTGACCTTTGGTAGCTTTCATCCGAAAGATGGTGACAATTATGTAGAGGTAAGAGACAGCAGTGACTGACAAAGAGCTGAGGAGTACCACAGAGGATAGGGTGGAGGCTAAACTCAAAAGGACATGGACATCATTGCAAGAAAGGGTGATCATTGGACTGTAGTCGCAGAAGAAGTGATCTATGATGTTGGAGTCACAGAATGATAACTGAAAGATCAAGCAGAAGGAGACAATGGTAGACAGGAATCCTCCGATCCAGCAGAATAGGACCAAACAAATGCAAAGACAATTGTTCATGATGGTGGCATAGCGAAGTGGATGGCAGATGGCAACGTAGCGGTCAAAGGACATCACAGCAATGAGGATGAATTCAGTGGTTCCAAGGAAGAAATACAAATAGCACTGGGCAGAACAGGCTAGGAAAGAGATGGCTTTGTTCCTGGATATAAGGTTCATCAACATTTTAGGGGTGATGGACAAGACAAAAAGGACCTCCAAGAGGGAAAGGTTGCAAAGGAAGAAATACATCGGGGTACGAAAGCATTGATTGAAGCCTACCAGTAGGATGATGGTGAAATTCCCAGCAAGTGTTAACAGAAAAACTACTAAGAGCAGAGTAAAAACACCTATTTCCAGAGACCTAGACAGCTGGAAACCAATTAAAATGAATTCTGTTACCTGCTCCATGTTTGTTCCATTGTAATTTCTTGATCTCATGTCTAAGTTGAGCTTTGGAAAAAAAAATAAACACAAAGTGTTCATGTTGGAGCTTGCTGTTTCTTTCTTTCTTTTTTTTTGTTTCTTCAGATAAGCCACTGTACTTCCCTCCTGAAACCCTTCCTCACTAAAAAAAAACAAATCATTAATTTCTCTCCTAATATTTTGGAAATCCAAAAACCAGTTCCCCTTTGAAATCTAATGCAACGAATTGTTCTAAAGCAATTTATGGAGATTGAACCAAGGTACTGCACACTTATTTGGTGTATATTAGGTGGCGACCCAAGAATTGATCAACTGCAAAGATCAACAATCATTCTAGATGGAAAAAGCAGTTAACTTCACGAGTACATAGAAGAAAATAGTACACAACAAATACAGTATAGGCAAATTCCTCATTAGTGATTTACAGTGTCACCCAACTTTAGAGTGGCAATATAAAGGTTGCATTTTGTGATGTAATATCACAGTGATGGCTGCATGATTCTCTAAGAAAGCATAAGTGAAGAAATAATGAAAAGGCTACAAAACACTAAAGAAAAGAAGTTAAAGAATGACCAACAGCTGATTGATTTTACTGTAGTTTAGAATCTGGGATGAACGTTGTCTGATTGATGCATTGGAGATGTAATATCTCAACCCAAAAAATGGATTGATTCAGTCATAAATGCAAGCCTTTTGACTGAAATTAGCCAGAAAGTTATAATCAGAGGTTGTAAAGAGAGCCAGTGAGATGTAGTGGGTAATGGGTTGAACTAGTTACCAAGAGGAGCAGGTTCTGATCCAGCCACAGGTTCCTACTGGTTGGCTTTGGACAGCCACATTCTCTCAGCCCATACAGCTAAACACAAAATCACTGACATCTTTAACTTACCTATAGATTATGTCTTCAATCATCGGGTTCAATAAAGACTAAAATATTAAGGAGATACTTATAAGAAGGCATCTGGGAAGGTTCATTCTTACCTATTATAAATTTTCAACTTAGCTATATAATGTCAGGGGAATTTGAGTCTCCAGCTGATATTGAAGAATTGTCTTGCCCAGAGATCTTCAGTACCTTCAGACAAACATTAAAGGAAAGAAGGAAAGACTGAATTGATGATTATGTAGTAGAAGGAATGACAGAACATTGAAGTGGCGGGAAAAGGGATATCAGCCTAGAATCCCTATGTAGCCACAACAGAATAAGTCCAACCGCCCTTGAGTGCCATTGAACTTTATCTCATTCTAAGCAGTTACCAACTGTTAGTTGAGAAGATTGCTGTGCACAGGCTTTTAGCAATAAATCAATTTAATTGAACTTTCTTGTATGGACCTAATCTTTCACACCTGAGAGGTTTATAGACTTGGGGAGTTAAAAAAATGTTAAGGAGGGAAGGGAAAAAGTAAGCTGGCAACTACTTGATTAAAAAAAGGGCAGAAGTCCTAATTCTGTTTTTTTTTTCTTCTTTTTCTTTCACTCATTTTTATTTTATAGCTTCTCTTTTTCTTATTTACCTTTTTTCTTCTTATTTCTTCTCTTTCCTTATTTACTAAAGGAAAGAAAGCCAAATGACCATTATTTTGTTCCACTGCAGCTGGTCAAATAGAACAAAATGTTACCCACATATAAAGTTACATATATTAACCACAGATCTTCGTTTGTGAGCAGTAGAGCCTCACATAGATCACCTACGCACAGGACAAAGTTGTAACTCTAAGCCTGAACAAACCAAGGAAATAATGCATTGATAGAATTAGATTCAGAAACGGAACTTGTTAAAGATTGTATGATAAAATGGGCCCAGAATATTCAAGAACCAATAACGATGGATACTTGGGAAACAATCTGGGTCAGAAATGTAAAATTTACACAGGCACAAAATTTAAGAAAGAATTTTTATAAGATGTTTTATAGATGGCATTTAGATCCTAAGAAATTGGCATCTATGTATTCAAATTATCAGCCTAAATGCTGGAGGTGTGGTTGTGATGATGCAACCTATTATCATATATGGTGGACTTGTAAAAAAGTAAAAGCTTTTTGGATTAAAATTTGGTGGAATATGCAGAAGATATTTAAGAAAAAGATAAAATTTTCTCCATAATTATTTTTGCTGGGTATTACTATTGACTCTACTGCTATAGAAACTAAATTGATGCTGAATTTAATAACGGCAGCAAGACTTTTGGTAGCGCAATATTGGAAGAAGGAGGATTTGCCTACTATAGAAGAATGGACTTTAAAAGTTTCGAACCTGGCAGAATTGGCGAAAATCTCAGCATATTTGAAAGACCATTCGCAACAAAGATATATTTTGGAATGGAGAAGATGGATTGATTATATCCAGAATAAATATGGGACCAAAAAGTTTCATTTAGCATTTGAATGAGTATTAGATTTATAAGATTTATTATTATTTAGTTATTTTTAAGGTGAGTTAAAGTGCGATAGGACTCAAAGTGTTATTATAGTTAGTTTGCATATTATAGTTTAAGATTGTTAGGTTACAATGGCACTGATTTATAATAATTTATTCAGCAAATGTATAAATATTACTTCCAAATCTTGCCTTCTCCTTTATCAATCCATAACCAATTCCCACCTCCCTGGTTTAGCTGTGGAAACACAAGTAGCTTGTGAACATAGCTTCCTGTTTGGACTTCTTGTTCTTGTTGTTGTTAGCTGCGAAGTCGTGTCCGACCCATCGCGACCCCATGGACAACGTTCCTCCAGGCCTTCCTGTCCTCTACCATCTTCTGGAGTCCATTTAAGCTCATGCCTACTGCTTCAGTGACTCCATCCAACCACCTCATTGTCTGTCGTCCTCTTCTTCTCTTGCCCTCAATCTTTCCCAGCATTAGGCTCTTTTCCAGTGAGTCCTTCCTTCTCATTAGGTGGCCAAAGTATTTAGGTTATTTAGGATAAGTCTCACATTGTGGGATCAGTAAACATATGGATGGGGTAATTCCAAAAGTCTTTGGAAAAGGTCTACATTTTTAAAAAACATTGATAAAGTTTTTGGACTGCTGGAAAGCAACGGATCAATTTTCTGCCAGTCTTACTGGAAGGCCAATTAATATGAGCAGGTCAATGGCAGGAACTTTGGCAATGAACCGATTTGCTTAGAGGAAAATAAATAGAGTCTCTTGAAATGAACTTCCTGTGTTAGGAACTTACTGGTTATGTTGATCTATGAGGGCAAAGTCTTTTTTATTATCTGGGCTTAAAGGAGCATGAGAGTTACTGTTTCCAGTTGGTGGAATGTCCAAAGTAGGAGCTTGATAAGAGTGATACCATTTTCTGTACCACTGAGAAGAAAACTACATCAGTGGCCTCATGCAATGGCTTGTATCCTGAAATGAAACATAGAGCTTAGGATATAAATAGGAACTCTCCAAACTAAAGTTATCAGAAGAAATCCAAACTTACATCTCTCTTCCAAGGACAGCTTCTACACATTGACAATTTTCTCACCAGGAAGGTAAGTATGTGACACTCACTTCACTGCACTGAGGCTACTTTCCACACATAGATCTGGGTCATCCAGGAAGGAGAGACGACCAACAGCTAATGGGTTCTGTCAATGTGCATCTGTTTTCTACCCTTCCTCCTATTGTGTGTCTGTATTTATGTCTAGGTGTGCCATGGAAGGGCTTCATATCTTCTGTTGTGAATCACTCATCAGAAGGGAAAAGGGAGTGGGGCTTTGAATCAAAGTTATGAATGGAATGGATGGAGTAAAGTGGAGTGGAGTGGAGTGGAGTGGAGTAAAATAGAATAGAATAGATTTGACCAAGTGTGATTGGACACATGAAAAATTTGTCTCTGGTACGTAAGCTCTCAGTGTACATAAAAAAGTGCAAATGACAGGCTCAATAATTCCTCTATAGAAATGTATCAGCAGATCCTTGGGCAATCTGAGCTTTCTGAGCTTCCAATCTGATGCAGAAAAAACATTCTTTGTTGTGTCTTTTTAATGATGGCTGTAATGTTAAGTGTCCATTTCAAGTCCTGGGAAATTATAGAGCCCAGAAACTTGAAGGTCTCTACTGTTGATATTGTGTTGTCTAATACTATAAGAGCTGGTAGAATAGAAGAGCTCCTCCTAAAATTCACTATCCTCTCTACAGTTTTAAGTGCATTCAGCTCCATATTGTTCCAGCAGCACCACAGGGCCAGTTGTTCAATCTCCTGACTATATGCAGACTCATCACAGTCTTACATGAGACCAAATGACAGTTGAATGCAGTTGTTCCAATCTCAAAATGGATGAAGCCCAATGCCAGATGCTCTTCCCCACAAGCTACATTCTGCAGGCATTGATAGCTTGGTTGGGATAATTCCAAAAGTCCTTGGAAAAGTTTCTGATTTTTAAAAACATTAACGTTTGGGGGGAGGTTTCTCAAAAACAACCAACCCATTTTCTGCCAGTCTTACTGAAAGGCTGGTTAATATGACCAAATCAATAGAAGGAATGTTGGCAATTAATTGGTTGACTTAGGGAAAAAGACACAAAGCTTTTTAAAACCTACCTTCCCATGTTAAGCTTGATATTAGCAACTCACTGTTTCTGTTGACATGTGAGGGTAAAGTCCTTTTTATTATCTGGGCTTAAAGGAGCAGGATTTACTTTGAACTATGTATGAGTTGGAAGATGTATTTAACTGTGTTAATGTAATTCAGCTTTCTCCAAAGAGGTCATTACTGACCCCTAAGAGTTGATGGGACTATCCAAGCACTTTTTATTATTATTATTCCTAGTTCTATTATTTATTTATTTATTTATTTATTAATGGGATTTATATCCCGCCCTATCTCCCGAGGGACTCAGGGCGGCTAACAACAACAAAACTTAAAGTTCTCTGTACAGTAAATTAAAAAATAAAATTTGAAATAAATTAAAATAAATTAAAGAATAAAGTTAGAATTGTAAATATAATTAAAATCCCTGTCAGTCTAGGTCAGCCAGGTGGAAAAGGAGTGTTTTGAGGCTGCGGCGAAAGGACTGGAGATCTTGGGCCATCCGAAGCTCAGGGGGGAGCTGGTTCCACAGGGCTGGCACTCCCACAGAGAAGGCTCTTCCCCTGGGGGTCGCAAGCCGACATTGTCTAGCCGACAGTACCCTGAGGAGGCCTTCTCTGTGTGAGCGTACTGGGCGATGGGAATTCGTTCCCGGCAGCAGATGGTCCTGCAAGTATCCCGGGCCTAAGCCATGTAGGGCTTTAAAGGTAAGAACCAGCACCTTAAATCTCACTCGGAGGGCAACTGGTAGCCAATGCAGGTCACGCAGGAGGGGTGTAATATGGGTGTATCGGGGTGCTCCCATCACTACCCGTGCAGCTGCACTATGCACCAGTTGAAGCCTCCGGGTGGTCTTCAAGGGCAGCCCCATGTAGAGAGCATTACAGTAGTCTATACGGGAGGTAACGAGTGCGTGGGTGACTGTACGTAGGGCATCTCAGTCTAGAAAGGGGTGCAACTGGTGTACCAGGTGAATCTGGGCAAATGACCCCCATAATACTATTAGTTAAAGTAGTATTTACTAATTTTTAGTCATGTAATAATTGTTGGGTGTTGATGAACAATCTAAAACTTCATCAAGTTGTTAAGCTCAAGAGTTTGGAGAGCTTAAGGAAATTCAATTCATTTTATACTTCAGCACCCATATTTGGTCGGAAAGACATTTAGGGGGAGACTAAAAGTGACCATTCTCATGGAAACCACTAAGGACCCAGAGTAACCTTAAAAGTCCAGAGCTCTTTTAAAAGTGGTCCCTAAGTTGTGATTTCAAAGACTGTATATGGAAAAATGATTATATCCATTAAGTCATATGGTAGTTTGCTTCCCTTCTGGCCCCAAATACATTTGGGACAGTGATCTGCAAACACACAGTTCTCAGCAACACAGAGGATATGGATTTTTGGAAAACAGTCTCCATTCATCTCCACTCAGACCCACCTTCTCCTTAAAAGATCAGTTCATCCTTCTAGTGAAAAGTAACATGCCTTCATAAAAGTCTTTTGACCCATACACAGTGATAAAAGCTTAAGAGGCTTCATTCCATTCTCGACTTCTGGTTTGCCCCACAGCCACTATGGATGGTTGGGAAACTTGCTCTCTCTCTCCCGTCCAGTTTTACATCACTGGGGGGCCCTGAAAAGGGCCAAAAGTTGCCCCAAAGAGGCAACCAGCAAGGAGGGGCACTCACTGGATCACAGGAGAGCCATCTGGTGATCCCTCGAAACTGGCAGATGAAAGGACCGGCCATTGTGGCTCATCCCTAGGCTGTGAACAGCCGAAGTCACATTTTCCACCAGGCAACTCTTAAAGCAGTGCAGAAGAGACTGGGTGAGATCTACCTCTTTTACACCCTAATTGCTTTCTGTACCTCCTTAAGCTGCTAAGCATTCTCCCCCCCTGCGGCGAGGGAAGGGGGACTTTAGCCCTCCCTCCAGAAAGAGCGGTGACTAAATACCCAGGGGCATTTTAAACGTTGGAAAAGTAACTGAATCTCAATTGGAACTTTATTTCTTAAAGCATGTAGACTGAAAGATTTTTTTATTTCTTATTTTTCATTATTTACTTCTGTTGGAAATCTGGGTTTCTTCTTATAAAAAAAAGAAAAACTGAAAAGATTAAAAGGGCCTCCTTAGGGTTCCGCCGGTTAGAGATTGCTGGCGGGTGATTCCCAGGGGGAGGGCGTTCTCTGTGGGTGCGCCCGCCCTTTGGAATGAACTGCCGATGGAACTTCGGACTGCCCCCGACCTTCGCTCGTTTCACCGGGACTTAAAAACCTGGTTGTTTGAATTGTCTGGCCTGGACTGAGGGATTTTAAATTATATTAAATTAAATTAAATTAAACTAAATTAAATTAATTTTAAATTTCAATTTTAATGTTATCTTAATTTTGTGGGCTTGTATTAATTTAATTGTATTTTATTCTCTCTTTTTGTATTGTTTTTAGCTTGCCCTGTGAACTGCCCTGAGTCCTTTGGGAATAGGGCGGTATATAAATTCAATAAATAAATAAATAAGATAACTTTGGGACTCAAAGGGAAAGTTTAAAAGAGGCCTGGTTGACTCCCCAGGGAAATAGATAAGATACATAACCTTGAGAGCTCTGAAACAACAGCTGTGAAAGGCTCTGTGTTCCCTAACTAGGAAAAAAATCTCTCATGGATTTTCTAAGTGTAAAGCCTTCAGTTTAAAATATCAATATGAAAGAAGGCCAGGAACAAAATTTCTTTATGGATGAAGATCAACAAACTCTCGCTATGTTGAAAACACTAATTCAAACTCTTACCACTACCAATGAAATACTAAGAGGCTATGTGAAGGAACAAGAAGACAGTCCAGATATGAAAGCCCAAACTTTGACCACAGCTAAACAACCATCTATACAAAATATAATAGAAAAAATGAAACTTTCAAATACTATGACAGAAGAATCTACAATTCAACAAATATTGACATTTGAAAATCCAGAAAAGATATCGACAATTTGGGAAAAGGAAAAGGTTTCTTATACAACACAAAAGGAACTAGAGGACCTAGAAAAAGAACAGTTGGATGAGAAGACAAACAATTCAGAACAACTGAATCAATCCCTGAACAAAAGTAAAAACCCCAATTAAAATTAAAATTAAATTAAAATTAAAATTCTCAGCCTGGGCCAGAGAGCTCGAAGAGCCAGGTCTTATCTGTATGTAATTGAATTACTACTACCCAGTCACCATGCTGCTTTTCAAATATGTGAATGCAATATTAGAAAATCAATAAAATTTGTAAAAAAAAAAAAGTTAGCATTCTCATGGAAACCACTAAGAACCCAGAGTAACCTGAAAAGTCCAGAGCTCTTTTAAAAGTGGTCCCTAAGTTGTAATTTCAAAGACTGTATATGGAGAAATGATTATATCTATGAAACAGAACCATATAGAATATATTCTATTGGTTTGATTAAATTTTAATTAAATTGTCATTAAAATTAAGTCATATGGTAGTTTGCTTCCCTTCGGGCCCCAAATACTTTTAGGACAGTGGTCTGCACACACACAGTTCTCAGCAACACAAAGGATATGGATTTTCGGAAAACCGTCTCCATTCATCTCCTCTCAGACCCACCTTCTCCTTAAAAGATCAGTTCATCCTTCTAGTGAAAAGTAACTGTAAAGAAGAGAAAGGAGACACTCCACATAGAAGACAAAGTCCATGGAGAAATGGGAGGATCAGGTATGAGTTATAACCACCTGGACATGCCTTCATAAAAGTCTCTCGACCCATTCCCAGTGATGAAAGCTCAAGAGGCTTCATTCTATGGCTTGTATTCTGAAATGAAACATAGAGATTAGGATATAAATAGGAACTCTCTAAACAAAAGTTATCAGAAGAAACCCAAACTTTCACTACTTTTCTAAGGAAAGCTTCTACACGTTGACTTTTTTTTTTCCACCAGGAGGGTAAGTATGAAACCACTTTGATCTACACTGTTCTAAGGCTACTTTCCACACATAGCTCTTTGATCCTTTCTCTCTATATGCTCTGGAGTTTGCAAAACAGCCGTGGTTTCTTCCTATCCTCACAAACTTTTCAGAATTACTCATGGAGTAAACTTGAATCTAGCTGGCAGTAGTGATACAGAATTATATCCATGTACCTGGTGAATCTCTTAATGAAGTAGATTTCTTTCTTTGTATACAGAGTAGTTGGAGGCTTCATTTTGGCTCAGAGTGTACCTGTATACTTCCTTTCCTCTCCCTCACATATTTACCTGGACCGTACTGTGTCTTTGGCAATCATTCTGGGTTTAACCATAGTTCATTATTTATTAATAGATCATTAGATTTTGGTGTAGAGGTTAAAGTATCTGGCTAGAAACTAGAAAATGTAAGTTCTAGTCCCGCCTTACACATGAAAGTCCTCTTAGTGACCTTGGGCCATCTATTCTCTCTCAGCCCAATTCACATCAGAAGTTGGATTAAGCCTGGGGAGACCCAGGATTCCGTACCCCCATGTTCCCTCCATGGCTTTGGGCCAATCATTTTCAGCCAGCACACTTCCCAGATTTATTGTGATAGGGATAAAATAAAGCATGATTCTTATCTAAATTTCCTTGGGTTCTTGGAAGTCAGGGAGAACAAAGATCTAATAAGAAAGATAATTATCAAGGAAAACCATGGGTGGTAACCAGGCTCATTTTTAGTTTCTCATCAATTATATCTTTAGGAAATAAACATGAGAAGGTTTCAGTTAGGCAAGCTAGGATAGCAATTTTCTCTGCCAAAAAGGGTAAACATTTGAGATAAGTGACGGGAAAGCTACCCAAGCACACTACATGGTTTAGAGTAAAGTCCAGATCAACATGCAAAGAGAGATCAGGGTTTGACCTTAAAAAGCAGAACAACACATTCACAGATTCATTACAATGGGGAGGTCAAAGTAATAGCCTATTCTTGTCTGCCAAAACAGTTGTTGATCCCAGAGGAAAAGTAAGTAAGACACTCAAATAGACTGGACGTCTCTGGCTTCCAGAAGCTCCCAGAAATCTCCTTCTGTCAGTGAGAGGGAGAGCTTATATCAAAACAGGAAACAAAATCTCAACCTTGGGAAATATAGAAGTGGACAACTTGAGGTCCCAGGACTGAACCCATCCACATGGACCATTTCTGTGGCCCTGACAGACCTTCTAACCTGATTTCATTACAGTCAGCAACCACATTATGCACAGACACCCATTTTAAGACTGCAAACAAACAAGAGAATTCATTGTTCAAAAATATTCTTTGATACATTGCAAACCATCCAAAGATGGGTAACTATATGATTTTTTTTAGAGAAGATAGATGATAGATAGATAGATAGATAGATAGATAGATAGCAGGCAGGCAGGCAGATGATTGATAGATAGATAGATGATAGAATAACCAATATTACAATATTCTGCTTCATTCTGCAATGGCAAGTTGAGTTTATATTGCTCCTCTCCTTTGTCATCTGTATTTTTCTCTAGGTCTCTCTAGTTCCCAACTTTTAAAATCTTAGTTTTATTTCTCTAAAAATTACTTCATCTTGTTTTCTGCCTCTTTGCAGACAGACAGCAAATATTATTATTATTTAGCGTATGATGAGAACATAATAGAAGATGAAGAAGTTTATCCTGATGGAAAGATGCAGGAAAATAACCAAAGCCCTAAGCAAAAGTGTTGAAACCATTTTTAAGACCAAAACAATGAGAAAACACTTGGAGGTATCTCAGACAGATACCTCCCTAATTGGTTTTCTGCTTTGGTCTACCTGGTGGAGCTGACAATATTTTTCGTCTTACCATTCCTTCCTTCCTTCCTTTGACCACCTTCTTGTCAACTCTCCTTTCCAAACACATTACTTAGCATCCTTCTCTCATTTTAGCAAAAATCATTCCTTAGATGCATTTTTTTTCCTCAACCGGAACCTCTTTCACTTCATCATTTCATCAGGCAAACCTTTTTGCAACTCTTCTTAGAATAACTCCACACACTGTGGGTTTTTGAAACAACTTCTGTTCAGCAGCCTCTTTCTTTACCTTCACTTTCCATTCCTTCTGGTGGGACATAATTATCAAGCATCAGGGAAATCAGGAGATCCAGGCAGTTCAAAGGTGTACACAGATTTATTGTAAGCTTAAGCTCTCTACAAGAATCTGAACTACTAACAGTCAAGGGAAATTAGTGGGAGCTAAGACTAGAAATGAATTCAAAGTGGGCTGGCCTTAGATCTCTTGTGGGTAGGAAGCAAATGCTTTTGCAGCAGCGCCCCCCCCCACAGCCCAATCAAGCTTGGAAAAGGCCTCCGGAGCCTGGATCAGGCCATTGGAGGGGGGGTTGCAGAAGCGTTCCCCGGCCTCAAATCTGGGTGGCAGAGAGCAGACGACAGAGAGGTGAGTCCGGCACGGCAGGAAGGGAGGAAGAAGCATGAGGTATCTTGGCGGGTTGGGGAGGCCTTGGGGGCCTGTTCCAGCACTAGGCCCTCCATGGCCTTCCCCACCCTGAGATACCTCGTGTTTGCTTAATCAGCCGCATGCATTTTAACAAGCAAGGGAATGATCTTGTACCTCGAACGAGATTCATTCTACGAGTTTTTGAGTTACAAGTGGAATGGGCAGGTTCTATTACACTCATAACTCGAGGACTACCTGTATCAATAATACAATGCATTGCCCGACTCACTGCTTGGTGTCTTCCTTCAGCCTGACCAAGTATATCTTTCTTTAACTACCGTTTCCTTGGCATGTTATCTCTGTAATATTTCAAGTCATAGTCTTCTCATTCGAGCTTCTAAGGAAGTTTATTACAGATAGTCCTCAACTTACAACAGTTTGTTTAGTGACCGTTCAAAGTTATGACCGTTTTTCACACTTACAACCATTGCAGCATCCCCAGAATAATGTGATCAAAATTCAGACTCCTGGCAATTGACTCATATTTATGACGGCTGCAGTGTCCCAGGGTTTTGTGATCATCTTTTGTGAACTTCTGATAAGCTAAGTCAAGGGGGAAGCCAGATTTGCTTAACAACTGTGGCAGAAGTCGTAAAATGGGGAAAAATTCACTTAACAAATGTCTCACTTAGCAACAGAAATTTTGGGCTCAGGTGTGTTCCTATTCAGAATGTTCTTACTCTAAGATTTGATTTTTCTAGCCTGCTCTTAGATAGATTGGAAATTTCGTTTCAGTTCTGCATCACCTAGAGGAAATATTGAATACAGATAAAAATATCTCTGTCTGTTTGTATAAATGTCTCTGTCTGTGTATCTGAATTTCTATTTATGTATCTGTATGCATTTGTACAGGTAAGTCCCCAAGTTACAACCATTTGGTTTGTGACCTTTTGTAGTTACAATGGCAGTGAAAAAAAGTGACTTATGATCGGTATTCACGCTGCTGACCGTTGCAGCATCCCCAAGGTCAGGTGATCACCTGACATGTATTTATGACAATTGCACATATCATCACCATTTGTAATCTTCCCAGCTGGCTTCCAACAACCAAATCAATGGGGAAAGCCCAATTCGCTTAACATCTGCATGATTTATTTAACAGTTGCAGTGAAAAGGTCATAAAATGGGACAAAACTCAGTTAACAACTGCTTTGTTTGCCAATAAAAATTTTGGGCTCAGCTGTGGTCATAGGGTGAGGACTACTTGTATAGAGAGAGAGACACACACACATACAAATATTTAATTTAGAACTAGGTAAGGAGACCACTTAGTGCACAAATCACAAGGGCCCACAGCTCAACTGCATATGTAGCCATTACCTGAGAAGTTTTAATGTTAAATGAGGAAGTCAGAGGATCCCTTAGAATAGTCATGTCAAGTGCAGAAAAATCTGGAAGTCCAGGCAGTTCAAATGAACATACAGGTTTATTGCAAGCTTAAGTTCTCTACAAAAATCTTAACTATTAGCGGTCAAAGCAAATTGGCAGTAGATAAGAGTCAATGAAATTCAAGGCGGGCTGGACCTGGATCTCCTATGGGCATGAAGAGACCCAAGACTAATGACAGGTTGACCCCTCCCTAAGGGTCAGCCTGGTCATCTGCTACAATTCACCTCTCATTTGCTTCTAATCTCCGCAGATTCCTGCAGTCTCCCACCATGCTCGCCTCCAAGGTCTCTTGCTTGCTGATAGCCTCTTTGGCCTTTATTTGGGGGGGGTCTGCTGGCCGTGCCCAGCCAAGGGCAAAACTGGGCAGAATTCCAGCGGAAACACATGGACAATAGTCCATTCCCACCTATCAGCCCCAGATTATATTGTGAAAACATGATGCGGTTTCGAGGGTTGACCTGTCCTTTTTGCAAACCCCGCAACACTTTTATCAATGCCCCTGCCCACACGGTCCAACAACTCTGCCAATACATCAGGGGACCATCTGCCATTACCAGCAGATTTAATTTCAATTTGGTCGATTGCTGGTATACTAGTGGCTTGCCTCCCCTTTCCTGCAACTATCGAGGAACCGTGTTGTCAAGTCGCGTTCATATAATCTGTGAAAATTATGAGCCCGTTCACTTCATTGAAATTCTATGAGAAGCAAAGATGTGAAATTCTCCTTCCATCTCCTGAAGAAGACCCTGCAGTCGTGGACCAATGATTCAGCTCTGTTTTGCTTTATCTCTTCCCTTCAATGATATCAAGTGTGCTTTTGAAAAGAAAAGTCTTCTAACAAAAATTCTCTCTTTAAATAGATCTGGACATGAGGTTCTGAGGCTCTGCAAGGCCTCCTACCTTCTCTATAATGTCCAGACTTAGCAATGAACTGCCCTTATCCACAGTACAGTTTATTTTGAACTTGGTTGATTGCTTGCATCGGTGGCTCTCTGCCTTATTCTTGCAACGATCAAGGAAACGTGCTGACAAGATGCTTTGGGGTAACCTGTGACACTTGCGTGGCCGTTCACTTCGTTCGAATTGTATGAGAAGCAGAGAAGTAAAACTTGTCTCCCATCTCTTGAAGACGACCCTGGAAGCTTGGACCAAGAATTCAGCTCACTTTTGCTTTATCTCTTCAATTATATCAACATTCATTTGAAATAAAATGTATTTTAACAAAAAATCTGTCCTTAAATAGATCTGGACCTATAGTTTTGAGGCCAGCAGCTTTGGGATCCTAATTTACGTGCCCCGCCTCTTGTTTCTTCTTTATACAGTCCATAGTGAGCAACACAGTTGCCCTTTCGTCCTGTTCTCTGCACCTTCTCAGAATTAATCTGAAGCTAAATCTGAATCTAACTGGTAGTAGAGTTATAAATCTGTCTACACATTTGCATAATAAACAGCTTTTTAAAAAATACAGAACATTGTTCTTCCCGATTAAGTTTCAAAGTGTACTCTATGCTCTTTTTTTTCACTCTTCCCTCAGCAACATTTAGATCTCAGGTTACTTCCTGCCATTCTGCTGTTTAAAGAGAAAAATAGTCCTATTGAAGAAAGAAACATCTGCATCTTGATTTCAGGTGTTGCAATAAGACTCTGCAATGCCATATTCTTCATGTCTCAGTTTATTTATTAAACAATCCCATTCATCTGAAAAGTGAACTTCCCTACAAAAAGTTCAGAAGATCTCCATGTTTACTGAAAGTTGTCTCCATTAAATTTAAGAGAAGGGAGTTAATGCATGGAAAGCCAAGCTAATTGCACTCCATGGGACTTCCTATGTAGATGTGCAATCACCATTTCCATTCTGATCCACCTTCTCCAATGAGATTCTCCTGGTGATCCATTCACAATCGTTGAAATGGAAACTAGCTACTATATAGCGACTAGACCTAATGCATACTGTAAGTCTCTCTGTGAATATGTATAAATGTCTCTCTTTGTGTACCCGTATCTCTATTTATCTACCGGTAAGTGCTTGTTTGTTTATATATAGACACAAACACATACAAATACAGGTAGTCCTCAACTTATGACCACAACTGAGCCCAAAATTTCTGTTGTTAAGTGAGACATTAGTTAAGTGAGTTTGCCTCATCTTACAACTTTTCTTGCCACAGTGACTCACTGCAATTGTTAAGTTAGTAACCCGGTTGATAAATGAACCTGGCTTCCCCATTGACTTTGCTCGTGAGAAGGTCGCAAAAGTTAATCACCTGACCTTGGGACCCAGCAATGGTCATAAATAGGAACCAGTCTCCAAACATCTGAATTTTGATCACTTAGTCATGGGGATGCTCAAAGGTCATAATTGTGAAAAACTGTCGTAAGTCACATTTTTCAGTGCTATTGTAACTTTGAACAGTCAGTAAGTGAACTGTTGTAACTCGAGGACAACCTGTATACACACAGATATTTCATCTCGTACTAGATAAGAAGACCACTCAGTGCTCAGAGCACAAGGGCCCACAGCTCAACTGCATGTCTTGTCAATACCTGAGAATTCTTAACGTTGGGTGAAAGTGCCAGAGAATCACTCAGCATGTTCACCGTCTTTTCTGCTTCTGATTTCTACAGATCCCTGGAGTCTCCCATCATGCTCGCCTCCAAGATCTCCTGCTTGCTGGTGGTCTCCCTGGCTTTTCTTTTGGGGACTCTGCTGGTCTTGCCAAGCCAAGGGCAAACCTGGGTAGCATTCAAGAATAAGCACGTTGACAACAATAGTCAATACCCACCTCTCAACCCCAACTTGTATTGTGAAAACCAGATGCGGTTTCGGCGCATGACCAATCCTCGTTGCAAACCCCATAACACCTTTATCAATGCGCCTGACTACTTGGTCCAAAAAATCTGCCAAAACATCGGGAGCCCAGCTCCCATTACCAGCAGATTTTCTTTCAATTTGGTTGATTGCAAGCAAACCGGTGGCTCTCCTCCTTATCGCTGTAACTATCAAGGAATCCCGCAGACAAGACGCATTCGTGTTACCTGTGACAACTTTGTTCCTGTTCACTTCGGTAGCATTGTATGAGAAACAGGCCTCCCATCACCTAAAGACGACCATGGAAACTTGGACCAAGAATTCAGCTCAACTTTGCTTTATCTCTTCATTTCAATTATATCAAGCATGCTTTTGAAAGGAAAATGTATTTTAACAAAAAAATATCTCTTTAAATAGATCTGGACACGTAGTTCTGAAGCCAGTGACTTTGCACTTCCAATTTGCGTGAGCTCATTCCATCCTCTTTCTCTATAAGGTCGATAGTTAGCAACATAGCTGTCCTCTCTTCCTATCCTCTCAGCTTCTCAGAATTAATCTGATGCTAAACCTGAATCTTACTGGTAGTGGAGATATAAATCTTCTGCACACTTGCATAATAAACTGATTGCTTCTCAATACAGAGTATTGCTGTGACTGATTAACACTCAAAATGTACCTTATACTTTTTCTTTCCATTCCATTCAGCAAAAAGGATTAGGGATGACACAATAGCAGTGTTCCATATTTGAAGGGCTGCCACAAAGATAAAGGGGGCAAACTATTTACCAAAGGACCAGAAGGCAAGACAAGAACCAATGGATGGAAACTAATTGAGGAGAGAAGAAACATAGAGCTAAGGAGAAATTTCCTAACATTGAGAACAATCAACCAATGGAATGCTTTGCCTTCAGAAACTGTAGGTGCTCCATCACTGGAGGTTTTCAAAAAGAGGCTGGACAGTCACTTGTCTGAGATGGTATAGGTTCTCCTGCTCGAGCGGGGAGTTGGACTAGATGACTTCCAAGGTCCCTTCCGACTCTGTTATTCTATGCTCTAATATTTAGTGGAGTCAAATTGCAAATTATCCTGGAAGTTGGAAAGCTGCTTCAAACCATCTAATAACTAACGACGGTTCAAGAGTTCCATATAACACTTGTGGAAATATTTGGAAATTCTTATTGGGACTCTTCAAGTTCTACCCAATATCTGGACAACCCAAGAGAACCACTCGGGACCTTGGAATGCCCTCTTGACTTCTCACTTATAACTCAATCCTTCCCTCTATCACATTCCACTCCCTTGAGAGTCCTGACCAATCAAATCAATCCAACTAGATATATTCCTCCTTTAGGGACCTTACATTTAGATGTTCAGTTTCTTACTCTCCTATACTGTCAAGACGAGAATTCACTTTTTTCCATTACTAAAATCTCCAAGATTTTCCATAGAGTCCACTATTCCTGTCTTAAACTTTCAGTACAACACTAAGTTTTCTAATTAAAAAAAACAACCCTATAATAGGCTGAAAGGTAAGGTTAACAGGATGTCCTTAATGATGAAACAAAGAAATCTTCAAATTCAACACTGGAAAACCTGTCCTCAACCACCCAAGACAGAGTTTAGGGCTAGTCCTTAGTTTCCCATTGAGCTTTGTAGGTCTATCTGCAGCTGGGTTCACATAGGCAGTCCCATTGAGTGCAATTAGCTTGGCGCTTCATGCATCTACTCTATTTTCTTTGATTTAGTGAAGCCAAGGGTGAAAAATGTTGCAATCTGACCTGCAGGCTCTTTTCCATACTGGCTGGGGAACTCTGGATATTCTGTCCTCACTACACATTACCCTGTGTGTAGATTGACATGCAGCTAAACCCATCTATCCTTCAACAAACCAGACTGTGTGCATATATCTTGATGCTTTATTGAAGGAATAGGATGAGTTTGAAATTGGGAAAAATAGAAATACATACAATAAGAACCTGAATGCAAAATAAAGAGTTGCTGGTGAGCATAACAATTAGCAAATGCAGATAAAGTTCACGTCTCACCAGCGATGCTATACATATGGAACACGGATTTTGTCCTCTGATGAATATGCATCATGGATTAGGCTGGGTTCTTCCAAATGCTTCTGTTTCTTCTGAATGTTAGAAAATGAAGTCTGGCTTCTCAGGATGCACCCCCCCTTTTTTTTTCCAGAATGAGTGAGGATGGGTACTCTGTAGGGTCAAAAGATTACTAAAACCAACTTTCTAAACAATGAAAGGTTTGTCTTTAGTCACTATATGGAGCTCAACACGTGTTACAGAACAATAACAGCATATACAAATACAAACTCTATGCTGGAGACATGACACTGGGAGTTAGTCTATACCAGGGCTTTTCAACCAGTGGTACGGGTACCACCTGTGGTACATTGGCACCTGGCAGGTAATATGTGACCATCCTAGAAAAGTAGCAGGGGAGGGGAATGAGCTGAACTGGTGGCAGCACCACACAAGCCTGAGCAAGAGACTGTTGTGACTCAGGGCCAGCCTGTGGTTTCGGCAGCCGGCTCAGAGGTGTCGGATGACTCAGATGAGGGGGAGGAGGTGTGTGTGGGTGACGAACCGGCTGATGATGGCTTGCAGGCTTGGCAGAGCTCCCAGCCGGGGACCTCCTCTCAGCTGCGTGAGCCCGATAGTGCGGAGGATGATGACCCACAGCTGGCCCTGTTCAAGGACGCCCGACGCAGGAGGCAGTCGAGCAGGACTAAGCAGAAAAAGGCTGCGGGTCTCCTCGGGAGGAGGCACAGGGAGACCACGCCCTGAGCTCTCAATAAAAGGAGTGTTTGGGGAGGGGCTGGTTGCTGAAAGCAACCCTTCTGCTTGAGGATTCAAGTTCCGGAGTTTTGGTTTCTTGTTTTGTTAATTGACTATTAAATCTTGGCAAACGCTTTTCAGCCTTGGACGCTCTCCAGTCTCTTCTTTCTGAATAGGGGTTTGCCTTATTACAAGGCCAGAAGGGGCTGGTTCAGAACAGAGACAGCTGGAGCTGCAGGGCTGTCAAGGCTCAGCAGAAGCACCAGAATCAGCGCCAGGCTGCAGCTGGAGCTCGGCGCTGATCCTGGCCCTTCTGAGCCCAGAAGAAGCGCCTATCAGCTGGAATGTTGCAGCATCCCCAGGGGCTTGTGATTTACATTCAGATGCTTGGCAACTGATTTATGATGGTCACGGTGTCCCAGGGCCATGTGAAGTGACCAAAACCTGCTGCAACCACCCAGCAGAGTGGGGGGAATAAAAACCAAACACCCCCACCCCACCCCCACTGCTAATCCTCAACAGAAATGCTCACAATGAAAACTTTGGACAGAAGGAAGAGTGCCGCTGGGTAGGCAGGCAGGTGTCTTGCTCAGCTGTGGCTTGGGGGGCACTTTTTTCAGTCCCATTGTAACTTCAAACAGTCACTAAGTGAACTGTTGTAAGTCAAGGACTACCTGTACTTCATTACTTTTTTCCATTTTTTGTCATCAAGTTTTTGACACCTTGCTAGGCGACTGGTGGTACTCGGATGTTGCCATATCCTAAAAGTGGTACAATGGGTGAAAAGGTTGAAAAGCTCTGGTCTATACATTTACAACCTGCCAAGACTGAGAAACACTGGAATAAATCTTCACATTATCACTACACCATAGCATTAGACAGAGATTGGCTTTATTGACAATATCTTGACATTCAAGTATTCTCAAATCATGCGTCTCCCTAAAAATGTATGTGCAAAATGCATTGTTAGGAGATATGTGCTTGCATTTCCACACAGAAATGTTAAAAACTATTTGAAAACTGATTCCAAAAAAGGACAAATCATATTTGAAGAACTGTATGATTGGAAAAGGAGAGAACTGTATAAAGTTTGCTCCTGAGAATCTAAAAATGTAAACCAGAAATACATGAAAGAACACGGAGAAAAAAGATGAGTTATCACTGAATGAAATAAAGAGAGGAACACTCAGAAGACCAAGGCATGACAAACAGTTCAACAGAAAAACAAGGACTTCTGAATTATCATGAAGATTCTATCCTTCATTGGTGGAAGGAATTCTGAATTTTTCCACAATTCCTCATTCTGTGTCATAGGGATACAAATATTCTTTTATTGGCCAAGTGTGATTGGACACACAAGGAATTTGTCTCCAGTGCTCTCAGTGTCCATACAAACAACAAAGGGGTAAGCCATAGACCATAAATCATAAGATACAATTATAAATCATAAGATACCAATAGGAGAAGGTAGTAGGAGAGATGAGTTGATGAGAAAGAAAATAAGAAAGAGGAGAAGGTGAGAAGGATGATAGTAATACAGCCTTCTACATAGGTAAATATTTTTAGGCACAAGACAATGCTGGAATTGGGTGGTTAGTAGAGTGATGGCATGGGGGGGGGACTCTCTTTGTGTTTAGTTGTTTTGGCATGCAATGCCCTGTAGCGTTGTCGTGAGGGGACAAATTGAAACAGTTTATGTCCAGGATGTGAGGGGTAGATATTTTCTCAGCCCTCTTTCTGGCTTGTGCAGTATACAGGTCCTCAATGGAAGGCAGGCTGGTAGCAATTGTTTTTTCTGCAGTCCTAACTATCTCTTGAAGTCTGTATCTGTCCTGTTTGGTTGCTGTGCCCAACCAGACAGTTATAGAGCTACAAATGACAGACTCAATAATTTCTCTGTAGAACTCAGAGAACTTCCATCATCTATCAGAAGGCCAGGCTGCCAACAAGGAATTTGCAGGGCTATAGACTAGATTGAAACATACTAGAAGACATTTTCATACTATTAAGGAAGCTCCATTGGTTAGACTGCATGGAGTAATCAAACTCAACTCAAAGGAGAGTATACTTTTAATTACATGTCATGCAAGGTATAAAGCATTAGAGGACATGGGTTGAACAGAATAATACAGTGTTTCTAGTTACTTACATGTCTAATGTCATGCAATCCAATCCACACATTGCTGGATTTAGTCTGGTAGGATTTTATGTGATTAGCCAGCACGAGAGTCTCTGCAAGAGTGAGAATGGATGCCAAATGGGTCCCACGGTGGTAACTATGGCACTCAATCTGGACAACACAAGGAAGAAAAGGGTTAGAGTGGTACTGTTCCTTTCTTCTGCATTTGGCTAGCCAGTGGCATGGCCAGGATCAGTGCAACATGGACAAAGTGACAATGGAACAACATGGAATTATGAAGTTTTTGATTCCAATATCCCCCCTGAGCTGGAAGACAATGTCACTCTGGTTCAGACTGAGCTGTTGAGTTTGTCCAGCCCTTTCTACTTCCTGGCTCATCTATGGGCCACCAGCCCTGATATATGATGAAAAAAGTCTCCCACCTTCCCGTCTGAAGTTTTATATATTGATAATAGTCATATATGGTGCAGGACCAAACTGACATTAGACATACGTAGTTAGATAACTATGTGAGGATGAAGTTATTGCAAGGTAAAGCTCTCTGGACTTTTTCCATCCTAGTGAGCAATTGTCAGGCACAAGTAATCAGGAATAGGAGTTGAGTTCAAATTCACTAAACGTTTACTACATGTTAACTATACACAAGAATTTGATCTACTAATGGTAAAGCATATTGGTGCTAGATAAGAGTCAACAGAATTCTTGGGGGGGGTGGACTTGGGTCCCTTGCTGCTATGTAAGGATTCTAAACTGATAACATTTTTGACCCCACCTTTGGAATTGGGGAATTGTTTTGTTATCTTACAGTATAAAGGCTTCATTGAGGTCAAAGTGATAATAAACACATAATGAAAGATCTCTCATCCTTCTTTTCATGCTTGGAGTCTTCTGGAATTCTCCTAATTGGCCACTGGGTCAAAAAAAATGTTGAATTGGACAACCCAATCTAGCAAGATGTTTCTTTTCTTCCCAGGATTTTATATAGACAACATATTGTTCTGTATTTTAATCTTCTTTTTCACTACCCTTTTTCAATGCAGTGGAGGCTGACACCTGTGCCAGGGAATGACTGCAAAACCAAGGCAACTGCTATGCTTATTTTGATCAGAAGTTGACATGGCATGAAGCTGAGGTAGAAAGTCTTTCTTACAGTCAACATGTTCTCTAATGAATGATCTACAGCTTTAGGAAAAGGATTATAGGGTAATGGATAGGTTGGGTTTTTCTGTGATACAAATCCTAAGCTACAGCATATAATACTGTATTTGTATATAAAGTATATAGTACCGTATTCCTATATTTGAGACTTATATGTTCTTTATCAACATTCTAAATGAAGATATTCTCGAATTTTGAGCAGGAAGGAAACATGTTTAAGTGCAAATATAGGATTTCACTAAGTTGATGTGCAATATTAGCGTCTCCTGTAAGACTTAAAAGATCCCTTCAAATCATATTGTACAAGTGATTGATCGTATTTAGAATTTTACAAAATTCAACATGTGGGAAGTTTCACAGATTCTGGATTTGGGAAATGATCACAGACGTCATATTCCTTTTTTGGTTTTTTTCAGATCGAGTGCCAGAGCTATGGCCGAGGTGCACATCTTGCCTCCACCCTTACCATAGCAGAGACTCTCCTGGTGGCTGAGCACATCTCGACTTACCAACGGGAACCTGCTAATGTCTGGATTGGGCTTCATGATGTCCGTCAGGTGAGATCATCTGACTTAACTCTGCTCCTATAGATCACTACCAGCAGTAGCACAATGTTTATTGACTTACCTTAATCCTGTAGATTCCTGCTCTGTACTTTGCCAATAAAACATTCAATTCCTCATAATCACAGACAAAAATTACCAGTAAATTTTTTTGTTCTTGTTCTTTTAAGCATGTTTCCTTTCCACAGACTGGGAAGTGGAGATGGGCTGATGAATCCACTTACAACTACAAATCTTGGATGAACTACCAACCAGATAATTATGGCAACAATGAGCACTGTGTGGAGCTGCGACGATCCACAGGTAAGCAAACTTCTCATGCAAGAAATTTTGACATTCTAAACAACATGGATTTGCAACCGGTTGTCAACTTCGCATCTTATCCTTTTTCCACTAGTCTCCCTCTGAGAATTTCTTAGGTTTAATGATAGGAGAAAATGTATGACAGTCTCAATAATAGTCATAAAGATCAATGATTTACAAAGCAGAATTAAACCCAAACAAGCTTTTTTTTCTAGTCTCATTATAAACTAACATTCTTGCATATATGTTTCTGTGTATTTGCATGTGCGTATTCATTTATCTGGACTACCCAATTTGGAAAAAAACTAAAGCACCCCCAAATAATAATACTTTACATTTGCATTTTAGGCTTTAAACTATGGAATGACATTCAATGCAATGCACGCAATGCCTACATCTGCAAACATGTGTTGTAAAGATGACAACCTTCTCCCAGTGCTTCCCAGGATGCTGATGTGATGGGCTGCCTTCCCACTTATCTCATTACCTCCTCACATTCCACAGAGATAAAGCTCTCTTCCATCTTCTTCAAAACATCAACTCACAAGAACTACCTTTGGTCACCTTCTTCTTCTGAACCTTTCTTGTGGCTTACATAAAGTGCAATATCAATGAAAATATTCTAATGCAAATCTTTTCTGAAGTTCATTTACCTTCCTTCCCATTAAGAACATCCAAATTAAATTAAATTATAAGTTAAATTATAAAATACCGATTTGGGGAAATCCTGGACACGCGATAGAGGGCGTTATCTATGGGAGTGAGTTTGGATATGGTTTCTTATAAGGAATTACTTAGATTGGAAGGGAATGATTGGCAACTTAAATCATTAGATGAGTTAAGACAAGAAAACATAAGTTACTCTTGGTTTCAATATACCCAATTGAAAGCTAGGTGGAAGTTAGATCAAAAGGTTGGCATCACAATTATAGATCAAAATTTAGTAAAACAAATTAGAGACTTAAATTGTGCACATATAAAGAGGATATATAATGCTTTAATTGAATTGGATTTGGAAACGGAATTAGTTAAAGATTGTATGATAAAGTGGGCACAAAATATTCAGGAACCAATTTCGCTGGATACTTGGGAGATAATTTGGGTCAGAAATGTTAAATTTACTCAGGCTCAAAATTTAAGAGAAAATTTTTATAAAATGTTTTATAGATGGCATCTGGATCCCAAGAAGTTGTCTAACATGTATCCTAACTTACAGTATAAATGTTGGAGATGTGGTAGTTTAGAAGCCACCTATTTTCATATGTGGTGGACTTGTAGAAATATAAAAGCTTTTTGGATTAAAATTTGGTGGAACATTCAAAAGATTTTTAAGAGAAAGATAAAGTTTTCTCCGCAATTTTTTTTATTGGGTATTGTTGTAGATTGTGATGTTAAAGAAACCAATTGAATATGATAACAGCAGCACGGTTACCGGTGGGACAATATTGGAAGAAGGATAGTTTGCCTACTATAGAAGAATGGGTGTTTAAAGTTTCGAATCTTGCAGAAATGTCTAAGATTTCTGCTTACTTGAAAGATCATTCACAGGAAAGATATATTTCAGTTTGGAGGAGATGGATAGATTATATTCAGAATAAATATGGGACTAAAAAGTTCCATTTAGCTTATGAGTAGATTTTAGAGGGATATTGTTATTGATCTTAGTGTTGGTACTTTGTATGTATTTATGTTAAAGGGGAGTTAAAGCACATTATGAATTTGGTTAATTGTATATTATGCATAATTTTTTATTTAGAATATGATTATTATAACTATAATCCTGTATTTAGCTCTGGGAAGTGGGGGGGGGAAGTGGGCGGGTTTGGGGTGGCAGGGATTTGGGGATATATTGTAAAATCTTGTGTTTGTAAAACTCTTTAATAAAAAAAAGAACATCCAAAGGATGATAAGAGCCCATTTGTGCCATTTGCTCAGTTGTGAAGGTGTACAACTAATGTGTGTTGCTCATTTATCACAAGGTCTTCCTGTCCGAATTCCCTCTTTTGCATATCTACCCTATTAAAAGCATGGGTCTTCCTTTGATCGGAGGTGTTATGTGTCCCACAAATTTTGACAAGATTTTCCTTTTCTGATAATTGCTGGTCTTTCTTGTAGTACTGCTCAGTGCTCTTCTAAGACTAAGGTTCTTGAAAGTTTTGCTGTGTTGTTCTCTCATGTAGCCTTTGTAAACCTCCAGCTCGAATATCCAAATAAAGCCCAGGATATCTTTTATTTCTTAAAAATCCTACTGGTTTATTGAATACATGATGTGGTATAGGCGAAGGAAAACTAACTCTAAAATCCCAAGGCATCTTACCATAGCATATAACAATGACACTGCCAGCCAAAACCCCCGGATGTCCATATAGCTCAGGTAAACAAATTCTCATTGTTACAAGAACTGTCTGCTATCTTCTTCACAGCGACTAGAATGTCCTTGAAAAGGTTCCAGATAGCTTCACTCAGCAAACTCCTGCAGAACGGGAGAGATTTGTTTTCTCTAACTAACCCATTCAAAACATCATCTCCCTTCCCCCCCCCCCCATTCTAATAGTAAGATGAAAACAGAAAGACATGCAATGCCAGGTTTTCATTATCCATCACTCAAGAAAGAGGCCCATTTGGGTATATTGAAAGAGGACACTAGGTTTTTACCGTCACAACTGTTGGTTGTGTTGATGTAATGGTATGTGAGAATGACTTTGAGGGGGAAAGGGAAGACATGCTTCCTAGGAAATTATTGGACAAGAGAGATGGGTACCAACTGTTGCTTAACAGTCAGAAAAAGAAATTTGGGGAAGACCCACTTAAAAGTATCAGACTATTAAAAGTGATGAAATTTGTACTTTCAGACTGGCAAGATGCTATTTTTATAACCTTAAGGCTAAAGGTAAAGGTTCTCCCGCACATGCGTGCTAGTCGTTTCCGACTCTAGGGGCCGGTGCTCATCTCCGTTTCAAAGCCGAAGAGCCAGCGCTTGTCCGAGGATGTCTCCGTGGAAATGTGGCCGGCATGACTAGACGCCAAAGGCGCACGGAACGCTGTTACCTTCCCACCATAGTGGTCCCTATTTTTCTACTTGCATTTTTACGTGCTTTCGAACTGCTAGGTTGGCAGAAGCTGGGACGAGTAACAGGCGCTCACTCTGTTACGCGGCACTCGGGATTCAACCCGCCAAACTGCCGACCTTCTGATCGACAAGCTCAGCGTCCTAACCCACTGAGCATAGAATAAAGTAAAATTAGCTTATCTGAATGTGTGTCCTATCTAATTTACCTGGGTGGGCAGAGAGTCTTCTGAACCTGTTAAACATCAGTTCTGGTGTAGCCTGCAGACCAAGGTGTTGTTGTTTTTTTTGTATGATCCAACAAAGAAACAAATTGATCCAACTCTATGTAGCTTTTACCCAATTAAACAAGGTTGGCAATACACGGCAACTTGTTACACTTTATAGTTTCTGACTGTGTGGTTGCGCTTATTTTTGTTTCAGTATGCATTGTTTTAGATGTGAGCCCTTCTTGAATTTTCAAAAAGAGGCATTTGAATAAAATAAGAAAATCTGGAAGATGGAGCATCCAGATACATGGGGGATATTTTGCTCACCAAGTGATATTTTATTGAGAGCCTTTGCTATCTTCATCTTGACAGAGCTATCAAGAATTGTATTTACCTACAAATGAAATTACTTGATGCTTTTTGACTGTCATTCATAAATGAAAAGAAATGTGTGCAGTTTGTGCTGTAGGGATGAAAATAGTTGTTCATCCTGAAATTCCGTGTCCTTCATGCTGGTTAAAAATGCAAAACTATCTTCAAAACAAATTATGCTGGTGAAAAATAGACTACATTACTTTTGTATTTGCACTTTAAGTTCATTAGAGCTTTGCAAACATTGACAATGATATGTAAGCAATATAGTAATTCATATGGTGAAATCTGCTAAGTTCACATTATAGTTTCTCTCTTCAAATATGAGATGTGCCCTCTGGTAAACAGTTCTGCCACCCTGTTTCTAACAATATATAAAGCATTTAGTTTCATGGTAGCATCCATGTTTAATTCCTCAATCAATTCCTTGTTTAATACTGAGACCTGATGTTGCAGTGGTTAGAATGCAGTATTGCAAGCTAACTCTGCCCACAGCCAGGAGTTTGATCTGATGTGCTCAAGGTTGACTCAGCCTTCCATTCTTCCAAGATGGTAAAATGAGGACCCAGATTGTTGGGGCAATATGCTGATATTTATAAACCGCTCAGAAAGTGCTGTAACGCAATATTGAGCGGTATATAAAGTCTAAGTGCTATTGCTATTAATAACCAGGTTAGAAATATTGTTCTTATTAGAATCCTCTTATTTAGGTTTCCTTCCACTGTCACCTACTTTAAAAGATATAAAAGCAAACTTTCCTGCAAAGATTTATCAAGAGATTTAACCACCCTCTCTCGAGGCCTTCCCATGTGAATGTCTTTTTCCCTGAGGACAACTATCTAATTATCAGGTATAAACAGCCCAAAGGGATGTATCTTAACCATAATGTTAAGTGCTTCAAGAAAATTGTGATCCAACCTTTTCTTTAGCCAAGGGGAAAAGCAACTGATGACAGTTTTGAAGAAAGAGCACTGAGCTAATCTTTATTTGGGTAAGGAAATAAATATTGAAAAACCAACAGTGATTGTATAACCTAGGGGAAAGCAAATAAGAAATATGATAGCAGTCACTTCTTTTCGGCACAGCAAAGAAAGGTGGCATGTGAAACATTCATGCATTCATCAAATTTGTATAGCCGCCCATCTCGTGAAAAGTGACTTTGAATTTAATGCAGTTCTGAATTGTAGACATCTTCACATAGTGCTGTTGCATTTATATTGTCAGGCATACCACTTTGGTGCATAAACTTACTTTAATCCCATTCTCAAAATCTCTAGCAGAAAATCTTGCTTGACAGTACAGGACTATCTGTCTTATATTGGAATCGATTCATTAAACCTAGACAGGAGTTTGCATAGAGCACTATTTTTATTATTATAAGTTCCTTATTGTATTTAACTCAGTTTCAACTCTTAAATTATCATACTCTCTCTCTCTTTTCTACCATGTAAGAAGAGGGAGTCAAGCTATTCTCCAAAGTGCCCAAAGGCAGGACAAGAAGCAACGGATGGAAACTAGTCAAGTTATGGAATTAGGCTATGGATCTACTTAACTTACCCTACACATAGTCCTCAGCTTATTGAAACCAGAACTTCCATTGCTAAGCAATGTGGTCATTAAGTGAGCTGAATCCAATTTTAAGAATTTTTTTTTTGTTATGGCTGTTCAGCAGATCACATGATTATTAAGCAAATCCAACTTTCTTCATTAACCTTGCTTGTTGGAAGCAAAAGGTAGTCATATGACCCTGGGATACTGCAACTGCCATAAATGTATGCCAATTGCCAAGCACCCAAATTTTGATCTTTGGGATGCTGCAATAGTTATTAGTGTAAGGACCAGTCATAAGTCACTTTTTCAATACTGTCATAACTTCAAAGAGTTGACAAATGAATAATCTTAAGCTGAGGACTACTTTTATTCTCCAGATGGTCAACCCTGACTGCAGAGTGCACAAAGTCTACGCAACCTTCTCTGAATGGAAAACCCACCTGTGGAGGCTCGGAGAGCAACACAGTATTCAGAATTCCAAAGATTGTTGGGTTCTCCTCGCATCCAGTTCTTGTAATTGAAAACAGACTCATCAGTCCACCTCCAGATCCCATTCTGAAGTTACCAAGACAGAAGAAACAGACACTAAATCCAAAGAAAAGAGCCATCAAATCAATAGAGGTTAGATAGATGTTGGGATGAGGGGCTGATTATTGAAAGACAAATATGGAGGGTCATACTCACATGGTGAACATCATGGAGCCCAATCCAGACATCCACCCCTTTTTCTTTCATATAAGCAGAGATATGTTTGGACACAATCAATGTTTCTGGCCGGGCAAGGATAGAGGCAAGGTGGGTCCCCCGGCCATAGCTTTGGCACCTGCTCTGAAGCCAAGAAGAAAGCATGTGAGGCTGAGATGCTTCATCAATCCCATGTTCTCCACAGCTTTCTTAGAGATTTCAAGTCTTACCTCAGCCTCATGCCAGCTCAGCTTCTCATGGAAGAGCCCATAACAGTTCCTCTGATACCTTAACCATTCCCTCGGGCAGAATGCAGCTTGAGAAACTGGGGAAGCACAGTAGACATGAATGCTGGAAAGGCGACATGGTTATGTCATGACTATGAAAGTGAATGCAGGGAGGAGATCAGCGTCTCAGCCTCCATAAGATGACATTTTCCCAGGAAGCTCTATTGCTGTTATGCTCATTATAATGGCCTGACATGGACACCATCTCGGGGGGAAAAGATATCAGCTATCTTAAACAAAAAGTGAGCAGGAAGAGGTGTCTATTAATTTAAGATTACCATATTTTTTTGTTTCTTTAAGCAGCTTGGGCCTAACAGGGGATTAGGTGGCTCCCTGTCACCATTATTTATTTCTGCTATTATTAACAATATCTTTATTTAGGTTTGTTTCCTTTGTTCTAACCACAGCAAAGCTGCCCATAGTTTGAGATAACTCTTTCACAGATCTTGTGATAGGGAGAAGCCAGGAATTGAAGTTGAGATTCCCTTCTTGCAGAACAGGCACTTTACCACTGAGCCAGACTGCAGCCTGAAAAGGGTTTACCGGAAGGCTGACAGTTGTTTAGATAGACCTTGATGCTCTCGGAGCTTGGTTGTTTGCTTGCAACAATTTCTTTACTAGCCTAGGTTTAACTGACTAGTCTAAGTAACTGATACACACAGATGATGCTACCTCGTCTGGAACTGACATGTCTGCAGGCAAACAATCACACTCAGAGAGCACCAAGGACACCATACTTCAATCCTGAGCTACAAATATTCTCTTCTATTGACAGCCTTCTATTTTGGCCTTCCATTCTATTTGATTGATGTATAGGCAGCTTCTCTGTCTTCACCCATCTTGATCTTCAGACCTTTTTTTTCATAAGGGCAAACTCACCTGCCATAAAGAAGCCAAGGAGACAAAGACTACTGTATGCCAAAGGTCTCATTCTTGCTCTTCAGCTAAGAGAAAATCAAGAGATATTTTCCATTAAAAAATTATTTATTGCATCAGAAAAGAGTGCTAGTGTTGTGTAGGGATGAAGTGTTGGATTAGGACCATGGACCAGCAAATCTCTTTGCATGGATTTGGGCCAGTCACTCTTTTGTTTCCCAGCCTACCTCATAGAATTGACCTTGTGGCATAAAATTAAGATACTTTCAGCTCCTAAAGAAAACACAGAGTATAAATCAAAGAAACCACACAGTCATGATCCAATTACATCCTTGGCTTTCTTCAGAAAGCTCAAAGCAGCAGCTTATCCAAAGAAGCCATGTTAAATATAAGCTTTTGTTTTGACTTACTGCAGTTTTTAAAAAGCTTGAAGGAATTTTTCTTTTAATCCCCATGCCCTTTCAGCTTTTGCAACTAAACATATATAAAGTGTTAAAGGAGAGATCAAATAGCAAATCCCTAACCACAGGTTTTTATAAAAAGCTGACATATATAAAGCTCCGTATATGGAAATTTTGAGTCAAGAATCAACCATTATGTTTCAGTAAACAAGCCATGAAAGACATTCTGGGCTGATTCATACTTCTCCTGAACATAGCGTGTCTGTGTGTGTGTGTGTGTGTGTGTGTGTGTGTGTGTGTGTGTGTGTGTGTGAGAGAGAGAGAGAGAGAGAGAGAGAGAGAGAGTGTAAAAAGGTAAAGGTTCCCCTGCACATGCGTGCTAGTCATTTCCAACTCTAGGGGCCAGTGCTCATCTCCGTTTCAAAGCCGAAGAGCCGTCTCCGTGGTCATGTGGCCGGCAAGCCTAGACACCAAAGGCACACGGAACACTGTTACCTTCCCACCGTAGTGGTCCCTATTTTTCTATTTGCATTTTTACGTGCTTTCGAACTGCTAGGTTGGCAGAAGCTGGGATGAGTAACAGGCGCTCACTCTGTTACGTGGCACTCGGGATTCAACCCGCCAAACTGCTGACCTTCTGATCAACAAGATCAGAGTCCTAACCCACTGAGCCACTGCATCCCTCATATATATATATATATCAGCACCACAGCTGATTGAGTAAAGTTTTGTGGTTGAATAGAAGGTAATTCCTGTGTCAGCAAACTCGGCGTTCAATGTGGAGAAAACTCTCCCTTCTTTGGTGTCAATAACAAGTCTTAAAGTTATGAAACTGTGTGAGTGGAGAGGGGAAAAAAGTGTACACATTCACCCTTCCACAAATTGAACACAACAGCATAGTATATTTGAGTCTCTTATAATTTTATCTTCACAACCGCAACATTCTTGGCATGGAAGATAATCATGTCCACATCTTAGCCATAGTCTCTGAGATATTCATCATAGTTCTACTATTGTGGTTAGGAATGGAGGATGGTGAAGACCTGTGGATCAACTGGCAGAACAAGCAAAAAAAGCTGCTCTATAACAAGTTGTGTAGATCACTCTCTAAGGCATTCTTGTGGTCTGGAGTGAGAAAACATCCCTAAAGGCAGCTGAACCAATATGATTAGGTCAACGACATAGAATGTAGAGGAAACCGGGGCCTCCCCATATCTTTCTATCACATAACAATCATGAGTCAAACCAACACGATAGAGGTTCATGATCTTCAATAACCCAGAAGACATATTAACTGAACTGAATTGAACTAGTTAGTCTGAACTGAAAGAAATTTATTGGTGAATGTCAACAAATGAGCTCCATGATCAATTGGGGATTTGAATCTCTGAATTTATTAGCTTAACACTAGACTACTCTACCAGGATAAATTGAAACATTTGAACTGTGGGAAGAAAAGCAGCAGCTCAAAATTACCAATTTCTGCTACTGCTAGCATCCAAGTGGGATTGTGACTGATGAACTCGCCAAACAGCATTGCGCCATTTGTAACAAGGAGGTTTTGCAGTAATAGAGATAATAGTTCGAAAAGAAAAAGAAAATCTTGAAGGACAACAGAAAAACTGCAAAGTGGAAGGATGAGAAAATAAAAAAGTGGGAGGAAAGGAAAGCATTAGGGTTGTAAGTAACAGAGCTCTGTGTTAAATTGTACCAAATATGAAATTAATTATGTATCTTTAAAGAGTTTTCTTTTTCCATAAGCACATATTTCGAAGCACATTTACTTAGACTCTTAAACTAAGAATGATATTAGAAGATTTAACTAGCAATGAAAATATGTCTCTCTCTCTTTCTCTCTCTCTCTCTCTCTCTGTGTGTGTGTGTGTGTGTGTGTGTGTGTGTGTGTGTGTTCTACCTGATTTTTTTTTGGTCATGTTTATGCAGTGTATATTGGAAGTGATTATCCTCTGAGAGCTGTATGCAACGAAATCTCATTTTAATGTATGTTGATTAATGTACGTTTAAAGTGACAATGAAGTTATTATTCTATTCTATTCTATTCTATTCTGTTCTGTTCTGTTTTGTTCTGTTCTGTTCAATTCTGTTCTTATTTTTGTTCTATTCTATTCTATTCTTATTCTTATTCTTATTCTATTCTATTCTATTCTACTCTACTCTACTCTACTCTATTCTATTCTATTCTATTCTATTCTATTCTATTCTATTCTATTCTATTCTTATTCCTATTCTGTTCTGCTCTGCTCTGTTCTGTTCTGTTCTATTCTATTCTATTCTATTCTATTCTAGCCCATTATCACACGATAAGCAATAAAATGTTCGTTGCAGAGCCTCAAGCATAAGTATTTTTACACTCACCCAGATTCAAGAAGTTTCCCTGGATATTCAGCTTTTGAGTGTCATGTTCTCCTGACACTACTGCTTTTATCTATATCTCTGTTGGAATCTGGAGGAAACCTGGGGTAGAAGTATGAAGTATTTCATTTCTTTGTTGTGTAACTAGGAGGAAGCTAAGCTGGGGGGCATTTAGAATGACAAGATTCAAGTCCTGATCTTGACTTAGAAAGTATCCAGCAACAGTTAAACTTCACAAGCAGCAACCAACATCTTTATCATTCAAACAATACTCCTTTTAAATTTGTTTTGGCACTTACAGGACACTTTAAGAAAATTGCAGTTATGATCCATTTATTATCATGGATTCTTTTTTGACTGGAGAATTCTTGTAGATGTTGATTTAACCAGAAAGCATTGGCATTGCATGCAGCAATTGCTTTATAGCTCTTCCACATCTAGAATTAACATCCTGCCTTAGGGCTGATTTTGCCAGGAGACTAAAGAACAAAGAATTGTGGGTAGAATAGCTGTAGCAATATGTGAACAGTAGCATGTAATGACATTTGGAGTAGTAATTAGCAGTTTGAACAAATACCCAGAATCATAAGCAGGAAGAGAACTTGAGTAGGACACTGCAAAGGTTGAAGGTGGATGACGTGAAAATCTCTGAATCTCACACAAGTGAAAGCAATGTCTGCAGTGCTATTAGACAAAAAAAATGGCTTAATGTGTAGCTTAGTCATTCATGAGGGGTGGAGTGGGTGAATTATGTTGTGAGAAATCCAAAACAGAGAGTTAGCATAAAAAGATTTGGTCTGCATTTCAATAGTGATGAGCCGCCATGTGAATAAAATTATGCCAGAGCAATTCAGCACAGTTAAATATCTTGAAGTAGCACGATGCAACTTTGTCACTTTATCTTTGGATTAGAGAGTATAGTTTTCATGCCTTCAAATTTGCATGTTTCACAACGCATCCCTGCGGTTTATCTTCCTTCTTTTCCATATATCTGGTCATGTACTAACACTTACTGCTAAAGCTTTACAACTTTCAGTTGATTAGAAAAACAAAAGCCAGTTTGGATTGGATAAAGTAATTTTGGGTTCAGATCATCATGCTTCAGTTCTGGATTTCAGATCATTTTAAGGAATCCTTCACTGAAACCAGGAGTTCAGGCAACTTTTCCTAGCCTAAGTGAATCTGGGTTCTTTCTCCTTAGATCTGATCTCTCATTTACAATTAACCTTCAGTTGATCCAGACTTTACTAAGCTTTATTGTTCTTTGCTCACTAAAAAGTGAACACAAATAAATATTCCTGGTCAGTGACATGTTGTTCTAATACTCTTGCCAATTCAATAAAATCCTGTTGTTGTTTCTTTTGACAGTATGCTTTGTTAGTTACACTCACTTAGGCTAATCATGAAACAATAAGATTCAATAAAACAACTAAGATTCAATAATAAGAATATTTACATTAGCCACCTGGCCAAACTCCTTTCTAAAGTTTTTGTATGCATTTCATAGTGTAGCATACAGTTTTTCGAAAAGAAAAAAAAGAGTGACCAGTCTGTTGGCAATAGGCATTCTCTACATTTGTCATTGATAGATGTATTGCAGCAATTCCTGCATCGACATTGGCAGTCAACCCCAACAGCTTTCCAAAAAGTCAGAACCAGAATTTAAAAGAAGTTGCTGGCAACAGAAATGTCCAGGAGAGGATCTGATTCTGACATCCATTGTCTTTTATATAAAATTGGAAGATGGTGGAGAAATTGGATTTCAACAGATTTCATTTATTTACCTTTCCAACTGCGTGTCTGTCTTTGCAAGTTTAAGTGTGCCACCTTAAGAATATATGTAGGCAAAAATACCAGGCAATGGAGGCAAAAGGGGACATCTACAAGGAAGCTATACAAGTCAAGGTGGCGGCCATAATTTTTTGCTCAAAAGGATGCACAAAAAAAAGGGGTTGGTGCTTCAGTTTCAATCATGACTGCCATCTTGATGTTTTTGCCCCCCTGCTGCTATGATGCCCCTGGGGGCCACCATGTATTTTCACCTCTCTCTTCCATTCATTCCTTTTATTCCTTTATCCTGAAACACTGGGATAAAATTCTTGGATTTGACCCAGCCGATACAACTGCTTCTGTCCCACCCAACCCCACCAAATATTGTCCTCCCCTGTTCTTGAATGACAGAAATATCCCCAGAAACTTTGTATTATATATGTGCCACAGAGGATTTATTCAAATTGTATTTCCATTGAGAAAAGGGAGGAGAACAGGGTAAAGGTGACATTGTCTATGCTAAGAGGAAGTGTTGGATAGGACTGGAGAAGATCTGATCTTTCATTTGGATGATTCAGAGGCAGTAAAATCGACAGGGTGTCAATCAAATTTGCAAGTATTTTGTAGCTGGTTCTGGTTGCATCCCAGCTGCTGTAGTCCTGGTGGCTCTATAGTTGGTACTTACAGATGTAAGCATTTTGATTGCCACAAAAGTTATCGTTCCACAATTTAAAATCTAAAAGGCCAAAGATAAGACAGAAGTTACTTCTCAATTCCTTCAACAATAGCCTAGAAAATATTGTCATGTTTTATATTGCCTTCAAGATCTCCACTGGCTCCAATGGAATTTCCCATGAAAAGGAAAGCAAACACTGACTTTGTTTTTGAAAGTGGAAAAAGAAAAGAGGAAAGAAGAAGGGGGGAAGGGAGGGGAGGAGGGAAGAAAGGAAGAAATTCACATGAACCTTATCCCTGATGTCACAATTCCAATTTTTTTATCTAGAAGGGAGAGATGTAGGCATTGCCCTTAATTGCTCGTAATCATTGAACTATACAAAGAAATTTCTTGAGATAGAAATAAAATATGGAGTATCTTAACTACGGATATACCAATGAATGCATAAAAAAGCCATCTAGAGAACCCTGGAAGCTATTTCAGGGTGGTTTTTGTTGATTACAGCTCGGCTTTCAACACCATTTTGCTGAGCACTCTCATTGAAAAGCTGACTGACTTGAAATTTTCTCCCTCCATCTGCAATTGGATTAAAGACTTTCTCAGGGACCGGTTACAAACAGTGAGCATCGGGTCTGTTTTATCCACCCTCCTGAAGCTTTACACCGGCTCGCCACAGGCCTGCATGCTTAGCCCCTACCTGTACTCATTGTACACATCTGACCCATCTACTGTGATAATTAAGTTCGCAGATGATACCACCGTAGTGGGTCTTATTACAGGTGGAGATGAGACAGCATATAGGGGGGAGGTACAAAAACTATCCTTGTGATGTTCCAAGAACAACTTGCACCTGAACATTGGCAAGATGAAAGAGATGGTGCTAGACTTCCAGAGGAAAAAAGAGGAACCTGCCCCACTTTTCATCGGGGTGGGGGCCTGTGTGGAGAGAGTTTCCTCCTTTAAATTTCTGGGAGTCTACCTCTGTGAAGACCTTACCTGGAAAGTTAATACAAACCAGGTGGCCAGAAAGGCCCAACAGAGACTCCACTTCCTCAGGGTCTTGCAGAAGAACATGGTAGAACAATGGCTAATGACCCTCTTTTACCGGTCTACCATAGAGAGCGTCCTCTCATATGGTATTGTGGTTTGGTATGCTGGTCTGACAGCCGCGGATAGGAAAGTATTACAGAGGGTAGTGAGCACAGCACAAGACATTGTGGGCTGTTCCCTGACACCACTGGATGACATCGCCAGGGCTCGCTGCCTTGGAAGTGTGAGGAAAATTCTCAGGGATGACTCACACCCTGGTTGGTATCTCTTTACTCTCCTACCATCGGGTAGGAGATATTATAGGAGTATAGCCAGCCGCACCAACAGGCTGAAGAACAGCTTTTATCCATGGGCTGTTAGGCTCTTGAACGGGAAATAATTTTTTAATTTTATGTGTGACTGACTTGCGAGGCTGGTGTGTTATGCAATTAGCTCACATGGTGTAATAAGATGGAGGGTTTGTTGTCACTGTGAGTTGTGAGGAGGGGGGCACGAAGGGAGGCTCAGCCAATGTCATGTATACATGGTTGTACTTTGACAATAAAGGTTCATTCGTTCAAAAGTGAAACTAAGTGAAGAGTGGAACTTGGTGCTCTAATGTCTGAATTCGTTTGGCTGAACCAGGTCATTTTTTTCCCCCACATCAAACAGAGAATCTGTCAGAAGTACGTCACTTGATCCAAAACATTTACACAAAGACAGACAAGATCCCGCTAAGATCTTGCACAGTAAAAATTATAAGCATAACCAATCATTTCACTAATCATTTTGCTTCTGATTCATTACACCTGTGACACGCACTGTGAAGTGGCTACCACACTCCTCCTAACCAGAGACCCAGTTTTGATCATTCAGTAAGATATAAGCATCCTCATTTGAAAAAGTTTAGGCTAGTTTTCTCTATATTGCACCTTTCCTGATATATAGGACATCACTTCTCAGTTCTCCGTTGGTGGTGAAAAGTTAACGCTGATGTATGGTGGGTACCAGTTTTGGAAAGAATGAATTATATCTGGAGAACAGTTATCCATCTTTGCCCTCATAGAAACCTAATCATTTCTCCTAAAGGCTATTACAGAAAAAAAGATAAGACATTTTCAGTTTTGAGTTATGGAAAATTCCATGGACTCCATTCCTCCGGTTTATGGGACTACTCCAAATTAAACAAGCAAACTCTAGTTTTCTTGATGGTCCTGATATATCAAGAACCACCAGATAAGATGTGTTGGCTTACTTGAGTGACGTGCCAGCTCCACACAGTGCTCATTCTGTCTTTTGTTGTCTGGCTGGTTTACCAGCCAGGCTTTGTAGTTGTAGGTGGATTCATCAGCCCATCTCCATCGCCTTTTCTATTGACAAAAGACAGGCCACAATTACATGTTAAGAAAGTAAGTAACCTTTGTGATGATAAATTAAACAGATTGGCTGGAAAGACTGAGTGGTGTGCAGTTCTTAGATACTTCAACAAGTTCAAGCAGTGGTCAAGTGATAATTTTTGTACTGTACATGCATTAAAAAAAATATAGCAAGGCATCACATCATACCAAATTCATGACAGTGAGTATGGAGGAAACGGTTATGTGTAACATTCAGCTCTATGAAATTTTGTAGCATATATGCATTAAAATAAAAAATCACAAGGCATCATATCATGAACAATTCATGACAATGAATGTGGTGGAAATGTATATTCGTCACCATCGCAAAATTATATATGTTGCATCTAACATTCAGCTCTATGAAATGTTGGACTGCAGAGCTGTGTTTTGTTAAATATTTTCAGCTATTACAACCACTCTTCTCCCACCATTCATATTTACCTTAAAAGTAGAGGTGGAAGGCCGCTTGCAATGAACTTTTGTTATTATACTGTCAGGATGAAGTGGTCCCCCCTTCAAAAAGAGAGGGGGGTGAAATACCTAGCATTGCTATTGGTCCTAATTTAGCAGCCTTCTTGATATCACTGCAGTCAGTGCAGGATGTAGACTAGTTGAGGCCCTAAGGTCAACAAAGCTTGGAAGGGCCCATTGTTATTTAAACAATGGCTACACAATATTTTAACACCTAGAGAACCCACAAAATACCACATACATTGCCAAGAACCCAAAAGAAAACAATTCTAAAAAATTTTATGAGGCACTATGGATTGTGAATCCTCAATTGTAGTTTGCTTTGTGGATGCCTAAATCCAGCACAGACTGCAGTTATGAGCACCAACAAACAATCTCAGGTCATATATTATGATCACCAAGCAACTCGTCAAATATAGCAAAAGAATGTGTACAAAACCACTGAGTAAAGAACACGATACATAGACCAGGAATAATTTTTAAGAAAATGAAATGAAAAATGTCAGACTCACTCCAGAGACATCACGGAGCCCTATCCAGACAGCGCTAGGTGATCCCTGTTTGTCTTTGACGTATGCAGACACCAGCGAGGACTCTTGGAAGCTGAGGATAGAGGCGAGGTGACACCCTGGGCCATGAGTCTGGCACTCAAGCTAGGAACAGAGAAAGGACATGAAGGTGGCACTCCATGCTCATGAATGGGATTGTCACAAACTTTAAACTTTGCACATCTCCATTTGTGCAATTTTGGTTTCTCAAGAAACCTTTCTCCACACCTGGGCTGGTGAAAAAAACCAACAACAGTTCTTACCTCAGCAGCATCCCAACTTAGTTTCTCATCGAAATATCCATAGCAGTTCCCCTGTTTCTGCAACCAGTCTCTGGGGCATGATGCAGCCTTGGCTGCAGGGAGAAAAAAAGAGGGGAAAAAATGATAGGGAATTGAATAGATTGCAGATGCCTGTGAATGGAATCTCTTCCATTGGGAGTAGACATGATTGGAAGGGTTGAGGGCTGTGGTTTAGCATGAAGGCGAGGAGCTTTTCTGGTTTGAAGGATAGGATTTTAAGATGGAGGAAAACAATCAAGAGACCCAAAATACTTCTACTTCTTTACAACCTTGAAAGTGATCCAAATCTATTTTCCAGAACAATTTCAAGGTATTCAAGGGGGCTGGGAGAATGTTCAAAAGTTCCCCTAGTCTTATCCTTGCCCCAAATGGACAGTCCTAAATGACTAAAACTGTGCCACAATGGAGTCATTGAGAAAGGTTTCAATGTCTGAGGGAGAGAATTATTATTCCTCTTCCTGCCCTTCAGACGGAAAATTAAATGTGGAACCTGAGAAATCACATTGCTGAAATACTGTACATTCATTTTATTAGCGCATCTCAGCAATACAGTTTCAGAACTTTGGCTTCAGCATAAAAAGTCTGACCTGCATATTACATATGAAAATATCTGAAGACAGAACTTACTTTACTAAGTTGCTTAATTTGCTGTTTCCCACATCATGATTAAATTAGGGGACTCACCTCCCAAAAATGGATTGGTGATCAAGGTTCCAAGGCAACAGAGGCCGATGTACATAGAGAATCCCATCTTCTGGTTGTCCTTTAGGAGCAAAGAGAAGTAGATGTGATACAAAAATTAATAAACTGGCATTCATATTAGCTTGCTGAGAAAGAAAGCAAATTTTTGAGAATCATAATTTAATTTTGATCCTAGTCTACCTGCAAACTTTCTGTTGTGGTTCCTAGCATACAACTCATGAAAAGCTCTATTGTTACTTCAAAAATACCTCTCCTTATTTCAATGCCGGATCACTGTATGGATAGCAAAGAGTATCTAGCCAACACTTGCCAAGCATGCCTTCAGCCTCTCACCTTGCGAAGTTCTTCAACTGGAGAGGTTGAGCTGGCGGATGGTTGGACTGGTGGACTCTCACTTTCAGAGAAGCCATTAAATAGACTCAAGATGAACAAATTTCTTCAAGGATTTCCTGCTCCCATAACTGAGAGGAAAGGAAGTGAAGCTCAGTTCCAGAGATAATTGGCCACATTTTCCTCTGGTAAAGAAAGGAGTATTCAAAAAACCACCCATTGATTCCACATCCTAGTGGGAAGCAAACACCTTCCCTCATTAATCATGGTTATATTTACTGGATTTCTTTATTCTATTGGTTTTAACTCTCATGGTTTCTAGCATATATTATGTCAAATATTAACATAATTGAGGAACATTCCCTCAGATTTACCCTGAGAAAAACACACTATGCTTCCACTTTTGTTTTTTATAATTATTATTAAAAGTTTTATAAGAAATATAAAAGCTAACTCAACCTAATAAGTGCAAAAGAAGAGAGGAGAAAGATAAGACAAAGAGCACAGAAAGACAGAACAAAAAGGAACAGAAAAAAGCAGCTTCCAATTTCTTCTGCAACAATCATTATATTGCAATTTTGACTCTTTATGATTACAGAAAAAGAGCTTAGTTTTTTTCTATAGGTAAAGGTAAAGGTTCCCCCGCACATGTGTGCTAGTCGTTTCCGACTCTAGGGGCCGGTGCTCATCTCCGTTTCAAAGCTGAAGAGCCAGCGCTTGTCCGAGGACATCTCCATGGTCATGTGGCCAGCATGACTGCCAAAGGCACATGGAACGCTGTTACCTTCCCACCAGAGTGATCCCTATTTTTCTACTTGGATTTTTACGTGCTTTCAAACTGCTAGGTTGGCAGAAGCTGGGACGAGTAACAGGTGCTCACTCTGTTACGCGACACTCGGGATTCGACCCGCCAAACTGCCGACCTTCCGATCGACAAGCTCAGCGTCCTAACCCACTGAGCCACCGCGTCCCTAGTTTTATTCTAATTGTCAAAAGCACAAATAATAAGCTGTCTATGTCAGGCATTATAAGCAGCATGTCGGAAATGGAGTTTACTGAGAAAATTAAATCTTACGGAGGTCAGGTTGCTGAGTTCCTCTGTGCATTCACTTATTTCATACTCATGGCATAACCATGTCCCCTTTCCACCATTTGTGTCTACTGTGCTTCCCCAGTTTCTCAAGCTGAATTCTGCCTGAGGGAATGATTATGGTATCAGAGGGACATTTATGGGCTCTTCCACAAGAAGCTGAGCTGGCATGAGGCTGAGGTGAGACCGGAAATCTCTAAGAAAGCTATGGAGAACATGGGATGGATGAAGCATCTCAAGCTCATGTGCTTCCCTCTTCTCTTCAGATCAGGTACCAAAGCTATGGCTGGGGGACCCACCTTGCTTGGCAATGAAAGTTACAGTCTTAATCTCAAATATGCTTTTTCATGAGGCAACTGGACTTTCTTGTTTTTCTTTGAAGACATTTTGCTTTTCATCCAAAAACCTTCAGAACTGAAGAAGCTTCCTGGATGAGAAGTGAAACATCTTCAAAGAAAAACAAGAAAGTCCAGTTGCTTCATGAGAAAGCATCTTTGGGATAACTATGACCTGGATGACTGAGAATCTCCATAGACATTTAGCTTACAGTCTCAATGTGGTTATAGGTGGAGGATTCTGAGTAGGAATAATTAAGTGGACCCATAGCCATAGCCCATAATTTGGTAACTTTGTATATTAATTGGCAATCAGGATGCAATATCTAAGTGGTCACTTCAACTAAGATTTTCCAGGACCTCAAGTGGTTCACCAAGTACTTTTGTTGACTTGGTGTTTTATTTACTTCTTCTTTTACCACTTTGGGTGTCAAGGGATGTGGCCTCAGTACATTAACAAAATTGCCCAGCTTCTGGCAGTTTATTCATGATTGCATCATGCTGTTACATATATATGTACGCATCTAGTCTATATTGCTGCCCATCTCATGACAGGTGAATGACACATCTGCCAAAAAAGATAATGATTATGATGATGATGATGATGATGATGATGATGATAAAGATGATGATGATAGTAATAATAGTTGGAAGTGACCTTGGAGGTCATCTAGTCCAACCCCCTGCTCAGACAGGAAACCCTATCCATTTCAGACAAATGGCTGTCCAGTCTCTTCTTAAAAACTTCAGTGTTAGAGCATTCACACTTCTAGAGGCAGGTTGTTCCACTGATTAATTGTTCTGTCAGGAAATTTCTCCTTAGTTCTAGGTTGCTTCTCTCTTTGGTTAGTTTCCATCCATTGCTTCTTGTTCTGCCTTTGGGCACTTTGGAGAATAGCTTGCCTCCCTCTTCTCTGTGGCAGCCCCTGAGATATTGGAACACTGATATTGTGTCACCCCTCATCCTTTAAACTAGACATAGGCAATTCCAGCAACCGTTCCTTATATGTTTTAGCCTCCAGGCCCTAATCATCTTTGTTGCTCTTCTCTGTACTCTTTTTAGCGTCTCAACATCTTTTTTACCAAAACTGGATGCAGTATTCCAAGTGTGGCCTTACCAAGGCACTGTAAAGTGGTATTAACACTTCACATGATCTTGATTCTAACCCTCTGTTAATGCAGCCTAGCACTGTGTTGGCTTTTTGGGCAACTGCAACACATTGCTGGCTCATGTTTAAGTGATTGTCCACTAGGACTCCAAGATCCCTCTCACAGTTGCTACTATTGAGCACGGTACCCCCTATACTATACCTGTACATTTGGTTTTTCTTGCCTAAATGTACAGCCTTACTTTTTTCATTATTGAATTTCATTTTGTTAGATAGCACCCAATATTCAAGATGATATGCAGTAGAGGAAACAGGGCTTCATTTTTCCATTCAAGATTAGACAAGATGGATTGATGCTGCTTGCATGAAGGGAAAAAAAGCCTTCATCTGCCAACATGAAAATGTTAGAAAATGAAGAGGTTTCACTTCATGCTTGCACCTAAAGAATGTTCATCTTGGAAGTCAGGAAGAATCACGCTGTTACATCCAGATGTGCTTCTTTAAAACGTCACATGTATTCATTGCCAGAGCAGTCTCTGTGATAATCTGCTTCCTTCATATTTGGCACCACACACACACCAGATCTCTGGCATGGTTCTTGCTTGAAGGCAATTATCAATAAAAACAATTCCAGTCTGCATTTCCTGCATTTTATTTCCCTCTGAATTATATGCATACAGTTCCTTTTTAATTACCAAAATAAAGGTGTTTAATCTACTGTATGTATCTCATGCCATAATAATATTATAGTCATGAGTGAAGGTCAAATAATCATGTTGCTAAAATGGATATTTTCAGCATCAGACAGCTCTATATTACATTATAAAACCAATATTGTCCAGCAGAATGGCAAAACTAACTTCTTTGATTAGAGAAAGAAAAGTCTATATTTATGGTTGACTGGAAACCCCTTATAGATTTTTTGCATGAAAGAGAAAAAAATGCACTTAATACTTGTGGTTTTTTTTATTATTGAAAAGTTTTATAAAAGTTACAATATTATGCCATCCCAAACCCACCCCTAACCCCCCCTCCCCCTCCCCCACTTCCCAAAGCTGATTACAGGGTTACAAATACAAAATAATCATAATCTAACTAACATTAACCAACTAAATAAATAACCAAATACATAATGCACTTTAACCTGCCTATAACATAATTACAAACAATCTAAAAGTATCCAACTTATACTAATACAATAATAATACCGTATAATGTATATATTATTATAGGTAAAGGTAAAGGTTCCCCCGCACATGCGTGCTAGTCGTTTCCGACTCTAGGGGCCGGTGCTCATCTCCGTTTCAAAGCCAAAGAGCCAGCGCTTGTCCGAGGACATCTCCGTGGTCATGTGGCCAGCATGACTAGACGCCAAAGGCGGACGGAAAGCTGTTACCTTCCCACCGGAGTGGTCCCTATTTTTCTACTTGCATTTTTACGTGCTTTCGAACTGCTAGGTTGGCAGAAGCTGGGACGAGTAACAGGCGCTCACTCTGTTACGCGGCACTCGGGATTCGACCCGCCAAACTGCCGACCTTCCGATCGACAAGCTCAGCATCCTAACCCACTGAGCCACCACGTCCCACATATATTATTATAACTAATAATAAAAAAGAAAAAAGAAAAATTTCCAGTATAATAAATTATAACAATCTAAAATTTACTCATAAGCTAAATGGAACTTTTTAGTCCCATATTTTTTTGAATATAATCTATCCATCTTCTCCAAACCGAAATGTATCTTTCTTGTGAATGATCCTTCAAATAAGCAGAAATCTTAGCCATTTCTCCTAAATTTGACACTTTAAGCATCCAAATACTTGTGGTTTTGATGATTAGGAAAAAAAAACCTAGATTATAAAAAAAACAAATGTGAGCTCTTTTTGGTAATCATAAAGTAAAATCATAAAGTAAGAGTCTGTATTGTAAATACAATATTTGCTGCAGAAGAAATTGAAAGCTGCTTTTTTCTGTTCTTCTTTGTTCTCTCTCTCTGCCGTTTGTGTCCTCTCCTCCTTTTTTTCTTCCTTCTTTTATCTTTGTTTCTTTTGCTCTTCCTTAGCTTGTGTTAGCTTTTATATTCCTTCTAAAAGTTTCAATAACCTTTATAAAACAAAAAACAAAAATGGAAGCAAAGGGTGTTTTTCTCAGGGCAAACCTGAGGGATGAGTTGGTGTACCTTCCTCAATTGTGTTAATGTTTGACATAATATGGGCTAGAAAACATGACAATTAAAATCAATAAAATGAACAAATCCAGTAAATATGACCATGATTAATGAGGGAAGGTGTTTGCTTCCCACTAGGATGTGGAATCAATGGGTTGATTTTTGACAACTCCTTTCTTTACCAGAGGAAAATGTGGCCAATTATCTTTGGAACTGAGCTTCACTTCCTTTCCTCTCAGTTATGGGAAAAAGAAGAGGGTGGAGCAGGAAATCCTTGAAGAAATTTGTCCATCTTGATCTCATGCCACGCCTATCTGGAGACTCAGATATTGGCTCAGAAAATGAGAGCCCATCAGCTTAACCGTCCACCAAGTCAATCTCCCCAGTTGAAGAACTTTGCAAGGTGAGAGGCTGAAGGCATTCTTGGCAAGTGCTGGTTAGATATTCTCCATTAAGGACAGGACTTTTGAAGTAGCAATAGAGCTTTTCATGAGTTGTATGCAGGGAACTGCAAAGAAACTTTGCAAGTAGACTGGGATCAAAATTAAATTATGTAATTCCAAAAATTTGCTTTCTTTCTCAGCAAACTATTATTGCCTGACTGACTGACTGACTGACTGACACTCTATTAATCCTTCTATCACATCTACTTCTCTTTTCTCCTAACAGGCAACCAGAAGATGGGACTCTCCTTGTACATCCTCTGTTGCCTTGGAGTGTTCATCACCAATCCTTTTTTGGGAGGTGAGTCCCCCAAATTAATCATGATATGGAATATATAGCAAATGAAACAACTTAGATAAGTAAGCTCTGTCTTCAGACATTTTCATGTGTCCTATACAGGTCAGACATTAGTCGACATTTGGGATTGTTTTAGTCATTTGGGGTTGTCTGTTTGAGATTTTTCCAATGTTTTAAGGCAGAGCATAGGACCAGGAGGATTTTTGGGCAGTAGAATTCTCCCAACCCCCTAAAATACCTTGTGATTGGTCTGGAAAATAGATTTTGGGCCACTTTCAAGGTTATAAAAGTGGAAGTGGAAGTATTTTGTGTCTCCTTCCATCCCTGAAAGGGTGAGAGGCTGAGCTGCAGCCCTCAACCCTTCTGATCATGTCTATTTCCAACCAAAGAGAAAATTCAGGAAAATTGGAAACCATTTCATTTACCTGTCCCTGAGGCCTTTTGCTCCATCTTAAAAGTCTATCCCCCCAAACCAGAAGCAAGTCCTTGTTTTCATAAATGGTGAAGCCCATGTACTTCACCAATTATGAAGGCAAGCGCTTTTATATGGTCTATGTACTTCATCAATTCAGCAGATGGTGTCCTTCCACCCCTGAAAGGATGAGAGCTGAGCCAAATCAGATTCTGTTCAGGAATATCTGAAAACTCTTCCATTTACCTACTTTTTTCCCCTTTTGTCTCCTTGCAAGCAAGTCTGCATCATGCCTCAGAGATTGGTTGCAGAAGCAAGGGAACCGCTATGGATATTTGGATAATAAACTAAGTTGGGATGATGCTGAGGTAAGAACCATTTTCACCAGTCCAGGTGTGGTGAAATGTTCCTTGAGAAACCAAATTGCACAAATGAACTCATGAACATGGAAAGCCATCTTCTTGTCTTGCCTCTATTCATAGATTGACTACCAGAACTGTGGTCCTGGGCGTCATCTCATTTCTATCCTCATCCCCCAAGCATCCATATTGATGGCCGAACACATCAAAAACAAATGGAGATCATTTAGCCATATCTAGATTGGACTCAATGATGTCTCTGGGGTACGTCTGACTTTTTTCATTTCAATTTTTTTTAAAAAAAAATCCTGGTCTACATATTGCATTCTTCATGCAGTACTTTTGCAAATTGACAATGTTCGGCTTATCCCTTGTTGTTGTTGTTACTTGCGAAGTCATGTCGGACCCATCCAGTTAGTCCTTTCTTCTCATTAGGTGGCCAAAGTATTTGAGTTTCAACTTCAGGATCTGGCCTTCTAAAGAGCAGTCGGGGTTGATCTCCTGTAGGACTGATTGGTTTGATCAACTTGCAGTCCGAGGGACTTGCAGGAGTCTTCTCCAGCACCATAGTTCAAAGGCCTCAATTCTTTGGCGCTCAGCCTTTCTTATGGTCCAACTTTCACAGCCATGCATTGCAACTGTGAAGACCATAGCCTTGACTATACACACTTTTGTTAACAGGGTGATGTCTCTGCTTGTTAGTGTGCTGTCTAGATTTGCCATGGCTTTCCTCCCCAGGAGCAAGCGTCTTTTAATTTCTTGGCTGCAATCTCCATCTGCGGTGATCTTGGAGCCCAGGAAAATAAAATCTGTCACTACCTCCATTTCTTCCCCATCTATTTGCCAGGAATTGAGAGGGCCAGATGCCATGATCTTGGTTTTCTTAATGTTAAGTTTCAAGCCAACTTTTGTACTCTCCTTCTTCACCCACAACAAGAGGCTCTTTAGTTCCTCTTCACTTTCTGCCATTAGAGTGGTATCATCTGCATACCTTAGACTGTTAATATTTCTCCTGGCAATTTGAATTCCAAGTTTTGATTCATCTAGCCCTGACTTTCTCATGATGTGCTCTGCATATAAGTTAAACAGGCAGGGCGACAGTATACAGCCTTGCCAGACTCCTTTCCCAATTTTGAACCAATCAGTGGTTCCGTGTCCAGTTCTCACTGTTGCTTCTTGACCTGCATATAGGTTTCTCAAGAGACAAATAACATGGTCTGATACTCCCATCTCTTTAAGAACTTGTCACAGTTTGTTGTGATCTACACAATCAAAGGCTTTAACATAGTCAATGAAGCAGAAGTACAGTAGACGTTTTTCTGGAACTCCGTAGCTTTCTCCATGATCCAGCTTATGTTGGCAATTTGATCTCTAGTTCCTCTGCCTCTTTGAAATCCTGCCTGTACTTCTGGTAGTTCTTGATCCACATACTGCTGGAGTCTAGCTTGTAGGATTTAAAGAATAATTTTACTAGCATGTGAAATGAGTGCAATGGTGCAATAATTTGAACATTCTTTGGCACTGCCTTTCTTTGGAATTGGAATGTAAACTGATCTTTTCCAATCCTGTGGCCACTGTTGAGTTTTCCAAATTTGCTGGCAAATTGAGTTTAGCACTTTTACTGCATTGTCTTTTAAGATTTTGAATAGCTGAGCTGGAATACTGTCACCTCCACTAGTTTTCCTAAGGCTCACTTCAATTCACATTCTAGGATGTCTGGCTCGAGGTCAGTGACCACCTCATTGTGGTTATCAGGGATGTTAAGTTCATTCTTGTATAGTTCTTCTGTGTAATTTTGCCACCTCTTCTTAATCTCTTCTGCATCTGTTAGGTCCCTGCCATTATGGTCCTTTATCATGCCCATCTTTGCATGAAACGTTCCCTTCATCTCTCCAATTTTCTTGAAGAGATCTCTGGTCCCCCCCCCCTATTCTATTGTTTTCTTCTATTTCTTTGCACTGTTCATTTAAGAAGGCATTCTTATCTCTTCTAGCTATTCTCTGGAATTCTCCATTCAGTTGGGTGTATCTTTCTTTTTCTCCCTTGCCTTTCGCTATGAGGGGCTCATCTTCCAGCATCATATCTTTTTGCCTTTTGGTATTGTCCATGGGGTTTTCATGGCAAAGATACTGGAATGAGTTGCCATTTCCTTCTCCAGTGGATCACATTTTGTCAGAACTCTCTGCTATGACCAGTCCATCTTGGGTGGCCCTGCACAGCATAACTCATAGCTTCATTGAATTACACAAGCCCCTTCTCCATGACAAGGCAGTAATCCATGAAGGTGGGGCTCATCCCTATGAATCAATGAATGCCCGATTCTATGGAATCTACTCTTACAGAAAGTCTAATGATCTTCGGCCCACTGATTGTGGACTATCAGTTTCATAACTTCAAGAATTTATTATTGACACCAAAGAACTGGGAATTTTCTCCACACTGAACAGCCAGTTTCTTGACACATGAATTACCTTCTACTCAAACACACAAACCTTACTCAATCAGGTGTGATGCCTCCATGTACCTATTCAAATTGCATCCCTTTATATTTTTTAAGTAAGCTGTGTTCAGGAGAGGTGTGAATCAGCTCAGGTTGTCTTTTACAGATTAATTGGAAGCTTAATGTATTAGCATTAGAGCCATACTGTGCAGAGGTTAGAACCATGGTAGCGAACCTATGGCAAGCGTGCCACAGGTGGCACGCAGAACCCTCTCTGTGGTCACGCACACTATCACCCCAGTCCTAGGCCTTCAGCTGGGTTTTATAAAACCTTTTCATTTTAGGCCTCTGCTGCCATGTGCAAAAAAAAAGTTTCAATCAATCAATCAATTTTAACTTCTCGCGGGGAAAAAAAGATCTCATAAAGTGGAATTGATTGATTGAACTTTTTAGTCCCACTCAGTCTGCCATTACCATGGCAGCCATGCCCACCCAATTGGCCACACCCACCCAATGGGCCATACCCACCTGTCACCCGATGATACATAAGTGGGTTTTGGGTTGCAGTTTGGGCACTCGGTCACTAAAAGGTTCGCCATCACTGGGTTAGAATGCAATAATAATAATTATTATAATTATAATTATAATAATAGAGTTGGAAGGGACGTTGGAGGTCTTCTGGTCCAATCCCCTGCTCTAGTCCTCTGGTAGTTCCCCGGTGCTCCAGGATATTTGAAAGATATAGTTCAGTGGTTCTGAGATCATATCTGCCAGTTCCTTCAGAACCTTGGGGTGCAATCCATCTGGTCCTGGTGATTTGAACTCATCTAGGGTAGACAGGTGCTCACTTACCATTTTCTTGCCTATCTTAACCTGTGTTTCTAATCTGTATTTTACGGTACAGTTTTTGATAGGTTGTACTGTTCTTTCTCTTTGTGTAAAGACCAATGCAAAAAATGTGTTAAATAGTTCTGCTTTCTCCCTGTTGCTTGTCCCCTTCTTGCCACTTTCTCCCAATAATGGACCGATGATTTCCTTAACTTTTTTTCTTTTTTTTTTGAAAGCTTTTTTGTTATTTTTTACTTTTGTCACAAACCTTAGTTTGTTTTGAGCCTTAGCTTTCCTCACTTCAATTTTGCAGATGCAGGCTGTTTACTGATATTCTGCCTTAGTTATGTGCCCCTCTTTTTATACTTGTCCTTTTTATCTTTCAATTTATCAGAGAGTTCTTTATGCAGCCATGCTGGTTTCTTTTGAGAGCTGTTATTTTTCTTCTTTGTTGGTATTGTGAAAGACTGGGCTTTTATAATCTCACTTTTCAAAATTTCCCAAGCTTATTGACTTGTTTTCTTTTGAGGATTCTCATGCATAGAATCCTTTCCAAGCTCTCTCTAAGTTTATTGAAATTAGCTCTCTTAAAGTCCAAGACTCTAGTTTGACTATGTTCTATTGCTTGTGCTTGCATAATGTTGAATTCCAATATTGCATGATCACTCTCCCCCAATGTTCCTGTGGCCTCAACACCTTCTATCATTTCATCTCTGTTAGTGACAATTATGTCCAATATGGCCAATCCCCTTCTCTATTTTGGGGGAGAAAAGGTTGTCTGCTAGGTTTGTCAGGAATCTGTTTGATCTTCCACTTGGTGCAGAGTTTGTCTCCCAGTTGATGTCAGGGTAATTAAAGTCCCCCATTACTATTGTGATGTGCTTCCTACATACCTTAGTTAACTGACTAGCAAAAAGTTCATCTATTTTCTCTGTTTGGTTGAGTGGCCTATAGTATACATCTATGGCAATGTCATTTTTCCCCTTTATATTAACCCAAATGCATTCAAGACAGTTTTCATCATTGTTGTGCTCTATTTCTGTAGAGATGTAGTTATTTCTTATATAGAGAACAACTCCACCTCCTCTTTTGTTTGGACTGTTTCTTTTAAATAATTTAAATCCCTCTAGCTGTGTGTTCCATTTGTGGGTTTCATCCCACCAAGTTTCCATAATGGCAACAATATCATATCTGCCCTCATTTACCTGAATTTCTAATTCACCCTGTTTGTTGTTTATACTCTATGCGTTGGTGTATAGACATTTGAGTCCTTTATGACTGACCCTGTGTTTACTTTCTATATAACTTTTGTGGTGCCTGAGTTCCCCTATTTCCTTACCAACTGTTTGATTAATGCATTTGGTGTGGCACTCACTATTAAAAGCTTGATTTTGCTTGACAGCAAGGTTGATATTCTTATCTGCACACACATCTATGTTACATGCACTGATAAACCTATTAGTTTTAGATTCCTGGGACAGGAATGTTCTATATCAATTAATTCACTGTCTCCATTGTTCAATTTAAATATTTCCTCCAGAAAATCTGTGAATTTAATGCCAAGTAACTCAGTCCCTTTCTTTGCTGGATGCAAACCATCTCTTTTGTACAGTTTTTCACTGGACCACCTGCAGACATCATGACTAATATAACCAAAGCCTTCCTCTTTACACCACTCCTTTAGCCACATATTGAATTCTGCTATATGCTGGCCTTTTCCATTTTGTTCCTTATACACTGGTAAAACCTCTGAAAAACTAAGCCTACAGCCTATCCTACTAAGTTCCTGTCCCAAGCTTTGGAAATCATTCTGCACAGAGAGTACATCTTTTGGGGACAGATCATTAATGCCAAAATGTACAATAGCATCCACATCACAGTGGATGCTATTGCAAGTCAACTCTGCCCACAGTCAGGAGTTCGATTCTGACCAACTCAAAGTTGACTCAGCCTTCCATTTTTCCGAGGTTGGTAAAATGAGGACCCAGATTGTTGGGGCAATATCCTGACTCTGTAAAATGCCTAGAGAGGGCTGTAAAGCACGATGAAGTGATATAAAGTATAAATCTAGGTGCTATTATTATTGTTATTGGTTTAGAAGAGCAGATGATGTTTCTTCTTCTGCATTTACTTTAAAATGGGGGATCAAAAGTTGAGTAAGGGATTACAAAATTAGGTCTTTAAAGATGGGTCAGTGATTACAAAGTTCAGCATCCTAAATAAAGGAAAGGGGACAGAAAAGGAAGAAGGGGGAAGCAGGTTGGTATGGGAAAGCAAAGACTCTTAAGCTCTTCCAGATATGTTCAGACCTGTCTCACCATCTATTGGAGAATCCTTCAGCATACCATCAATCTCTCAGAGCCAGGGATATAAAAGGGGTGCAGGTTAACCAGGAACTATCAAGATAGGTTTGATCAGGGAAGTTAAGTGCACCGTCTTTTTCCTTCCCCTATTGCTAAGCACATTTGATTTGTGCTTAGATTGTAAGCCACTCTAAGTCTTCGGAGAAGGGCGGGATATAAATGGGATTAAAAAATAAAATAAAAAAAATTACATCTCTCCTGTTTTACACTTAAGATGAGACATCATCTGGACAATCTTTTTTTTTGTTGATTCTTGATTCAGAATTTCCTTATAAGGCACTTTACTTATGCCAGCTTTTTGTAACTATTGTGGTTAGGGATTCACTGCTCCTTCAACACTTTGTATATACTTAGTTGGAAAAGTTATGTGTTTTCTCCCCTCTATTTCATTCATTCCTTTTATTCCTTTCTCCTCAAACACTGGGATGAAACACTTGGATTTGACCCAGCCAATACAACTGTTTACACTCCTCCCAACCTCACCAAGTGTTGTCATCTCCTGTTCTTAAATGACAGAAATATACTCAGAAGCTTTGCACATATGTGCTGTAGAGGTTTTATTAGTGTTGTATCGCCACCGAGAAAAGTCAGGAGATGGGGTAAAGGGAAAGTTGTCTATTCTAAGAGGAAATGTGGATAGAAAAGGGAAAGTTCTGGTCTGTCATTCTGAATGCTTCAAAGGCGGTGAAATCAACAGGGTGTCAATCAAATCTGCAGGTATTTCATAGTTGGTACTGGTTGCATCCCAGCTACATTTGCTCAGATGGCTCTACAGACGGTACTTACAGATGTAAGCATTAGGACTGCTACATGGCTTATCATTCCACAATTTAAAATCTAAAATGCAAAAGATAGGACAAAATTTAATTCTTAATTCCTTCAGCAGTGACCTAGAAAATATTGTCACCCTTTAAATTTCATAAAAATATCTCCAGAGGCCCCAAGAGAATTTCCCAGGAAAAGCCGAAAGAATGTTGACTTCCAGGGAATAAATGGAGAACTGGAAGCAGTTAATATTCCACAACCATCATCCACCCAAAAAAATATTTTCAATTGCTATTGTAAAATTAAAAGTCCCTCTCTTTATGGCAGAAAGAGATTTAGGAGTCTGGAAAAAGAGAAGGGAAGGGAAGGGAAGGGAAGGGAAGGGAAGGGAAGGGAAGGAAAGGAAAGGAAAGGAAAGGAAAGGAAAGGAAAGGAAAGGAAAGGAAAGGAAAGGAAAGGAAAGGAAAGGAAAGGAAAGGAAAGGAAAGGAAAGGAAAGGAAAGGAAAGGAAAGGAAAGGAAAGGAAAGGAAAGGAAAGGAAAGGAATTCATATGAATTTTTTTCTCCTGATCTCACAATTCCAAAACCACTTTTTAATCTAGAAGTGAGAGATGTAGGTGCTGACCTTAATTGCCCATGATTATTAAACTATATGAAGAAAATTCCTGAGTTAAAAATAGAAAGTGGAACACATTAACTACAGATACACAAATGAATGCATAAATAAGTGCTAGTAACTGACAGTGGAAAGGGACACAGTGGCTCAGTGGGTTAGGACGCTGAGCTTTTTGATCAGAAGGTCGGCAGTTTGACGGGTCGAATCCCGAGTGCCGCATAACAGAGTGAGTGCCTGTTACTCATCCCAGCTTCTGCCAACCTAGCAGTTCGAAAGCACGTAAAAATGCAAGTAGAAAAATAGGGACCACTACGGTGGGAAGGTAACAGCGTTCCATGTGCCTTTGGCATCTAGTCATGCCGGCCACATGACCACGGAGATGTCTCGGACAAGCACTGGCTCTTCGGCTTTGAAACGGAGATGAGCACCAGCGCCTAGAGTTGGAAACGACTAGCACGCATGTGCAGGGGAACCTTTACCTTTACCTTAACTGACAGTGGATCCTGCTGTTGCAATGGCAATCCTTGGTGGAGCAGTGGGCTAATGCCTCCTTAAGTAACACCAGCTGCCTGCAATTAGTGCAGGTTCGAGTCCCACCAGGCTCAAGGTTGACTCAGCCTTCCATCCTTCCGAGGTAGGTAAAATGAGGACCCAGATTGTTGGGGGCAATAAGCTGACTTTGTAATAATGCCACTGGGGGGGGGGCAAAAGCCCTAATAAGCAGGCATATACATAGAATGAAGGCTATTGCTAAGCACATTGATTTGTGCTTCTTAGATTGTAAGCCGCCCTGAGTCTTCGGAGAAGGGCAGGATATAAATGGGATTTTTTTAAAAAAAAATTTCCTTCTGGATTATTTTGGTTGAACCAGTCATTTTTTCACATCATGCAGAGAATCTGTCCAAAGTACTTCGCTTGATCCAAAACATTTACGCAAAGGCAGGCAAGATCCCACTAAGATCTTGCATGGCAAAAATTTCAAGCATCAAAAAATGTTTAACTCATAATTGTCCTGCCCTTTCATTACACTTTGGACCTGCTCTGTGACGTGCCTACCATGCTCTTCCTAACAAGAGGTTCAGTTTTGAGCATTCAGTAGGACATGGCATGCTCATTTGAAAAGATTTAGGCCATTTTTCTCCATCTCATTGCTTTTCAGATCTGTTGCACCTCCGTTGATGCTGGAAAGTTTACTCTGGTGGGGACCAGATTTGGAAAGGCTAAATTGTATCTGGATAACAATTATCCAGCTTTGCCCTCATGGAATGCTAACTATTACTCTTAAAAGGCTATTATTAAAAGAGAGAGAGAGAGAGAGAGAGATTGAGAGAGAGAGAGGACATCTTCAGTTTTCAATTATGAAAAGCTCCGTGAAACATATGGGCTCCATTCCTCTGACTGATGGGATGAGTCCAAATTCAAAAAAACAAACTCTAATTTTCATGACTGGATCTGACTTGAAAATAATGGCTCATTAGAGAATACCAGCTAAGAAGTGTTGGCTTACCCGAGTCATGTGTCACCTCCGTACAGTGCTCCTCCTGATTAGAGTTGTCTGGCTGGTTTGTCATCCAGGCTCTGAAGTTGTAGGTGGATTCATCAGCCCATCTCCATCGCCTTTTCTGTTGATGAAAGACAGACCGCAATCACATGTTAAGAAGGTAAGTAACCACCTGGAATGATAAACTACACAGATTAGCTGAAAGAGTTGAGCGGTGGGCAGCTCTTAGATACTAGCTATGATGAAGAAGTTCAAGCAATTTTCCAAGGGGGTCAAGTTACAATTTTTGTAGTGCATATGCATTGAAATAAAGAATCTCAAGGCATCATATCATGACTAATTCACGACAGTGAATGTGGTGGAAATTTATATTCGCCACCATCATATGTTGCATCTAACATTCAGCTCTATGAAAGTTTGGATTGCCAGAGGTGAATTTTGTGAAATATTTTGGACTATTGCAACCACTCTTCGCCCACCGTTCATATTTGCCTGAAAGGTAGAGGTGGAAGGCCGCTTACAATGAACTTTTGTTATTATACTGTCAGGATGAAGTGGTCCCCCCTTCAAAAAAAAGGGAGGGAGTGAAATACCTAGCACTGGTTATAATTTAGAAGCCTTCTTGATATCACAGAAGTCAGTGCAGGATGTGGACTAGTTTGAGGCCCTAAACTCAATAAAGCTTGGAAGGGCCTATTGTTAAAGACATGCACCAGAAATGCATCTGAAATCTAAAGTGTAGCTAAAGAGGACTGTATATGTGTATCCTGCCTCTTTTAATATCCTGTAGAATCTTTTATTTTGGGGAGGGGGAACTTCTCAAACTTCAAATATAGATTATTTAGCTTATGCCTAAATCCAGCACTGACTGCAGTTATGAGCATCAACAAACAATCTCAGGTCCTAACAATACATTATCCTCGGCAAACAGCTCACCCAAAATAACTGAAGCGTGTGTGTAAAATTACTGTGTGAAGATTACAAACTGTGGATCAGGAATGGGAAAAAATCAAATAAAACGAAATATGTTGGACTCACCCCAGAAATATCAAAGAGCCCTATCCAGACACTGCTAAGGAATTCCTGTTTGTCTTTCATGTATAGAGACAACAGTGAGGACTCTTGGCGGCTGAGGACAGAGGCAAGATGACATCCTGGCCCGTGGCTCTGGCACTCGAGCTAGGAAGAGAGGGAAGACACAAAAATGGCACTCCATTCTCATGAGTGGGATTGTCTCAAACTTTAAACCTTGCACATCTCCATTTGTGTGATTTTGGTTTCTCAGGAAACCTTTCACCACACCTGGACTGGTGAAAAAAAAGGGGGGGGCTTACCTCAGCAGCATCCCAATCTAATTTTTCATCGAAATATCCATAGCAGTTCCCCTGTTTCTGCAACCAGTCTGTGGGGCATGACGCAGCCCTGGCTGCAAGGAGAAAAAAGCAGAATATTCATTTTCTAGTGCACCTCAGCAATACAATTTCAGAATGCTGGGAGATTACCTGACCTGTATAGGACATATGAAAATTTCTGGCTTATCTGAATTGTTTAATTCTCTATGTTTCCCATATCATGATTAATTTGGGGGGCTCACCTCCCAAAAAAGGATTGGTGATCAAGATTCCAAGGCAACAGAGGCCGAAATATATGGAAAATCCCATCTTCTGGTTGCCCTTTAGGAGAATAGAGAAATAGATGTATAGAAGGATTAATAGAGTGGCAATTCATATTAGCCTGCTGAGAAAGAAAGCAAATTTTTGAGGTCCATCATTTCATTCTGAATCTAGTTTACCTGCATACTTTGCTATTGCGGTGTCTAGCATACAACCTATGGAAAATTCTATTTCTACTTCAAAAAATTCTCTCCTTATAGCAATGCCATGTCACTATACAGATAGCAGAGACTATCTAACCAGCACTTACCAAGAATGCCTTCAGCCTCTCACTTTGCAAAGTTCTTCAACTGGAGAGGTTGAATTGGTGGACAGTTGGACTGGTGGACTCTCACTTTCTGAGCAACCATTAAATAGTCTCCAGATAGGCCTGGCACAAAATCAAGATGCATGACTTTCTTCAAGGATTTCCTGGTCCACCCTCTTCTTTTTCCCATAACTGATAGGAAAGGAAATGAAGCTCAGACTGAAAGATAATTGGCAAGTATTTCCTTGGGTAAAAAAAAGAGTTATCAAAATATATACCCATTGATTCTACATCCTAGTGGGAAGCAAAGACTATGGTTTATTAATCATTCGTCATATTTACTTGTTTTCTTTATTCTGTTGGTTTTAAGTGTCATGTTTTCTAGTTTATGTCATGTCAAATATTTGTCATGTCAAACACCGATTCTTCCCTCAGATTTGCCCTGGGAAAAAACACTAAGCTTCCATTCTGTGTGTTTTGTTTCTAATTTTTATTAAAAGTTTTACAAGAATATAAAAGCTAACACAAGTTAATGCAGAGCCAAGCAAGCAAAGATAAAAGAAGGAAAAAAGAAGAAAGAGAAGACAAACAGTGCATACAGACAGAACAAAAAGAGAAAGGAAAAAGCAGCTTCCAATTTGCTCTGCAGCAAATACTATATTTACAATTTTGACTCTTTATGATTACAGGAAAAAGAACTCACTTTTTTTTTTCTTCTGCTACAATTATTATATTTACAATATAGATTCTTACTTATGGTTATATGAGGGCAATTCAGAAATAAACCTCCATTTAGTTATCAATGATAGACACAGATACAAAACCTTTATTATACAGATTACAAAACTACAACATTACATTTGTTAAATAGTGGGTTCTTTGGTGCAGGAATGAAGACATGAAGCTGAGTACAGGATAACTCATACTTTATTTCATGCTGGAACTGTACTGAGGAAAAGGCTGCAACCAGCCGCAATATATAGTCTAGCCCCTAGGCGGCAGCCAATAGGTTTGAATCAACCATTGCCACCTAGGGATAGCCAATTGCAGCACAGGAGACTGGTAGTCTGGGTTGCTGGAGAGCCGTTAGCTGCTCCAGCAACCCACGTGGTGTATCACAAGAACCCAGTACATAACAACATTACTTTTCAACATAATCACCATTCACATTGAGGCACTTGTCATAACGTCTTACAAGTTTTGAAATTCCTTAATAGTAATCGCTCGGTGCCAAATCTGGGCTATGAGGGGGTGATCAAAAACACCCCAACAAAACTGCTTCAAAAGTTCTTGTGTGCATCTAGTGGCATGTGGGTAAGCATTATTGTGAACCAACACCACACTGGAAGTCAGCATGCCCTGATGCTTGTATGGATGGCTCATCTGAGTTTTCATAATGTTTCACAGTACTCTTCTGAATCGATGGTCAAAGCATGCTCCATGAACTTCATTAGCAGTACTCCTTTGGCATCTTCATATTTGGTGGGATTTTCTATGGCACCACTTCTGCTGTGGTGTTGGTTCACAATAATACTTGCCCACACACCACTAGATGCACCCAAGAACCTTTGAAGCAGTTCCATTGGGATGTTTTTGATCATCCCCCCCCCCCATAGCCCAGATTTGGTACTGAGGGACTACTACTAAGGAATTTCAAACCTTGTAAGACATTATAACAAGTGCCTCAATTTGAATGACAATTATGTCAAAAAGTAATGTAATGTTGTAGTTTTCTAATGTGTATAATAAAAGTTCTGTATCTGCCAGTGCCTGTCACTGATAACCAAACAGAGGTTTATTTCCAAATTGCCCTCATGCTTTATGATTACCAAATGAGAACTCACTTTTTTATATTTTTTTAATCATCAGAATTACAAATCATAAGTGAATTTTTCCTCTTTTAGGCAAATATTTGTAAGGGCTTTCTAGTCAACTGTAAATATAGACCTTTTTTTCTCTCTGAAAGAAATTAGCTTAGCCGTCTCCTCTGGACAATTAAATTAGTTTTACGATGGAATTTAGAACTACAGATCATCTGATGCTCAAAATATCAATTTTAGCAAAAATGATTATCTGACAGCCATTCATGACCATAATGTTATTATGACATGTGATATGTAAATTATCCTGATATACATAAACAACTTTATTTTAGTAACTGAGAAGGAAGTCTGTGCAGAGAGTTCAGAAGGAAATAAAATGCAGGAAACACAGGGTGTAATCACATTTATTGAGAATGGCCTTCAAGCAATAACCATGCCAGAGATTTGGGCAGCAATATAAATTAAATCCTTAAAGGTAAAGGTAAAGGCTCCCCCGCACATGCGTGCTAGTCGTTTCCGACTCTAGGGGCCGGTGCTCATCTCCGTTTCAAAGCCAAAGAGCCAGCGCTTGTCCAAGGACATCTCCGTGGTCATGTGGCCGGCATGACTAGACGCCAAAGGCGCACGGAACGCTGTTACCTTCCCACCGCAGTGGTCCCTATTTTTCTACTTGCATTTTTACGTGCTTTCGAACTGCTAGGTTGGCAGAAGCTGGGACGAGTAACAGGCGCTCACTCTGTTACGCAGCACTCGGAATTCGACCCGCCAAACTGCCGACCTTCTGATCGACAAGCTCAGCGTCCTAACCCACTGAGCCACCGCGTCCCTTAAATCCTTACCTATATATATAAAACACCATGGCACAATAGTGAATAAACTGAAAGCAGTGAGCAAATTTTGGTAGTGTACTGAGGCTACAAAAGGTATTAATGGACCAGTTTACATCCTGGGTAACCTCAGTTGACGCAACCACTTTGATATTGCATCCTGATTACAAATTAATATACAAAGCTACCTAATTATGGGATGAGACCAAGGGTCCACTTCTGACCACAATTGAGCTGGAACGTCCATCACTAAGCAATGTAATCACTGTGAATTGAACCCAACTTTTCAACCTTTTTGCTACAGTTGTTAGGCCAATCACATGACTGTTAAACAAATCCATCTTCTTTCATTGGCTTGGCTTGTCAGAACCCACCCACCCACCCACCCACCCAGGAAGATTGCAACACACACATCCCCAGGGTACTACAACTGCCGTAAATATATGCCAGTTGCCAAATACCCAACTTTTGATCACATGACCTTGGGGATGCTGTGATACATCTTAGTGTGAGGACAGTCATAAGTCTGTAATCTGTAATCATAAAGAGTCAAAACTGTAAACGTGACATTTGCTACCGATAAAATTGGAAGCTGCTTTTTTCTTTCTCTTTTCATTCTGTCTTTCTGCACTGTTTGTCTATTCTTTCTTTTTTTCCTTCTTTTATTTTTTTATCTTTTTTTCTTCTTTTATCTTTTATATTCCTTTCTTGTATCTTCTATCTATCTTTTCCTTCTTTTTATCTAATGCTCTTCATTAGCTTATGTTAGCTTATATTCTTGTAAGATTTTTAATAAAAATTAGGGGAATAAAAACCCCACACAAAAATGGAAGCTGAGTGTGTTTTTCTCAGGGCAAATCTGAGGGAAGGACTGGTGTTTCTACAAGAAATTATCTTCCTGTTAATATTTAACATAACATAAGCAAGAAACCATGATACTTAAAACCAACAGAATAAAGAAAACAAGTAAATATGATGAATGATTAATAAGCCATAGTCTTTGCTTCCCACTAAGGTGTAGAATCAATGGGTATATATTTTGATAACTCCTTTCTTTACCTAAGGAAATACTTGCCAATTATCTTTCAATCTGAGCTTTACTTCCTTTCTTCTCAGTTATGGGAAAAAGAAGAGGTGGACCACAAAATCCTCAAAGAAAGTCATCCATCTTGATGTCATGCCAGGCCTATCTGGAGACTATTTAGTGGTTGCTCAGAAAATGAGAGTCCACCAGTCCAACTGTCCAGCAACTCAACCTCTCCAGTTGAAGAACTTTGCAAAGTGAGAGGCTGAAGGCATTCTTGGAAAGTGTAGTTAGATACTCTCTGCAAATCTGTACAGTAATCTGGCAATATAATAAGGAGAGGGCTGTGTAGCAATAGAGCTTTTCATGAGTTGTATGCTAAGAACCACAACAGAAAGTCTGCAGGTAGACTAGGATCAAAATGAAATTATGGTACTCAGAAATTTGCTTGCTTTCTCAGCAAGCTAATATGAATGCCACTCTATTAATTCTTCTATCATATCTATTCTCTTTTCTCCTAAAGGGAAACCAGAAGATGGGATTCTCCATGTACGTACATTGGCCTCTGTTGCCTTGGAATATTGATCACCAATCCTTTTTTGGGGAGCTGAGCCCCCCAAATTTATCATGAGTATGGAAACATAGCGAATTGAACAACTTAGATAAATAAGTTCTTTCTTCAGATTCTTTCCAGTGATTTTCATGATAAGGATTCTGCCCAAAGTATATTGAATTTGTACTGCTGAGAGGCACTAGTAAAATGAATGTATTTCAGCAAGGTGATATTTCAGGTTAGACTAGACAGTCACTTGTCTGAAATACTAAAAGGTTCTCCTGCTCGAGCAGGGGGCTGGACTAGAAGACCTCCAAGGTCCCTTCCAGCTCTGTTCTATTCTCTTAATTTTCCACATTAAGGGTAGAAGCAGTAATAGTAATTCTCTCCTTCAGACATTGCAACCTTCCCCAGTGACTCCAATATGGCACAGTTTTAAACATCTGGGATTGTCCGTTTGAGATTCTTCCAACATTTTAAGTCAGATCATAGGACTAGTAGGCCTTTTGGACACTAATATTCTCCCAGCTCCCTATAATATCTTAACATTTGTCTAAAAAATAGATTTTGGACTACTTTCAAGGTTGGAAAGGAGGAAGTGGAAATATTTTTTTGTCCCTGGGGACTTTTGCTCCATCTTAAAATCCTATTCCTCAAACCAGAAAAAGTCCTTGTCTTCATAATCGTCTTCATAATTGATTAAATCCATGGATTTAATCAATTCAGCAGATGGTCTCCTTCCACCCCGGAAAGGGTGAGAGGCTGAGCTGCAGCCCTCAACCCTTCCATCATGTCTATTCCCATCCGAAGAGAAAATTCACAAAAATCTGGAAACTATTCCATTCTTTCTCCTTTTGCCTCCTTGCAGCCAACACAGCGTTATGCCCCAGAGACTGATTGGGGAAATGGCTATGGATATTTTGATAATAAACTAAGTTGGGATAAAGCTTGATGTAAAAACCCCTTTTCACCAGTCCAAGTATGGTGAAATGTTTCTCAAGAAATAAAATTGCACTAATGGAGATGTGCAAGGTTTAAAGTCTGCAACAATCCCACTAATCACTTAAGGATGTCTGGATGGGGCTCCATGATGTCTCTGAATAACACAATAACAGAATTGGAAGAGACCCTGAAGGTCTTCTAGTGCAACCCCCTAGCCCAACATAGCCCAACGTATTTAACAAAATACAGCTCTGCCGTCCAAAATTTCATAGAGCTGAATGTAATAAGTTCATAGATGTATATATCAAATTTCCACCTTACTCACTGTCATGAATAGGTTAATATATGACGCCTTGCTGTTTTTTTTTTTATTTTATTTTAATGCAGGTGCGCTACAAAAATTGTCACTTGGCCAGTTGGGGAGAGTGTTTGACGTTTTTCATCGTAGCCAGTATCTAAGAGCCACCACTCAACTCTTCCAGCCAATCTGTGAGACTTAACATCGTGGTCTGTCTTTTGTCAACAGAAAAGGTGATAGAGATGGACTGACAAATCCAACTACAACTACAAAATCTGGATGATAGGACAGTAGAAAACACTAATGTGCAGAGCTGACATATTTCTTGGGTAAGTCAACACTTCTTTATTATTATTATTATTTGGTGTTCCTTGATGAACCAAGTTTTCAGGGCTATCAAGAAAACAAGGGTATGTTTGTTTAACTTGGAGTCATCCCATAAGTCAGAGGAATGGAGCCCATAGGTTTCATGGAGTTTTCTGTAATTCAAAACTGCAGGTGTCTTCTCCCTCCCTCCCTCCCTCCCTCCCTCCCTCTCCCCCTCTTTCTATTTTTATAATAATCTTTAGGGTAAATGGTTAGCTTTCCATGAGGGGAAAAACTGCTAAACTGTTATTCAAGCATAATTTAATCTTTTTTTTCTGTATTGGCCATTAGGAGAAATTGTTAGCTTTCCATTCGGGCTAAGTTGAATAAACTGTTCTCCAGAGCTATGGTAGCAAAATGTTTAAAATGCAGTATTGCAGGCTAACTCTGCTCACTGCCAGGAGTTTGATCCTGACCAGCTCAAGGTGGACTCGGCCTTCTATCTTTCAGAGTTTGGTAAAATAAGGACCCAGATTTTGGGGGGGGCAACATGTGGAGTTTGTAAACCGCTTAGAGAAGGTTGTAAAACACTGTGAAGCAATATATACTTATATCCTTCCATGGGAAAGATTCTTAAAATTAATTCTAAAATTTATCTGGACCCTTCATCCATTTGTAACTTTCTAAAATCAAAGTATTAATCTTTTGATGTTTATTAAACAAAATAATGTAAGCTCTTAAAGTTATGTTTAAAACTTATTTGGTTAAGAATTGAAGGACATTCACCTTATGCAGTAAACCCGCTCAATGTCCTTAAAATTACCTTTATATACTGAAAATGATCAGAAAAGGAAGTAGGCGTGCTCAATGTCCTTAAAATTACCTTTATATACTGAAAATGATCAGAAAAGGAAGTAGGCATACTCAATGTCCTTAAAATTACCTTATATACTGAGTGTCCTTAAAGGTACAGACCATGGTCTCAGTGACATAGTTATGCCATCATCTCACAGAATTCTAAACCTGGCAGAGACCCCTGTCTTGTGGTCTCCACTAAAGGAGCAAAAGACACTGTCTGGAGCGCTTGTCTAGACTGGAATTCTGTCTTGAGAGGAATTATGAAGAATTGGTCTCCTTGTCAGCTCTTCATTTTGCCACCGTCAACTCTGTTTTTAGCAGAGTCATCTTCAGTTCACCATTTCTTTCCCAGAAATCAACATTCTCTGCTTTTCAGGAAAAAATTCAATGGAGCCAGTGGAGATGTTCCATGCAACGAGGAGAGCAGCTGTGCAGAAGAAGTCTGATATATATATATATATATATATATATATATATATATATATATATATATATATATATATATATATATATATATATATATATATATATATATATATATATATATATATATATATATATATATATATATATAGTGTAAATTACTAACAAAGAATTAAGGGAGACTGAAATGCATTTCTGACTCATTAGTCTTCATCAGTCAGTGGATCTTTGGTTATTCGGGTTTTTCCCCACGTAGGATGGAGGGAAAGGTTTACGGTAATGGCTCCCTCAAGTGATGCTGGGGACTACAATGAGCAAGTCCATATACTTTACCAAAAACACTTTAGAAGTATTTTTGTTATTTATTTTCTTTCTGATTTTTTGGCTTTCTAAGTCAGTGGACCATCCTAATCAGATCAGATTTTGTTTAGGTTTTTAGGATAAGTCAAGTTCAGGATAGTCTCCAAAATTTTGAGACAGTTTTACATTGGGACTAACCCCTTTAATGCTACCACTATATGTATTTCATTGCCCTTATGACATGCTAATTCTCTTGTAACCTAATTCAGCTTGTCCTGTAAGGACAGTTAATAGAATGGAGTGCACATTTTTCAAAACAAAGCCACCAATCTATTAGGCAAAATTCGCAGTTAATCCTAAAAGCTTTCTAAAAAGTCAGAGTTAGAAGTAAAGAGAAATTGTTGAGAAATGAACAAGTATCTAGGAGATCTGATTCTGACATCCATTGCCTTCCATATAACTTAGAATCATAGGGCTAGAAGGGACCTTGGAGGTCATCTAGTCCAACCCCTGCCGAAGGCAGAAGTCCTTACACCAATCCAAAAAAAATGATTGTCCAATCTTTTCTTGAAAGCTTCCAGACTTCAGCAGTGTTGCAAATTCAACTTTTTACCTTTCCAACAGCATTTCAATCTTTAAATCCTGTGTCTCCTTAGGAATATATGTATGGGAGAAAAAATAGCAGGCAATGGAGGCAAACAGGGGCATCTGAAGGTAAGCTATACAAGTCAAGATGGTGTCTATGGCTGTGTGCTCAAAAGGATGCATGAAAACAAGGTTGCTGCTTCAAACTCAGTCATGACTGCCATCTAGACATTTTTGATCCCCTGCTGCTATGATGCCCTGGGGGCCAATGTGTTTTCTCCTCTCTCTCTTCCGTTCATTCCTTATATTCCTTTCTCCTGAAACACTGGGATGAAACTTTTGGATTTGATGCGGCCGATACAACTGCTTCCGTCCCACCCAGCTCCACCAAATGTTGCCATCCCCTGTTCTCGAATGATAAAATATTCCCAGAAACTTTGCATTATATATCTGACATAGAGAATTTATTCATATTTTATTTCCATTGATAAAAGTCAGAACAGGGTGCCACCTTAAGAATATATGTAGGCAAAAATACCAGGCAATGGAGGCAAAAGGGGACATCTACAAGGAAGCTATACAAGTCAAGATGGCAGCCATAATTTTTTGCTCAAAAGGATGCACGAAAAAAAGGGGTTTGGTGCTTCAGTTTCAGTCATGGCTGCCATCTTGATGTTTTTGCCCCCCTGCTGCTATGATGCCCCTGGGGGCCACCATGTGTTTTCTCCTCTCTCTTCCATTCATTCCTTTTATTCCTTTCTCCTGAAACACTGGGCTGAAACCTTTGGATTTGATGCAGCCAATAGAACTGCTTCCGTCCCACCCAGCCCTACCAAATGTTGCCATCCCCTGTTCTTGAATGACAAAATATTCCCAGAAACTTTGTATTATATATCTGATACAGAGAATTTATTCATATTTTATTTCCATTGAGAAAAGTCAGAACAGGGTAATGGTGATGTTGTCTATGCTAGGAGGAAATGTTGGCTAGGAAGGGAGAAGATCTGATCAGATCCAGTAAAATCAACAGGGTGTTGACCAAATTTGCAGGTATTTTGCAGTCGGTTCTGGTTGCATCCCAGTTACTTTCATCCAGATAGCTCTACAGCTGGTACTTACAGATGTAACCATTTTGATTGGTACACGTCCCATCATTCCACAATTTAAAATCTAAAATGCAAAAAAAATAAGACAGAACTTAATTCTAATTCCTTCAATAGCGGTCTGGAAAATATTGTCATTCTTTATATTACATGGAAGTTTTACACTGGACCCAATGGAATTTCCCACGAAAAGCAAAACAAATGTTGACTCTAGGAGAATAAATGGAGAACTGAACACAGCTCTTGATATTCTGCCCTCCCCTGCTCCCAAGAAAATTTATTTTTATTTTAATTTTAATTCCATTTATATCCCGCCCTTCTCCGAAGACTCAGGGCGGCTTACAAGCTTAGCAGTAGCCTTCATTCTATGTATATGCCTGCTTGTTTACAATGAATTTTCATTGTAAAAGTAAACTTCATTCATTTCATTGCAAAAGAGACCTAGGGTTTGGGAAAAAGGAGAGGAGGGGAGGGGAGGAGAGGGGGAGGAGAAGGAGAGGAGAGGACAGGGGGGAGGAGGAGAGGAGAGGAGAGGAGGAGGGGAGGGAAAGAGGGGAGGAGGGGAGGACAGGACAGGGGAGGGGAGGGGAGGAGGGGAGAAGAGGAGTAAAAGAGGGGAGGGGTAGGGAGGGGAGGGAAGGAGGAGGAGAGGACAGGGGGAGGGAAGTCAGAGATGTAGGCTCTGACCTTAATTGCCCATGATTACTAAACTATACAAAGAAATTTCCTGAAGTAGATATAGAATGTGGAGGGTATTAACTATGGATATACAAATGAATGCATAAATTGGTGAAAGTAAGTAACAGCGGAGCCTTCTGTTGTAATGGCAAACTTCCTTCTGAATCGTTTTGGCTGAACCAAGTCAGCCAAAAGCACAGCATTTGTCCAAAGTACCTCACCTAATCCAAAGGATTTATGCAAAGACAGGCAAGATCCCAATAAAAATTTGCATGGTAAAAATTACATCCATAACAAATTAATTTACTAATAATGTTCATGCCCTTTCATTATACTTCTGACCTGCTCTGTGAAGTGGCTACCATGCTCTTCCTAACAAGAGAGCCAGCTTTGAACATTCAGTAGAACACAGCACGCTTGTTTGAAAAAGTTTAAGCCATGTTTTTTCCCACCTCAGTACTCCAAAGGTGGTGGAAAATCCACTCTGACACATCTGGTGGATACCGGTTTTGGAAAGACTAAATTATATCTGGAGAATAGTTATCCAGCTTTGCTCTCATGGAAAGCTAACCATTTCTCCCAAAGACTTTTATTTAAAAAAAGAGAGAGAGAGAGAAATTGAGAGTGAGGACATGTTCACTTTTGAATTATGGAAAACTCCATGAAACTTATGGGCTACATTCGTCTCACAGGTTAAACAACAAACCCTTATTTTCATGATGGCCCTGGTCTGAAAACCTGGTGCATCAAGAACCACCAAGTGTTGGCTTACCTGAGAGATATGTCAGCTCCCCACAGTACTCATTCTGTTTAAAGTTGTCTGGCTGGTGTACCATCCAAGCTTTGTAGTTGAAGGTGGATTCATCAGCCCATCTCCATCGCCTTTTCTGTTGCCGGAAGACAGACCACAATCACATGTTAAAAAGATAAGTAACCTCTTGGGATCATAGGCTATACTAATTAGCCAGAAAAGCTGAGTGGTGGGGAGCTTTTAGATACTGGCTACGCTGAAGAAGTTCAAATATACTCCCCAAGTTGTCAAGTGACTTTTTTTTTGTAATGCACATGGAACAAAATAAAAATAGCAAGGCATCATATCATGGCCAATTCATGACAGTGAAACTTTATACATGGTTGCATCTAACATTCAGCTCTATGAAATTATGGACTGCAGAGCTGCATTTTGTTAAATATTTTGGGCTATTACAACCACTCTTCTCCCACTGTTCATATTTACCTTAAAAGTAGAAGTGGAAGGCCGCTTGCAATGAACTTTTGTTATTATACTGTCAGGATGAAGTGGTCCCTCCTTCAGAAAAAAAGGGGGGCAGTGAAATATCTAGCACTTCTATTTGGTCTGAATTTAGAAGCCTTCTTGATATCACTGCAATCAGTGTAGGATGTGGACTATCTGAGGCCCAAAGCTAAAGAGAGCTTGGAGGGGCCCAATGTGAAATAGATGCACCAGAAATGCATCTGAAATCTAAACTGTAACTAAACAGGATCATGGGACAACACAAAACACACAGACACACAGACAGATATCTTTATGTATGTGTGTATGTGTATTTGTGTTGTACACACACGCGCACACACGCACGCACGCACACACCCCTAGACTTTAATAGTAAGGAATGTAAAGTGAAAAATACAAATTATTTTCAAAGGAAGGCATATGCTGATTATCTATTTATCATTTGGCTAGCTTGATCACTCTCATAGATTACAACAGCATACCTTGCAAATAGATATAAATCAGGAAAAATGTGGATAAGAGAAAAAGGGGGAAATAAATCTCTTCATCCCATATCTCATCATATATCTCTGAGGAAATAATAATGCTTCATGATTCAATCTTAATGAGTCGGTATTTTTCCCCTTCTTTTTTTTAAACAACAACAAAAATTATCATTTAAACAATGGCTACACAAGATTTTTAACACCTACAGTACATAGAAAGGGCCTCATAAATTTCCGAAAGCCAAAAAGAACGAATTCTGAAAATTTATTAAGATTGTGCAGTCCTCAAATGTTGCTTATTTAGTTTGCACCTAAATCCAGCACTGACTGCAGTTATTAGCATCAACAAACCATCTCGGGTTCCTTTTGTTGTTGTTGTTAGCTGCGAAGTCATGCCCAACCCATCGCGACCCTATGGACAATGTTCCTCCAGGCCTTCCTGTCCTCTACCATCTTCTGGAGTCCATTTAAGCTCACACCTACTGCTTCAGTGACTCCATCCAGCCACCTCATTCTCTGTCGTCCCCTTCTTCTCTTGCCCTCAACCTTTCCCAACATTAGGCTCTTCTCCAGTGAGTCAATATCTTATTCTCAGCAGGTAGCTCACCCAAAATAACAGAAGTGGGTGTGTAAAAATTACTGCGTAAAGAATGCAGTGGGGAAAAAATGAAATGTAAAACGTCAGACTCACCCTAGAGATATCACGGAGTCCCATCCAGACTTGACTACGTGATTCTTGTTTGTCTTTGACGTATGCAGACACCAGCGAGGACTCTTCGTGGCTGAGGATAGAGGCGAGATGACATCCCGGACCAAAGCTTTGGCACTCAAGCTAGAAACAGAAGCAGGACAAGAAAATGGCACGCCGTGATCATGAGTGGGAGTGTTGCAGACTTTAAACATTCCACATCTCCACTTGTGCAATTTTGGTTTCTCAAGAAACCTTTGACCACACCTGGACTGGTGAAAACACGGTTCTTACCTCAGCAGCATCCCAACTTAGTTTCTCATCGAAATATCCATAGCAGTTCCCCTGTTTCTGCAACCAGTCTCTGGGGCATGACGCAGCCTTGACTGCAAGGAGACAAAATGAGAAAAAACGTGCAGGTAAATGGAATAGTTTCCCGATATTCCCGAATGGGGCATGATGGCTCAGTGGTTAAAGGTGCTGAGCTTGTCAGCTGGAAAGCCGACAGCCCAGGTTTGAGACCCAAGCACTGCGCAACAGGGTGAGCTCCTGTTCCTTCTCCAGCACCTGCCCATCTTGCAGTTCGAAAGCATGCAAATGCAAGTAGATTAATAGGTACCATTTAACAGAGTTCCAAGCATTTTTGGAATATAACCATGCTGGCTACATGACCATGGAAAATGTCTTCGGACAACGCTGCCTCCCTCGGCCAAGAAACGGAGATGAAAACCATGCCTTAGAGTCAGACAAAACTGAATAGGGGAAACCTTTACTCTTTTTTATTTCTGAATGGGATCCCTTCAGTCGGGAGTGGACATGACTGAAAGGGTTGAGGGCTGCATCTCTGCCTTTCAGTTTTTTGCGAGTGGAAGGAGACCATCTGCTAAATTGTCCATGGGCTTCACCAATTATGAAGGTAAGGACTTTTTCTGGTTTGAGGGGATAGGATTTTAAGATGGAGCAAAAGGCCCCAGGGAAACAAAATACTTCCACCTCGTCATTTTAACCTTGAAGCTGGTCCAAAATCTATTTTCCAGACTAATGTCAAGGTATTCTAAGGGGCTGGGAGAATATTAGGCTTTGTTCAAAAGTCCTCCTTGTCCTATGCCCAGCATTAAAATGTTACAAAAATCTCAAATGGACAATCCTAATTGACTAAAACTGTGCCACGCTGGAGTCACTGGGAAAACTGGCAATGTCTGAGGGAAAGAATTACTATTACTATTCCTATCCTTAACATGGAAATTAAATTAAAATATGGAACTTGACAGATCACCCTGCTGAAATTATATATTCATTTTACTAGTGCATCTCAGCAGCACAGTTTCAGAATATTGGGAGCAGCATAGAATCCCATCTGACCTGGATAAGACATAAAAATTCTGACCTGCATATTACATACGAAAATGTCTGAAGACAGAGCTTACTTATCTAAGTTGTTTAATCTGATATATATTCCATATCATGATTAATTTGGGGGACTCACCTCCCAAAAATGGATTGGTGATCAAGATTCCAAGGCAACAGAGGCCGATGTACACGGACAATCCCATCTTCTGGTTGTCTTTTAGGAGAAAAGAGAAGTAGATGTGATACAAAAATTAATAAAGTGGCATTCATATTAGCTTGCTGAGAAAGAAAGCAAATTTTTGAATATCATACTTTAATTCTGATCCTAGTCTACCTGCAAACTTTCTGTTGTGGTTCCTAGCATACAACTCATGAAAAGCTCTATTGTTACTTCAAAAAGACCTCTCCTTATTTCAATGCCGGATCACTGTATGGATAGCAACACTTGCCAAGAATGCCTTCAGCCTCTCACCTTGCGAAGTTCTTCAACTGGAGAGGTTGAGTTGGCAGACGGTTGGACTGGTGGACTCTCACTTTCAGAGAAACCATTAAATAGTCTCCAGATGGCCTGGCATGAAATCAAGATGGACAAATTTCTTCAAGGATTTCCTGGTCCACCCTCTTCTTTTTCCCCTAATTAACAGGAAAGCAAGTAAAGTTCAGATGTAAAGGAAATTGGCTAATATTTCCTTAGGTAAAGAAAGGAATTATCAAAAATCAACCCATTGATTCTACACCCTAGTAAGAAGCAAACACCATGTCTTATTGTTCATTTATGATATTTACTTGATTTCTTTATTTTATTGGTTTTCAGCATCATAGTTTCTAGCCTCACCATACATCAAACATTCTAGCCTATGTTACATCAAATATTAGCACAAACGAGGAAGATTACGTCTTGCAGAAACACCAACCCTTCCCTCAGATTTGCCCTGAGAAAAACACACTAAACTTCTTTTTCTATTTTAAAAGTTTTACAAGGAACATAAAAGCTAACACAAGCTAATGAAAAGCAAAAGAAGCAAAGATAAAAGGAGGAAAGAAGAAAAGAAAAAAAAACAGCGCAGAAAGACTGGACAAAATGAATAGAGAAAAGAAGCTTCCAATTTCTTCTGCAGCAAATATTATATTTGCAGTTTTGACTCTTAATTTATGATTAGGGGAAAAGAGCTCACTTTTTTCTGCAATCTAGTGTTTTCTAATCATGAAAACCACAAATAACAAGTGTATTTTTTTTCCACTTTTACGCCAAAAATGTGTAAGGGATTTCCAGTTCATAAATATAGATATAGATGGTGACTGGACAATATATATTTGGGAAGTGTGTTCATCTAATCACTTCTTGAAATTCTACAGTGGACTGTTGTCTCTTTTTGTAACTTTCTTAGGTGTGTAACATCTACCGTATTTTCCGGCGTATAAGATGACTGGGCGTATAAGGCGACCCCCCCAACTTTTGAGATGATTTTCAAGATTTTTCGTCTTATACGCCGGAAAATCAGCGAGCCTGGGAAAGCACGCCCTCCCCTCTCACTGTGGAGGAAGCAGGGCAGGCTGGCGTCTGGCGGGAGCCGGCAGGGCAGTCCTGCGCATGCGCACGCTCCCCAGCTGTTAAGGAGCACTCCTTAGCAGCCAGGGAGTGCGCGCGTGTGCAGGACTGCCCTGCCGGCTCCCACCCGACGCTCTTCCCTCTTGAGGCAGCATCGCTCCCCGGCTCTGCCTTTAAGATCCTTTGGAGAAATATAATATTCTGCCTTTTTAATATCACCCCAAAATATTTCCTTCTCTAGGAAGGTGGGTGGGTGCTGACTTCCAACACATCTCTGTGAGGGCACCTGCTCTCTGGAACATCATCTCTCCAAAGTTCTATAAGGTTCCCATGATGATGTATTTCAAAGTTTCAGCAGGCCTTGCTGTTTTCCCAGGTCCGGTATTGAGTCTACATAAGCTGTTTTTGCAAGTTTTCCTGTTCTTTGTTACCACTGCTTATTCAAGGCCTTAAAGATTGGTTATCAGTTGATATATCTCAGTTTTAATTACACTTCCTTTCTTTTTCTTCTTACATACTGTAGAAAGAAAAATCTTCATCAGGGTCCAGTCCAATCCAGGAATAAACAAAATGGAGACTGCTTTAGAAAAAAGGTTGTACCTTATTGAACAGCATACCCAGCCAGAAATATGGCTCTGGGAAAGCTGACTACATGTTGCTGGGAGTGGTGGGTTTTGAGGCTTTTGTGTTTGGAGTTCCTGTTCCTGTGGCATGAACTTTGACCTGAGCTTTTGAGTGGGCCCTTTTTGGTATTGGTGGGTTAATCCTATTGTGTCCTAAAGGCCATGTCTTTAGAGTTTGGGTGAGGTATGTAGATTTTAGGGGTCTTTGTCTTCCTAATCTCATCAGCTTCTAGCTTCCTGGTTCCAAACTTTCTGAATAGCATTATCAGATCTGCATTTCTACAGACCTGGTTTCTGCTTTGGGAAGAGGGGCTGGGGCTGGTTTATGGGGGCTGGTTTCTGTCTTTTAAGATTTTCTTTCTCCATTACTGTATTCCTTTGAGAAATATAATATTCTGCTTTTTTTATATTCCCCAAAATATTTCTTTCTTGGGGGGGGGGTTGCTGTCCGCCCACCATACTTTAATTTCTTTATTATAAAATTTAGTATTCCTTTTCCATACTTTGCATAACATTCCTTAGAATGGAATAAGATGATACATATCTCTCCTTGCACTTGCTAGACTCTAGCAGGGGTGTCAAACACAACATCAGCATTGCGGTTGCCCTCAGGGGGCCGGGTGGGTATGGCCAGGGTGGGCGTGGCCTACTGGGTAGGCATGGCTAGAATGCATATGGCCTACTGGGTGGGCGTGGCCAGCTTTACATCATTCGCATCAAGGGTGCCTATGGGGCCTGGGCAGGAGTGGGACAGATCTGAGGGTCTCTGGCAGAAGGAGATGGGACCAGGGCAAGTGCCAAGGCAGTGGGGGCCGTTCCCTCACTGTTTCCAGGATGGCTTTGTGGGCCACGTGAAACCACTTCGCGGGCCGGATCCGGCCCCCGGGCCTTGTATTTGACATGTCTGTGCTAGAGGTTCTCACACTGAATTATTCTTATTGCATTGATTTATGTTAACTGGCTCTGTAACAAAGGCCTATTTACATGGCAAATATTGTATTTTTAGGTTCCCCTTAATAAAATTGATCTGATTCTTAAAACTATAGCAGAGAGATTCCCTGAATTTCTCAGTTCATAGTGCTCTTGGGGTCTCCATAACTTAGATCAGGGGTCCCCAACTTGTGGGCTGCAGCCCACTAGTAGGCCATGAGGGGTTTGCAACTGGGCCATGGAAATGGTTGGTGAGCACGTGCATGGACATGCATCCTCACTTGCACAACCAGTAAGTGAGCATGTGCATCATGTTCCATTTGCATGACAGCAGGCATGCATGCATGCTGCTTGCACAAGTGGAACTGCACACACGTGCATGCTTGCTGGCTGCTTACGTAAACCATCTCCTCCCCTCCCCCCACCAGTCTGCAAAGCCGGAAACATTGGGAAATTCTGATTAAGATCAAAACTGTTATGCCCTGAGCAATCTATGCAGTGCCAGATGTTAAGGATCACCACTTTTCCCTTGAAAATTTAGAATACTTTAAACATACCATGGCACCCCTGTAAATTTCCTATGGCATCCAAGAATACATGATTCATATCCCCTTTTTTTCAACCTGAGAAAAGTTGGTGTCCTTTAATAATAAAGAGAGGAGAGATACTTTACTTGTGTTCTCACTATTATTTTCAAAGTATGCAGTGAGCTATATTCGCTATCATATTTATATATGCACAGAGGGTGTGCATTCTCAAGAAACATTCATGCCTTAAAGCAAGAACACTTGACTCATTCATGGGTAAAAACCAGGCAGTTGGCTGGAATTAAAATCATTTTGAAGAATGTCAAAAACTCATAAAAATGCAAAGTTATATATGTCTCTATCTAGTTGGTGTCTATAACCCAAACTCAGAAGGGAAGATTTTATAGTTTGATGAACCTAATTATATTTTCCTAGACCAATTCCAGTCTGTTTAAAACCTTCTTAACATGTGGTGCTCAGAACAAGAAACCCAGTAGTCAATATAGGATTTGATCAAAGAGGAATATAAAGGAACAAGAACTTGTCATTATTTGGAAATGATGCTTCTGTTGATAAAACCTAAAATGGTATTGCCTCTTTTTCCCCCCAACCCCATCAGACTACTGATTATATTCTCTTTGCAATCAGCTACTTTAAGACTTTTTAATTAATACTGTTATCAAGATGGGAATAGTTGCACATTTTGTTTGCTAAGGGAAAAACCTTGCAAGCTCTCTATTAAAGTGCAATCTATTTCTTTCATCACATTTCACTGAGATCATTTTGAATTTCATTTATGCCTTCCTGGGTATTATTTTATTTTCCATCCACCTTTTAGGTTCTCTCCAGACCTGTTAATGTTTCCCACCATCTCTTCAGTGAAATCATAAGTAAAGATAGACTATTCAATATTTCCAAACCTAGGCCATAAATGTATATTTCCTCAGAGGCCACTGTACATGATGTAGCTAATTCACAAGTCAATCTCAACTAATTTCTCTGCCTTTTTGAGACCATTGTCTCAAAAAAAACAAGATTTATTCCTTAAAAGAATTATCAAATAAGGTAGAATGCATATATGATAATGGAAGCCTGGATGATTTGTTCATGAGATTATTTATCTGTTTATAATCATCCATCTCCCTCCTATAAGTTTTAACTGGTTTTATCTCCAATTCAATCATTTAGAATCTCCCACAACTGACCAGGAGCATTCACAAATAATAATAATAATAATAATAATAATAATAATAATAATAATAATAATAATAATAATAATAATAATAATAATAATAATAATAATAATAATAATAATAATAATATAGCCAAGATATTGCAATGGCGTTTGGCTTGGACAAATGTGCCACACTTACTCTCAAACAAGGAAAAATAGTGAAAACTGAAGGAATCAATATGCCCCACGAAAATAACATTAAAAGTCTGGATGAGGAAGTTTACTACAAATATTTGGGTATCCTTCAAGCTGACAACATCAAGCACACTTAAGTCAAGAAAAAGATTAGAGGTGAATACATCAAGAGAGTGAAGAAGATCTTAAAGTCCAAACTCAATGGAGGAAATACCGTGAAGGCAATCAACACCTGGGCAATTCCAGTCATTAGATACACAGCTGGAATAGTGGACTGGACTCAAGCAGAACTAAAAGAAATGGATAGGAAGACCAGAAAAATAATGACAATGAATCATGCCCTTCATCCACACAGTGGCATTGACAGACTCTATCTACCAAGGCAAATAGGTGGACGTGGAATGCTGCAAGTACATCAGATGGTTGAAGAAGAAAAAATGGCTTTGGAAGAATATCTGAAGGACAATGATGAAGATGCACTGAAATTAGTATATCAGGAAGGCTTACTGACTACTGGAGAGACCAAACTGGCCTACAAGAAAGACCAAATGAAGAACAGAATAGAGGCATGGGAAGACAAAGCACTACATGGCCAGTACATTAAAAAAATACCTGAGAAAGCAGATAATAACAAGATCTGGCAATGTCTAAGAGCAGGAAAGTTTAAGAAAGAGACCGAGGGACTAAGTCTGGCTGCACAAGACCAAGCCTTAAGGACAAATAAATACAAAGTCAAAATTGAGAAGACAGCAACAGACAGTAAGTGCCGCCTATGCAAAGACACTGAAGAAACAGTGGACCACCTGGTAAGCTGCTGCAAGAAGATCGCACAGATTGACTACAAGCAGCGGCATGACAAAGTAGCAACAATGGTGCATTGGAAGAACTGCAAGAAATATCATTTGCCTGTAAGCAAGAACTGGTAGGATCATAAAATAGAGAAAGTCATAGAAAATGATAAAGTTAAACTGCTCTGGGACTTCAGAATTCAAACAGACAAGCACCTGCAACACAACACCCCAGGCTTAACAATTGTCGATAAGAAAGACAAAAAAGTCTGGATGGTGGACATGGCAGTGCCTGGAGACAGCAGAATAGACAAGAAAGAACTGGAGAAGATAACAAAATACAAAGACTTACAAATAGAAATAGAAAGACTGTGGCAAAGGCAAGCAAGGGTAGTACCAATAGTAATAGGTGCCTTGGGTGCAATCCCAAAACAACTGGAGCACTACTTGAACACCATTGGCATTGACGAATTTGCCATTAGTCAATTGCAAAAGGTGGCCTTAATAGGAACTGCTTTCATCCTGTGACAATATCTGTAATACCATCAAACATCCACATTTGCCTATCCCAGGTCCTTGGTAAGGACTCGATAGGTAGACAAAAATGCCAAATCCAGTCTGACTATCTCGCTGACTGTGTGAATAATAATAATAATAATAATAATAATAATAATAATAATAATAATAATAATAATAATAATAATAATAATAATAATAATAATAATAATAGGCTGACTGTGTGATGATCAATAATAATAATAATCGTGCAATCAAAGCCTTGCTCTTTTTTACATGTATCACACAAATGATGTACATAAAAAGAGACCACGCTTTGATCTCATCCTTGAAAACCAGCATCTTCACTTTGTTGACACCGTCTCATGGACCCTTCTGTTCCCAAATGAAAGGAAGTGTGTCCAAGTATTTTTGGTTGAGTATGAAGTACTGGAGGAAAATCAGCCAAGCTACAGTATGTTTTCTCCATTCCCTCTCTGTTCAGCCCCTTTCTATACTAACATGTCCCATCCAGAAAAGCTGGGGGAGATGATTCTAAAATTCTTCCATTAACCCAATTAAAGATTTGTCGAGGCCCCAATGAAGTCTCGGGAACACGCTAGTGGCTCATGGCTCAACAGGTCTTTCAGCAGAGATGTACATGACCAACATTTCAGTTCTGTGCTCTGTACCAGTGAGTGAAATGGCAAAAAATACAGTTGAATCTTGAAAGCATAATTACATCTATAAGCCAGGTCAATTTATGATCAAAATATGCATAACAGTTACCCGAACTTTGAAGCCATTCCCTGGCACAGGTCTCAGTTTCAGCTATCTAGAGACACAAGGATAGAGAAAATGGGCATTTAATGACTATTGTTTTATTGGCCTCTCTTAAAGAAAAGAAAAATTCTACCTGACCATATACAGTAGTGTGGAAGTGTCTACAGACCATCATCCAGTTTATTTGCTCTGAATACAAAACTGAATTGGCTTCAGAGACTCACCCTCCAAGAAAATATTGGAAACCAAGAGTCCAAGGAAGCAAAGGCTGAAGTAGGTTGAAGTGGCTCGGGCGTAAGGATCACACGGAGACAGCAGGCTTGGGTTGAATGTTTATTGAGGTACCCGGCAACAACTCTGCTGGCTTCTGCTCTTTTTATAGCCAGCTGGTGGTAGGCTGAGCCAATCAGACGTTCGGCTTCCTCCCGCCTGAAAGTCGGACCAATCGGCTGCGTCTGGATTTGACAGCTAAGGAATCCTCATGGCGGTTGCGCCTGCGTGGTCGGCAGCCAGGCTGACAGCTGAGAGCTGTCAGCTGCTGTGCTTGCGCATTAGCCGGCGGCAGTTTGACAGCTGTCAAACTGCCGCGTGTGTTCCTGTCAGCCGTTATTTACCTCATGCAACAGTGTTAACTTGAACTAACATAACCATAACATTAACATATAAATATATACATAAATATATATCACCCCTTACCCCTCCCCCAAACTGGTGTTTGCCCTGCCCCTCGGTTGCTGTTTGTTGCCTGCCCATTCATAGTCCTGTAGGTAGGCTGGTGGTTGCCTTGTTCGACCGGAACGCCGCAGAGGTGTTTCATTTCCCTGCGCCCCTTCCCCCTGTCCTGGCTGGAGCAATGAAGGTTGGTTGATGAGTCCGAGTCCTGGTCATTGTACAGCCCCATCTCCTTCTGGTGTCGGACTTGTGAGTTCAGTTGTGTGTTGGGGACTTGGAGTCCTCAGCTGGTCAGTGTGTCTCCGGATGTGACCGTTATGACCCGTGTCTATAAGATACGACAAGGGTTCTGTTTGGTCTATTACAACCCCCTGGAGCCACTTAGGTCCGTCTGCACAGTTCCGTGCCCATACAGTTTGTCCGTTTGTAAAAGATCTTTGTGGAAGTGGTTGTTCTGCATCGGCATTTGTTCTATCTGGGTGCATCCTGTCGAGCCTGGTGATGAGCTGTCGCCCCCAACGTAGCTCTGCCGGAGATTTCCCTGTGGGCGTGCATGGGGTGGTGTGTTGGGCAAGTAAGAATTGGGCTAGCCGCCAGTGCCAGTTGTCTTTGATTATTTTCCGAAGGGCTTCTTTTGTAGATCGTACCATAACTTCAGCCAGACCATTAGACGAGGGGTGGAACGGAGCCGATGTGACATGCCTAATAAAGTTGCCCTTGGTGAATATCTGAAATTCACGAGAAGTAAATTGGGGCCCATTATCGGAGACCAAAACGTCGGGGAGACCATGTGTGGCAAAAAGCCACCTAAGCACCTGTACAGTGGCGGTGGTAGTGATGCTGTTGACCGGAACTACTTCTAGCCACTTAGAATAGCTATCCACTGCTATGAGGAATGTCTGTCCCTGAAAGGGTCCTGCGAAGTCTAAGTGAACCCGGGACCATGGGTTTTTGGTTGTTTCCCATCTGTGGATTGGGCTTTGAGGGGGGGATGGTCTTGTTAACTGGCAGGGATAGCATCCTGCAACATGGTCCTCGATGTTTTTATCGATGTTAGGCCACCAAACATAGCTTCTGGCTAGGGCTTTCATCTTTACAATCCCCGGGTGTCCCTCGTGTAGTGTGCGTAAGGTTTGTTCTCTGTGTTTCTCTGGAACCACCACCCTGTTGCCCCATAGAATGCATCCCAAATGGGATGACAGTTTCTGTTTCCTTGTGAAATACGCCTGGAACTCGTGTCCAGGGCATGAGGCTGGCCATACCGCAGTAACCCACTGCAGTACTCTGCTAATGGTTCTCTCTTTGGCCGTGGCAGAGGCGATATCCTTTGCCGATAAGGGGCATTCTGGCAGTTCTGAAATTGCTAAGATATTCCCCGCAGGAGCTGGGTCTGGGTCTTTGTCTGGTAAGGGTAGCCTGCTGAGCCCATCTGCGTGCCCCAATTCCTTTCCCGGTTTGTGGACAAGTTTGTAAGAGTACGCAGATAAAAAGGTTGACCACCGTAATATTCTTGGTGACAGGATTTGGAGCATTAATTTGTCCCAAGTGAAAATGCCTAAAAGGGGTTTGTGGTTGGTGAAAATGGTGAATTCTCTGCCGTACAAGTAATCGTGAAACTTTTTTACTGCGGCGACAATTGCTAATGCTTCCCGGTCTATTTGGGCATAATTTCTTTCAGCCTTAGTGAGGGTCCTGGAATAGAATGCTATCGGCTTCTGTATTCCATTGTCTTGTAAGTGACTTAGGACTGCCCCTATTCCATATGGAGATGCGTCGCAAGCGATGCATAGGGGCCGCTCCTCTCTGAACAGAGTGACCGTGGAACTGTTACACAGGATGTTTTTTAAGGCTTGAAAACTGGAGTCATGCTGTGACGTCCAGATCCATGGGCTTCCCTTATCCAGCAGCCTATGTAGGGGTTCGGCTATGGTGGCTTTATGGGGTAGGAATGCATGGTAGAAGTTTAAGAGTCCGAGGAAGGCTTGCAACTCTTGTTTGTTTTTAGGCATGGGGGCTGCTTTAATGGCTTTGATCTTGGCGTTGGTCGGGTGAATTCCCTGGGCATCTATCCTATAGCCGAGAAATTCTGTAGAGGGGACTCCTATTGAGCACTTCTCTTTTTTAAGTTTGAGACCCGCTGTTCTGAATCTGCTCAGAACAGCTGTCAGTCGGTCTGCCAAATGTTGTTCATTTTCCCCGGCAATGAGGACATCGTCGAAGTAGGGGCAAACCCCGGGGATTCCTTTTAATGTTTTTTCCATTATTTCCTGGAAAATCCCTGGGGCTGCCGAGATGCCGAATTGAAGGCGTTTAACTTTAAAAGCCCCGCGGTGAGTGACTATGGTCTGCGCATCTGCGGTTTCTTTGGTTACTGGGAGTTGCAAATATGCCTGCGCCAAGTCTAACTTGGCAAAGATGGCGCCGGAACGGACGGAGGAGAGGACGTCTTTTACCGCGGGGACCGGGTAAGCATGTGCGTTTAAAGCTCGGTTTAGGGTGGCCTTATAGTCGTCGCAGAGCCGAATTTGGCCATTCAGTTTGATTGGGGTAACTATCGGGGTTTCCCAGTTCCCTCCGTCAGTGGGTTCTAGGACTCCTATTTTGACCAGGCGATCCAGTTCGTCCTCAATTTTCTTTTTGAGGGCGAACGGGACTCTCCTTGCCCTGATTCTTATGGGTGGGAACTCGGGGTTTAGTTTTAGGGAGATTGGGGGCCCCCTGTATTCTCCTAGTGAACCGTCAAAAACGTCTGCAAATTGTTTGCAGACGTTGTCGAGGTTTGTGGCCTGTGTGGCATTAATTCCGGTTAAGCTAATGCCTAAGGCTTTGAACCAATCCAGCCCGATTAAGTTGGATCGGTCCTCTTGGGTGACTAGGACGTTAAGGGGTCCTCGAAATTTTTTAAATTCAACAAAAATTCGGGCTCTCCCTTTCAGTGGAATGGGGGACTTTTGGTAGTCCGCTAGGTAAATCTAGGGAGGGTGTCAATGGGATTTGCCTACGGTTGCGTTGGCAAATTTCCTTGAATGTTTTCCCTGAGATTAGGGTAACCGAGGAGCCGGAATCTACCTCCATCTCGCAGGGGACTCCTTGTAGACGGGCTTTGATTTTTACTTTAGGGTTTAGTCGATGGCCCTCCCCCAATCTCCTGTCCCTGTCTACCGCCTGTACTAGGTACCTGGGGGGCTTTTCCCTAGAGGCTGGTGGGGGTCTCATACCTGGGGAGGTCGCCTCGAGCTCATGGAGGTCCTCGCGATTCCGGCTTCGGCATGCAGTTTTGATGTGTCCGGATTTACCACAGTTGTGGCATTTGGCATTTCGGAACCAACAGGAGGTTCTGGGGTGGTTCCCCCCACAGCTGGCACAGGCGGCTCGCGGTTCTTTGGGGGAGTTCTTTGGTCTTGCCCCTTCTCCTCGCTCGTTTCTGCGCGTTTGCAGTCTTTCGAATCGCCATTGAATGGCGTCCACGTCGGTCGGGACTTCTAATTCCCCGCCGTCTCTGAGGCCTATTTCGTCCTGGTGCACTGATCCGTGTTGTCCATTCCCGGCTTGTGCGGGGTCTCCCTGGTGGCTGTCCTCGTATGCCTGAATTTCTCTCGTGACTTCAGCTAAGTTCAGAGTGGGCTTTGCAATAATTTTCTTTTGGAGGCGTTCGTCCTTAAGCCCGATAACCAATTGGTCCCTGATCCGGTCTTCCAGATCCAGAAATTGGCACCATCGGGCAGCATGCCGGACTCCTGCTATGAAGTAGGCCGCCAATTCACCTGGCAGCTGGTGCCGACGCGCGAACAGAACCCTCCAGTATCTCTCTGAGCACGTTGGCATATAATGCTTGCTTAGCTTCTCTGTCAGCTCTGTGTAGGTCACTTCTGCGACCGGCTCTGGACTGCAGAGTCCGACGGCCACATCGTATACGGCGGGGCCACTTGATATAGGTCCTCTGTGATCTTGCTGACCAGCAGGAACCCCTCAACTTGGCCCAGGTGCGACTCCCAGCATTCAGGGTGTCGAGTATCGAATTCTAGGATCTGTCCGAGGTTGGCCATACTGTCTCGGTCCTTAGCGCTGCTTTGCCTAGATGTGGGAAGTTATACTTTCCAGCCTGTGACTTCACTCGTGACTCACTCTGAGTCTCCAGAAGGTTCCCCTTCCTAGGCCAGCGACTTCAGCTCGGCAAAGCAGATCCCACCTTCATCGCCAGTGAAGTGGCTCGGGCGTAAGGATCACATGGAGACAGCAGGCTTGGGTTGAATGTTTATTGAGGTACCCGGCAACAACTCTGCCAGCTTCTGCTCTTTTTATAGCCAGCTAGTGGTAGGCTGAGCCAATCAGACATTCGGCTTCCTCCAGCCTAAAAGTCCGACCAATCGGCTGCGTCTGGATTTGACAGCTAAGGAATCCTCGTGGCGGTTGCGCCTGCGTGGTCGGCAGCCAGGCTGACAGCTGAGAGCTGTCAGCTGCTGCGCTTGCGCATTAGTCAGCTGTCAAACTGCCGCATGTGTTCCTGTCAGCCATTATTTACCTCATGCAACAGTGTTAACTTGAACTAACATAACCATAGCATTAACATATAAATATATACATAAATATATATCATAGGTAGAGTCCCATCTTCTGGTTGATCTTCAAAGAGGAAACACCAGTGAGTTCAATAGCTACATTCACCTAATATCATGTTGCATAATTAGTAAAACTACAGGTGAGGTGAACTCTGTACTACATTTATTTGGAACAGATAAGATCACAGAAATGTGTTGTCTGCTACTACCAATTTAGCAAACTAGGTCTGTTGCAAATGTAAGTTCAGATACTATATTGTGGGAAAGCAAGATTTGTCATCAACTTCTCATCCAGAAAATATGACATTTCTGGTAATGGATCATAATAAAGGATTTAATCACTTTGTTAATATTGCAATTTTAAGTGTATACTGAAATTATGTTAGGCGTGTAGGCAATTTCCTACTTGTTATCCAACTCACCAGTTATGTTGGTCAGAAAAAGATCAATAAGTACACATTCACTGCAGCATATTTATGAATGTCTGCCTCTATTGGAAAGTTTATTAATTCTAATCCATCTTGGCTGACCTTAAAAGCTAAGCAAGGTTAGAATGAATTAGCATATATGGAACACCATTAGGGAAAGTGCTGTAAGCTAGTTTGGAAATCAGGATAAAAGAAAAATTCCACCTCTCAAAATCAATAGTAACTACTTGACTATGAGCCAGCAATGTACAGCAGCAGCTAAAAAAGCTAATACAATCCTGGGTTGTATAAACAGAGGCATAGAATCAAGATCACATGAAGTATTAGTACTGCTTTATAAAAACCCTGGTGAGACCACACCTGGAATACTGCAACCAGTTTTGGTCACCATGCTACAAAAAAGATGTTGTGATCTTGGAAAAAGTTCAGAGAAGAGCAACTAAAATGATCCAAGGCCTAGAGACTAAAACATAGGAAGAGCGGCTACAGAACTTGGATTTGGCTCGTCTAAAGAAAGGAAGAAATAGGGTTGACATGATAGCAGTATTCCAGTATTTGAGGGGCTGCTGCAAAGAAGAGGGGGTCAAATTATTCTCCAAAGCACCAGAGGGCAGGACAAGAAACAATGGCTGGAAACTGACCAAAGAGAGAAGCAACCTGGAATTAAGGAGAAACTTCCTAATAGTGAGGACAATTAATCAGTGGAACATCTTGCCTTCAGACAATCACTGGAGGTTTTTAAGAAGAGGCCAGACAATCACTTCTCTGAGATAGTATAGGTTCTCCTGCTTGAGCGGGGGGCTGGACTAGAAGACCTCCAAGGTCCCTTTCAGCTCTATTCTATTCTACTTCCAAGCTGTTAGCAAGATTATACATATTAAATCATGTATGATTTAGTGAAGACTTCATTTATCCTACTATATATTTTTGATTAAGGTAATTGAAAACCTGCTAAGAGTTAGGGTTAGGGTTTCTTGTGCTAAAAAATTCTTTCTTCTCTCTCTGATTTCCTGCTCTGGTCTTCCTAATGTTTTCATCGCCCTTAATGGCCTGCATTCATCTGGTGGTCTTCTCTTGGATAAGTAGAAGTGTACAACTAAGCTGTATCCCTCATGAATGCTTCCTTGCTTTTTGAGAAACTTTTACCGTATTTTCCGGCGTATAAGACGACTGGGCGTATAAGACGACCCCCCAACTTTTGAGATGATTTTCAAGATTTTTCGTCTTATACACCGGAAAATCAGCGAGCCCGGGAAGGCACGCCCTCCCCTCTCACTGTGGAGGAAGCAGGGCAGGCTGGCATCTGGCGGGAGCCGGCAGGGCAGTCCTGCGCACGGGCGCGCTCCCTGGCTCCTAAGGAGTCCTCGGGGAGCCATGGCAGGCGCCTCACGCTCTTCCCTCTTGAGGCAGCATCGGCGGAGCCATCCAGCGTCGGGCAGGAGCCGGCAGGGCAGTCCTGCGCACGCGCGCGCTCCCCGGCTGTTAAGGAGCACTCCGCCAATGCTGCCTCAAGAGGGAAGAGGGTGAGGCACCTGCCATGGCTCCCCGAGGAGTCCTTAGGAGCCGTGGAGCGCGTGCGTGCGCAGGACTGCCCTGCCGGCTCCCGCCAGATGCCAGCCTGCCCTGCTTCCTCCACAGTGAGAGGGGAGGGCGTGCCTTCCCGGGCTTGCTGACTTGCAGCCAAGCCGGAGCCGAAAGGGGCTTTTCCTTCCACCCACCCTTTGGAATAGACGCAAGAGCTCCCGGGGTCTGGCGTTTGCAAGGGGGAGGGGAAGGGGCTGAGAGGCTCTTGGGGGTGGGAAGAGAGAGTCACGTTGGAGGGGGGACTGGACTAAGGAGGCTTGAAGTTGCTTTGCAAGAACGGGGGCGCTCGATTGATTTATGTACTATTTTCCGGCGTATAAGACGACTGGGCGTATAAGATGACCCCCCAACTTTTGAGATGATTTTCATGGGTTAAAAAGTCATCTTATACGCCGGAAAATACGGTACATAGACCACAGGCAGACATGGTGTAACACTACTATGTTCTTAATTCTTCCAGGAAATCCTGTTCAACTTTCTTCAGTTCTGCAACTCAAGATTAAGATAAGACAGACGAAATGGGCAGTCTGCAATGAGGAAAGAATGATTGCCGAAAAAGGAATGGTTGACAATATCACGATTAAAAGGAATTAACCATAACAATAATCAAAACTTCACAAACTAAGGAAGAGTGGAATGTTTCTGTTTACTTTATGTAAGGATTAAAAATCTTAAGGTACAACTTTGGCCTTTTTCTCGGTTCTGCCATGCTCATTTGATATTGGGATTTATAACTTGTGATCTGAGGTATGTGCTGTGTGGGACAGTAAAAGTTACCGATTTTAACTGAACCCAAATGGCTAAATTGTAGGTTTGGTGTCTAAAACCTTTGCTCTTTGTCCACTAGAGGGAGACATAGACCATAAAATATTAGAAAAGCTGGATTTGTTTCAGCAAGCAAGATGAATATCAAATTATAAAGACTGAAGCCAACCCAACTGGATATCATAAGAAGAAATTTGGAGTAATGTTCAGACAAAATAATCAGAGCAATAGAAATAAACATTGATATTTTATGCTGAAACCAAGTTACAAAATCTTTCCCTGAAAATGATTTCTTCAACTTTATAAAGGACTGTAAGAAAGCTTGATAGGGACGCGGTGGCTCAGTGGGTTAGGATGCTGAGCTTGTCGATCAGAAGGTCGGCAGTTTGGCGGGTCGAATCCCAAGTGCCGCATAGCAGAGTGAGCGCCTGTTACTCGTCCCAGCTTCTGCCAAGCTAGCAGTTCGAAAGCACGTAAAAATGCAAGTAGAAAAATAGGGACCACTACGGTGGGAAGGTAACAGTGTTCTATGCGCTTTTGGTGTCTAGTCATGCCAGCCACATGACCACGGAGACGTCCTCGGACAAGCGCTGGCTCTTCGGCTTTGAAACGGAGATGAGCACCGGCCCCTAGAGTCGGAAACGACTAGCATGCATGTGTGGGGGGAACCTTTACCTTAAGAAAGCTTGATATGCTGGTGACTTAAATAAAAAATGGTTCAATGGAATTAAAAGAAATACAGGTGGGATTTAAAGGTATAAAAGAACAAGTTCTGGATCTCTGGAGTTTGAAATTTGAATCAAAGATAGAGAGAAAGACGGAATGCAAATGTCCTGAAAGAAATATCTGTGAAGACCTTGAAAGAAAGACATTTTAGCATTTTGAATAAATTTTTAGAGGAAGAGAAAGGGTTTAATTTGTTGGGGTCAAGTTGTAAAGGAGGACTTAAACTGAATAAAAAAGGAGAATTGGAGCCAGAAATATAAGTTTCTTGACTGACTTAATAGCAAGGAACAATCATTGTTTGAACCTATAAGCAGCTTTGAAAATGTAACAAACTGTTATTTGTTGTGGCTTCTAAAATGTGGCTGTAGCTGGAAAATGAATATGTTGCATATTGTATGAACTCAAACTAAAAGAAAATCTTTGTTTTCCACTTTCTAGTCTAGTGCCTTAACTACCAAACCAAACTTGCTCTTTACATCACAACATTACACAGAAGTATGAAAATAATTCCATACTCATTCAAGAGGAAGACGTCTTTGAATCTGGGGTGACCCTTTCCCCCCAAAATAAAACAGAAATAAATTATAAACAGAGACAAAAAATCACTTTCTCTGTCTCCTCAGTCTAGAGCTGCCAACACCAGCTAAACCCAGTCTTAACATGTATGTGCATCTGTGAATCTCTGTGTATTATCTGCTGGAAGCAAAAATGGCAAAGAAAAAAAATTATTAGAGGGATAAACACAATAATTTAAATGTTCCAGTCAAGTTTCTCAACTGAGGCAAAATGAGCCTAGGGTTTTTTAAGTGGAATAATATTGCCTCAGAAATGGACTTCTGCAATTCACTCTACATTGGGCTGCCCTTGAAGACTACCTAGAAGCTTTGGCTAGTCCAGAATGCATTGGCTCAGAAGTAAGTGTCAGATGCCCATGTGTCACTGCTGCAGTATATACTACATTGATTGTCAGCAGGCGTCCAAGCTGCTTCCAACCATTTAAGGTGCTGGTCATCACTTTTATAGCTCTTCATGGCCTAGAGAGCCTCACTATTTGAGAGGCTCCTGTCTCTGTCTCTGATAGCTTCTGTCCATCCAGCGTGATTTGGTAGAGTGGGGACACTTAAAGTCTGTTCAGTTGCAATATTGTATTACATTGCATTGCATTGCATTGCATTCCATTGCCTATTAGTCTTGTTTAGTTTAGTTTAGTTTAGTTTAGTTTAGTTTAGTTTAGTTTAGTTTAGTTTAGTTTAGTTTAGTTTAGTTTAGTTTAGTTTAGTTTAGTTTAGTTTAGTTTAGTTTAGTTTAGTTTGTAAAATGTACAGGCTGCCCACCTTACATCAAGGTAATTCTGGGAAGCTTACAATTAGAAAAGATAAAAGCTATATAAATTAAAAATATGAATAAGTTAATACAAAATCCAAACACGACAGCCCAATTAAAGAGGCGAGAGTGGGAGCAGGATGGGGGCCGGAGGTAGGATCTGTTGTTAATCGATCAGCCACCTGATGCTCCCCTTTGGGGGTCCTCATAATGCTGTAGCGGGGGAAGGCCTGGAGCCCTGGAGATTCAGATGAGGGAGGCAGAAAAAGGAGAGAAGAGGGTTCTGTCAGGTTTTGGCGGGAAGACTTTTGAGGGAGATAGAGTTGGCTGGAGGGTTCTGTCAGGTTTTGGCGGGAAGACTTTTGAGGGAGAGAGTTGGCTGGAATCCAGAAAGGGGAGGGAGGCATCTATCTCAAACAAGATTAGAAATTGAGGAGTTATATTTTTTAGTTGTGTGTGAAAGCCCTAATAAGCAGGCATATACATAGAATGAAGGCTACTGCTAAGCTTGTAAGCCGCCCTGAGTCTTCGGAGAAGGGTGGGATATAAATGGAATTAAAATAAATAAAATAAATAAATAAATAGTTAGAATGGCTCAAAGCTTCTGCTGAGGAAGGAAGAGATGGAGAAAGGAGACGAGAGAGTTCTGTCAGGTTTTGGCAGGAAGACTTGAGGGGAGAGAGTTGGCTGGAATCCTGAAAGGAGGTGGTGGAATTCATCTCCAACATGGTTAGAAATTGAGGAGTTGGAAGTTTTAGTTAGAATAACCCTAGAGCTCCCACTGAGGGAGGAAGAAGTGGGGAAAGGAGAGAAGAGGATAAAAGGAAAGATTTTGGTGGGAAAACAGGGGGAGAAGAACTGAAGAGAAAAGAGAAAGAAGAAGAAAGGCTTAGCAGCCCATCTGGCCACCATCCCACCCCACGACCCCTCTGCTGGAAGGGGATGGCACTAAGGGGACAGGCTGAGAAGCAAAATGGGAGAGAGGGAGAGAGAAGGATGCCAGCAGACCAGGAGACAGGAGAGGTGAGCTGATTCAGGTGAGGGAATGAGCTAGCGACCAGAGGGGGTGCCAGATGCAATGGAGGCAAACTGGCCCAGATGAGTGGGCAAGCCAGAGGTACCGACAGATGGTGGAGGTGAACTGATCAAGAAAAGTGGGTGAGCCAGTGACCAGACAGATGCCAGACACCCCAGTGGACAGTGGAGGTGACCTGACCTGTGTGAGTGGAGGTGCCTGGGTGAGATATCAGAGTGGACTGACATCCAGAATGACAGACATTGAGACACCTGGCCTGTGATTGTGTAGCAGAGAAGAGCATGGGTACCTGTAGAAAGGGGATAGAGGAATCCAGACTGTAGTGGCCCTTTCGAGGCTGGCACTACAATGCCATCTCTTGGGACCTAGCAGCTGGATCTTCTCTGTCATGGTACCTGCTCTCTGGAACATCATCTCTCCAGAGATCCATAAAGCTCCCATAGTGATGCATTCTAATGTTTCTGCAGACTTGGCTGTTTTTCCAGGGCCAATGTTGAGTCTCTGCCAGCTGTTTTTGTCACATGGCATGTTTTTCAGATACACGCGGTTCTTTTTCCCCAAAAAAACATGTACCCAAGTATGAAAAGCCAGAACTCGTGCTGTAATTTCAGATGGTACATTTTATCATTTCAGCATCACTGCTACCCAAAGACTCCCAAGTTTGGCTGTTAGTTGGTGTGAACCAGTTTTAATTAAGCTTTCTTTTCTTTTTCTCATCACATTTATTTTTATTTTTGTCAACGATTTCTTACTTCTTTTCCACACTTGGTATAACAATCTTTATTCAGAATGGAATAAGATAACTCATATCTATTCTTGTGCTTGCTTTATGTTCTCTACACCAAATTATTCTTACTGCATTGACCTATGTTAAGTGGTTCTGTAACTGACTATGTATATTTCAAACATTATTTTCTAGATTTCCCTTATTAAAATCAATGTGATCCTTAAAGCTATAGCACAGAGGTCCCTAAGATTTCTCAGTTCATGGTGCCCTTGGTGTCCCCATAACTTAGGCCAAACCTGTTACTCCCTTGAGCTTGTACTTTGTGCAGTGTCTGATGTTAAGAATCACTAAATTTTAAATATCCTTTGCTATCCCTGTGGGTTTGCTATGGCATCCCAGTACAAGGTTCTGGAACTGCATTCGTTACCCCATTTTTTTCAACCTGAGAAAAATAGGTGTCTTGAAGGAGATTGCCAGGCTGAAACTAAGGGAGGGGTCAAGTGCATCATCAGTCTCAAGTTCCTTCGCATCCACAAGAGATCTTAGTCAAGCAGACCTTGAATTCTGTTGCCGCTTATCTGCTACCAGTTTGCTTTCACTATTAGTAGCTCAGATTCTTGTAGAGTGTGTTAACATGCCATAAACCTATACTCATTTGAACAGATCTGGCTCCTGATTTCTTATGATTGACATGTCCCTTTATTAAGAGAGGAGAGATACTTTGTTTGTGTTCCCACAATTATTTTGAAAGGATGCTGTGAGCTACATGGTATGGGTTTTGTTCTGTACCAGCCTGCTACCGGCCCTGCAGAAAAGGCAGGGACAACCCCTTTACAAACGGCAAGAGGCTGGAATTAAGCCTGCCAAATTTATTAACATAAAACAGCAAAACAAGACACCAACCATGAAACAGGAGCTATGAAACAGGAACTAATCAAGCGGTTGCCTTCAGCAAACCAGCCCTCCCACGCATTCCCCTTTTATACAGTTCAGGGCGTGGCCTCTCTCTGCCTCCTTCCGAGGTGCCCCATTGCCTTCCTCTGTTTACTCCTGATTGACTGCCTCCTGCATCGGGCGTCCTTGAACAGGGCCAGCTGTGGGTCATCTTCATCCACGCTGTCAGGCTCACACAGCTGGGTCTCCGTCGTGACCAGGTGGGAGGGGCCTGGCTGAGGCCTCTCATCAGCAAGATCTTCAACCCGCTCAGCAAGGTCTTCAACACCCCCCTCCTCTTCTGAGTCGTCCGACCCAACTGCCGAACCCACAGGCTGACCCTGAATCACAACAGGTTTTGGGTTTGTTTGTTTGTTTGTTTTGGTATATAAAGTATATATATGCATAGACAATGCACATTTCCAAGAGGCATCCAAGCCTTAAAGCCAAAGATCTATTTCCAAAGAAACATTTCACTCATCAGTGGATGAAGACCAGGCACTCGGCTAGAATTAAATGAATGGGAGGAGAAATTCAAAAACTCCTGAAAATGTTTGGTGTCTATCATTCAAACCCAGAAGGGAATATTTCATAGATGATTAAATGGGGCCTCGGATATCCTAGAAACAATTAGGAGGTTTAAGTGTCTTCCAGAAGAGGAAAAAATTTTAAGTTATCTGTGGCCAGGCTGAGGTTTTTCTTGCCTCCTGACATATCCCCTTTAAGAAATATGCTACAGGTAGTTCTCAACTTACAACCATTCATTTAGCAACCTTTCAAAGTTACAATAGCACTGAAAACTATGACCTATGACCATTTTCACACCTATGACCATTGCAACATCCCCATGGTTACGTGATCAAAATTCAGACGCTTGGCAACTGGCTCATATTTACGATGGCTATAGTGTCCCGGGGTCATGTGGTCACCTTTTATGACCTTCTGATAAGCAGATTCAATTTGGGAAGCCAGATTCATTTAACAACCATGTACTAACTTAACAACTGCAGTGACTCACTTAACCTCTGTGGCAAGAAAGGTCTTAAAATGGAGCAAAACTCACTTAACAACTGTCTTGCTTAGCAAAAGAAATTTTGGGCTCAATTGTGGTCATAAATTGAGGACTACCTGTAAGGCAAAAAATAAAAAAAAATCCTGCTCCTAGCATTCTAGATTTCTAAAATCCAAGAGTTAGGAAGAAAAAGAGAAAGTTGATTGGTGAACTATCTAATATTTAATATTTATTTAAATTTCTAATATTTAGCAGATGTAAACTGCACAAATACTGTTTTATTTATGTTCCAAGGCTCACTTCTTAAGGATAGAATACTTTGGGTCTGTGGATATAGTACATGAAATTATCCTGAACAATGTGTCTTTAACTGGAAGAACAAACTATTCAGGCAATGCTGGCAAAAATATCTGAAACTTTGAGTAGTTCTGTGTGCTAAAGCTTGAATTCCCTTCTCCCAGATCTGCAGGATATAACCTGACCACTAATTTTGGGTAATGCATCAATTCAATTTAGAAAATATTTCTATTCTGCTTTCTTTTTTCCACAAGTTCAACAGTGTCCTCAGGAGGAGTCAAAACAAGTACAAGATAGCATGGCTTCAAACGTGATGCCATGACAGCCATCCTATCCACGTTAAACTTGTGCACAGAAGCTGCTGCTGTGACTCCACCCATTTTATCTTTGAACCTGCCTTCTTTCACCTGGTCCACTCACATTCTGAGTAAACAAGCTCAGTTGAAGCATCAAAGAAGTTGTCCCCTCTTGTTCAATAAAGAGAACAATACAGCAAGAATTATATAAGCATTAGAATGTGTTTAATCACATGACACTGTGGCTGATAAGAGTCACAAGAAGAAGGAGACATCCAAGTCAACTCTTCTGAGACTGGATTTTGAAAGGGGTTAGATAAGAGCTGGACTTCCATCCTATAGGGTAGAGAGTGATAATGAATGGCATAAAAGAGGGATCCATAAGGTAACCTGGTTTATCATCATTCGATCCAATGGCATCTCCACAAGCAGTGACTTCAGACATCTCTACAGCTCATGCTTGCAGATGTAGGCATTCTATTTCTGGCATGGGGAATCGTTCCACTCTTTAAAACCTAAAACACAAAAAACAAGATATTTGATATTTCTGCCCTAGCCATTCATTTTTGAAGATATATAGATGAAATGTCCTTGAGATGAACAGCCATTTAGAACATTTAGAAGTAGAACCATTATACTTCCTTGAATATTCACTAGGTTGGCTGACACAACTTCTGAAAAATACATGACCAATCCATGAGTCTAGGACAACTCGCCACAGGACAAGAGTTACAGTAATATCGAATAAATGGTTGAATTGAATCATTAAAGAAGGCATGCAAAGGGTGATTAAATGTGAATGACAAAAATTAAAATAGTTTTAATTATTTTAAATGCTTAAATTCAGTTGTTCAATTATCCTAAGGCAAGTTGACCCTGGTGAGTTGGCCATTGGGATTTGGCTGTGGAAAGTTGGCAATGACAAGTAGGCTACAGCAAGTTGGCTGTGCCGAGTTGTCCCATTCCACCAACTCAGGGTAATTATTTTTGTCAATGAACCAGAAAATTTACACTAACATGTATTACCAAATACAGTTGTACAAATTTTTGAGGGAAGAAAGAAAAAAGACCTTTTCAAGTTTTAACTTGGTAGCCACAATACTCAGCAAAAAAAATGTGTAGGATGAAACTATCTTATAAATCTGAGCATAATGAGAAAAGATGGCGGCGCGTGTAGACGCTGCGGCTGAGAGTTCTTTGATTTGGAAACAGGGTTTGTTAGGTCGGGTTATTTACAGCCGTCAGGAAATGTTGTTCTACAGAAGCTGGAGGTAGAAGCAGAAGGGGTTGACGTGGATTTTTCAATTTCGTTGTTCTGTATGGGACAATGACAATAAAGATTATCGTATCGTATTGTAATGGTCCACTAAGTTGTAAAATGTCTCCAACCTAACCAAGTGCCATCCTGTTTATTAAACTGATAAGGTCAGAACCAACCTTTGAACATTGCCAACCATCAGGAAATTCAGTGAGAAGACTGGATGGTCAAGTTTCTGTTTATTTCTCAGCCATGAGAATCATTGGCCTACCTGTAGAAAGTCTCAGCTCCACACAGTGCTCAGCATTACCATAACTGTCTAGCTGATTTTTCATCCAGGCCTTGTAGTTATAAGTCGATTCATCAGCCCACCTCCATCTTCCGGTCTGTTGAACAAAGACAAAGCAGATAATATGGACAAGGAAGTAAACAGACTCTTGATCAGGAAAGCTACAAAGATTGGCTACAAATAGTGGTTGATTATAAACAATGCCTCAGTAGTGACCATGGCAAATAGAGTAGACAGTGGCTACAAATAGTGGTCAATTGTAAGCAATGCCTAGGTAGTGACTACGGTGAATAGAATAAACCAGAAATGTCAAACTGCCGGCCAGCGGGCCAGATGTGTCATGCTGAAACTGCACCTACCCCATTGCCGACAATGGGGGAAAAGTTCCGATACATCAAGCGATGTCACATGACATCACAAATTTGACATGCCTGGAATAGACAATGGTCTCCACAATTGCTGTAGTAGTTAGCTTTGTAATATCCAAAGCATCTTGCAAATGGTGATTTGCTTTTAAAAAATAACCATCCCCTCAGAAAGAAAGAATAAATCTTCAGATTCTGCTGATTTATTTTCCTCTTATTTCTCAATGCCACTTAGTGACCAACACTGCAAGCATGAAAGCTTCAATATTACCACAGTTATTGTCTACTGAGGTAGATTATATCTATGCCTCTGTATTTTTTTTCCCTCCTACACACCACTTATAGAAACTACAACTTAATTTGAGAAATTATTGGGATTTAATCAGAAAAATGATTGAGAAAAGTTGGAATGGCATAGTCACATACTGTTCCAAATGGAAGAAGAGAAGCTCACCTGGCGGACATCATGAAGACCAATCCAGACATTGCTTACGTCCCGTTGATAAGTGGAGATATGCTCAGCCACCAGAAGAGTCTCAGCTTTGGTGAGGATAGAGGCGAGATGAGCTCCACGGCCATAGCTCTGGCACTCAATCTGCAAGTTTAGAGGAAGAGAAAAGCAGATAATCTTCTTGATAATCTTTCATATGCAACATTGGAATATAGCAAAAGCCTATCCAATTTTGTTTGTCAATTTTAATATACACGGGATAGTAAAATGCCTACACTGAAGAATGTATGTTAATGAATTGAACAATACTGTTATTGTATCATCAGTTTGTCAGATCAATTCTTATCCCTGAAGCCATAATGTCCAACTTTCTACCCAGGGCAAGAATCGAAATGAACACAACCCTGAAAGAGGGCCGTCAATCAGAAACACAATTAAACAGAATCCATCATCATTCTAGGTTTGGGTCACGGGCACCCATATCTAACTACTTTATTAGGAAGTTTTTCCCAACATTGAATTGGAATCTGCCTTCAAATCCAGTTACACTCTGAAATGAGAGTGAACATGTCTTAGTGTCCTCTATGTGATTCAGTTATTTGAAGAATTTTGCCCTCTGTAGTCTTCTTGTCTAAAGGCTGAATATGACATCTCCTTCATTCTTTCTCCATAAGGTTAAGTTTTTAGTCCACTGATTATCCTCATTACATTTTCTGAAGCTTTTCCAGATTATCTAAATCCTTTTTAAAATGTGGTGTTCAGAACAGGAGTTTAGTTCTCAATACAGGATCATCATAGCCAAATAAAAAGGAACAACTTGTTATTTGGAAACAATGCTTCTGTCAACATAAAATGATGTTGCCTATTTCTTTTTCCCAACCATCTTACTGATTATATTCTGTATGCAATCAGCTATTCCAACACTTTTTCACCAATACAGTTATCTCCAGCCTATATTGTACATTTGTTTCCTGAGGGAAAAACTTTGTAAGCTCACTATTAAATTACATTCTATTACTTTCATTGCATTTCACTGAGATCATTTTGAATTTCACTGATGCCTTCTAGGGTATTATTTGCTTTCCCATCCACCATCTAGGTCAGTGATGGAGAACCTTTTAGAGACCGAGTGCCCACACTGCAACCCAAAACCCACTTATGTTTCGTTGGGTGCTGGATGGGCGTGGCCGTTTGGGTGGGTGTGGCCCATTGGGTGGGCATGGCCCATTGGGTAGGTGTGGCTGCCGTAGTAACGGCAGACTGGCTGGGACTAAAAAGTTCAATCAATCAATTCCAACTTTGTGAGAACTTTTTTTTTCCCCGCGAGAAGTTGAAATTGATTGATTGATTGAACCTTTTTTTGCACATGGCAGCGGAGACCTAAAGCGAAAAGGTTTTATAAAACCCAGCTGAAGGCCTAGGCCTAGGACTAGGGTGACGGCACGCGTGCTCACAGAGAGGGCTCTGTGTGCCACCTGTGGCACCTGTGCCATAGGTTCACCACCACGGATCTAGGTCATCTCTACCTTGTTAAGCTTTCCCACCATCTCTCTATCGAAATCATAAATAACAAGAGACTATTCAGTATTTCTCAACCTAGAGCATATATGCTTTTTATAGGCTATTCCCTTTGTACATAATGTGGCTAATTCACAAGTCACTCTGAACAATTTCCTTGCCTTTTTGATGCCATTGCTAGTTTTAAGCAAGATGCTTGAAAATCTACCAATGAAGGTAGAATTCATATATAGCAATGGAAACCTGCAGGATTTATTTATGAGGTTATAGTTGATTTTATCTCCTGTTCAGTTATCTAAAACCTCCCAAGGCTAAAATAGGTATGTTCACAGGGATATTAAAAAAAAGATTAAGAGGCAGCCGAATCATGCAATCAAAGCCTTGCTCTTTGTTTACATGTACCACACACGATGCACATGAAAAAGAGGCAGAGCTTTATGTCATTTGTGCAGCCACCATTCTAACTTTTTTGAACTCTGTCATGGACAATTCTGCTGCCAGATGAAAGGAAGAAAGTCCAAGCATTCTTGTTTGAACATGGGGTGTTGAAGGGAAAGTAGTGAAGCTATATTTTCCCCGTTCCCCATCTCTTCGTCCCCTTTCCATACCGTCATGTCCTTATCACCACCAGCTATCCAGAAAACCTGGGACCAATGACTCTAAAATTCTTCCATTATCCTTGTGGAGGCCACAGTGAAGTCTTAAGAACACACTAGTGGCTCATGGCTCACAGATCATTCAGCAATGATGTACGTGATCAACATTTGAGTTCTTTGCTCTGCACTAGTGAGTGATATGGAGGAAGACTCCACTAAACCTAAATGCATGAATTATATATCAGATAGATCTGCACTGATAAGAAATGTTTCTTACCTCAGCTTCTTGCAAGGTCAATTTATGATCAAAATACGCGTAACAGTTACCCTGATTTTGCAGCCACTCTCTGGCACAGGTGTCAGCTTCAGCTGCACAGAGACACAAGGATAGACAAAACAGGCATTTAATGAGTATTTTTATTGCCTTCTCTTAAAGAAAGAAAATTTTATTTGACCATATGGATAGTGTGGAAATGTGTAGAGACCACTATTATTCAGCCAGCTTGTTTGCTGTGAATACAAAGTTGACTTGGCTTCAGAGACTCACCTTCCAAGAAAGGATTGGCAATCAGGAGTGCAATGAAACAAAGGCTGAAGTAGGTAAATAGACCCATATTTTGGTTAACCTGCAAGGCAGACACACCAGTAAGTTCAAGAACTACGTTCCTCTAATATCATGTTGCAAAAAGTGAGGTGAACTCTGAGCTACATTTAGATAAGGAAAAAGTCACAGAACTTTGTTTTCTCCTGTTACCAATTTGCAAACTACTTAGGGTTTGCTGCAAAGGTAAGTTGACATATTGTATTAGGAGAAAACAGTTATAAAATTCCCACCCAGAAAATGTGACTTTCCTGGTCATTGATCATAATAATAATTTTTAAAGGATTTCATTACTATGTGATCCATGTATTAGGTGCCTACTGAAATTAGGTGAATAGGCAAGCCCATAGTTTCATATTTGTTATCAAAAAAGTTATCATATGCACTCTCACTGCAGCAAATTTATGAATTTCTGCCTCTGTGGGAATTCTTGTTAATTCTAATCCAACCTCGCTGATCTCAAATGCTAAGCAGGACTAGAATGAGTTAGGACTTGTATGAGAGACCATTGGGGGAAACCGAGGGATGTAAACTAGTTTGAAAATCAGGATAAAAGAAAAAAAATCTTCCTCCCCAAAATTAATCGTAACTTCTTCCAAGCGGTTACAAAGATTTAAAAAAGGTAAAGGTTCCCCCGCACATGCGTGCTAGTCGTTTCCAACTCTAGGGGCCGGTGCTCATCTCCGTTTCAAAGCCGAAGAGTCAGTGCTTGTCCGAGGATGTCTCCGTGGTCATGTGGCCGGCATGACTAGACGCCAAAGGCGCACGGAACGCTGTTACCTTCCCACCGTAGTGGTCCCTATTTTTCTACTTGCATTTTTTTTACGTGCTTGTGAACTGCTAGGTTGGCAGAAGCTGGGACGAATAACAGGCGCTCACTCTGTTACGCGGCACACGGGATTCAACCCGCCAAACTGCCAACCTTCTGATCGACAAGCTTAGCATCCTAACCCACTGAGCCACCGCATCCCTACACGAAGATTACATACACTTATTTAATCCTGTATTCATTTAGGGGAGTCTTCACTTCCTCACTCAGATTTCCTGCTCTGCTCTTCCTAAGGTTGTGTCAGGGGTCTTCACCACCCTCAAAGGCCTGCAGAAGCCCTCTTAACAAAAGCCGTATAGATCAACTCTTCAGCCATTCACCTTGTGATCGTCTTCTCCTGGATAGATGGAAGGGATGGACAGCTAAACTGGATCCCTCTCACATGCTCCCTTGCTTTCTGAGAGGCTGTTATATAAACCCCAGGTAGACATGGTGTAACACCAACATGACCTCTGTCTTTCCAGGAAATGCTAGCGTCCTCTTTCATCAGTTTTGCATATTCAAGGTTAAGATGAAAAGGGTAGAAATCAATCCATTGTACTGCCTGGGGACAAAAAGGGCAGTTTTCAACCCTTGCCTACAACAGGGAAAGAATTATTGCAGAAAACATAACCTTTAAAAATGTCCCAGTTAGAAGGAATTAACAGTAATCGTAAGAACACTTTCATACTGTAAGTGTGTTTCCCTCACTTTACATTCCAGATAGCAGTTTGATTGCTAATTCATTTTTTTAAAAATTGCACTTTTTAAAGTGCATTTTAATAGTGAAAGTTAGCACATTGACCAGTACAGTTTCCTTGCTACATTGTTTCTTTAAGTAATTTTATTTTAATTTTGTGGTAATTATTTTGTGTGTAATTTTTCTAGTTTAATTTGTGTTAACTGATCCTTGTTTAGTGATATTTCTGACATGATTTATATAAAGTTTGATGAGGGGGGGTTACTGTACTTTGTCTCAAAGCTTATTATCCACAAGGCAACTAATTTCAGCTCAGAAATGAATAAATAACCCACTTTTCCCATTAACCTAATTCATTTTAGCTTTATTCTCTGTGGTTTCCAATTTTAGTTAGAGTTTTGTATTTATTGTTGACTATTCTCAGAAATCTGTTTCTAAATTTCTAATAAAATTTAGAAGTCTATCAATGAAAATATTACAGTCAATGGCATTTCTAAGTATGCCATTTATCCAAAAAGTAGAGGTTGAACCCAAGTTAAAGCCCTGATTGTCCTAAATGGAAATCTAAACTTACTTAAAATATTGCAAAATAAAATAATCCAAATAATCTCAATGATGTTTTTTCATGAGGCAACTGGACTTTCTTGTTTTTCTTTGAAGACATTTCACTTCTCATCCAAGAAGCTGCTTTAACTCTGACTAGATAGTGAGGAATGGAAGGATTTATACTCCTTGCGGACAGCTGGTCATTTGCATCCTTTTAGAGAGTCATTGAGGCCACCTGAAGGTTTATCTGTGTCATCAGGGTCACTTGAGTAGTGCAAATGTGTGTGGAGCCTTCTTTGAATTTTTGAAAGGACTGTGTTGTAGATTGGAGATGGATGTTGTCCTATCCCTTCCCCTCTGTTGAGCAAGGGCTGTTCAGTTTTGACATGGTGGCCTCTTTGAAATAAATGACATCGTCTATCTCCAGTCTACAATACAGTCATTTCAACAGTTCCAAGAAGGCTCCACACACATTTGCACTACTCAGGTGACCCTGAGAACACAGATAACCCTCCAGGTGGCCTCAATGACTCTAAAAGAATGCAAATGACCAGGTGTCTGCAAGGAGTACAAATCCTTCCATTCTCCACCATCTAGTCAAAGCTGAAGAAGCTTCTTGGATGAGAAGTGAAATGGCTTCAAAGAAAAACAAGAAAGTCCAGTTGCCTTGTGAAAAGGCACCTTTGGGACAACTGACCTGGATGACTGAGAATCTCCATAGACATTTAACCCAAATAATGTTGATAAATGGATTTGCAGTGACAATAACTTTTATAGTATATTATAAGTAGACCTTGACCCAACACATAACAACTGTTCAAAGTTATGATGGACCTCCCCAGGACTACTGAGAACTCAGATTCAAAGTTATGATCGCTGGCAGATGCCTGTCTGCATAGTCACATGATCAAATTTGGAAGCTCAGCAAAAGGCCTGCATTTACATCTGTTTGTAATGTCCTGCAGTCATGTGACCATTGTTTGCATTTTCTTTTGCCAGAAACGCATTTATTTCTGTTTTCCAGCAAAATGTACCCATTGTGGACAATGAATTCTCTTAACCCAGTGGTGGGTTTCAGCCAGTTCACAGAACCGGTAGCTAATGTTTTGTTGCCCAGGTCCAGAATGGACTTCCAGAAGTGGCACCCACACAGAGAACTGGTTGTTCACATATTTGAATCCCACCACTGCTTAACGACTGTGGTGATTCACTTAACGACCACTACAAAAGAATCATAAAATCAGGTACAGTCACATGATGACCCCTTAATGACTAAATTACTTATGACTAATTCTGGGATTAATTATAGTTGTAGGTCAAGGACTATATGTATAGCCCATGGCCCACCATCTCACAGAGACCACATCTGGAAAGATTGGGGGGGGGTATTAAGCATCTCCTTCCTTGATCTTCAAGCAGTGAGGGTGGAAAATTGGTAATGCTTAAAAAAAACAGAATGTTAAAATGATGGTGGAAAGATCTCCACAGGTTTTAGCAGCTTTATCATTCCTGATCCTTTTTATTTTTATTTTTTACTGAAAGAAATGTTAATTGTGGCATGGAGGGCAAATGCATGAATCAAGTATAGCTCTGGGGAATGACTTGTACAAGCTTCATTAAGAGTACTTTTAGTTTTTTACTCCAGGCTATAAACGTCACATAAAGGAGCACCAATTTTGCAAGAGTAAAAGTCAAAACAATTAGGGCAGTCCCAACCCCCCAAAAAACCTGGAAAGGCATGTGAGAGTTTTTCCTCCTTGAAATGAGATCTGAAGCTGCCGTTGCAAAGAATGGGAAGGCACCTATTTGAATGTCACACTCTGATGACATTTTGACAACGGTCTGCTGCTCCGGGGAAGCCTATAATGGATTTCAAAACATTTTTCTTCCTGGACAAATGATTGAGACAGACTGGTTGTGCTTAAGCAGAAGAGCCACGTCAAATATCAGCTGGTTGGTACATTAGTGTGCAAGAGGATGCAACACAAAGGTTGCAATGTGGAGCATTGTTTCTTCTTCTTCAGAAAGTATTCAAAACTATATCTATCTATCACCATCTATCTCCATCTATCCATCTATCTTTCTTCATCCATCAACCTATAACTATCTATCTATCTGTCTATCTATCTATCATCTATCTATCTATCTATCTATCTATCTATCTATCTATCTATCTATCTATCTATCTATCCATCTATCCATTGATTATCAATTATTTACTCAATATTTATTTATTTATTTATTTATTTATTTATTTATTTATTTATTTATTAGTTGAATTTATATACCGCCCTATTCCCGAAGGACTCAGGGCGGTTCACAGGACAAGTTAAAAACAATACAAAAGAGAGAATAAAATTAAATTAAATTAATACGAGCCCACAATTAAAATAACATTAAAAATTAAAATTTAAAATTAATTTAATTTAATTAATATAATTTAATATAATATATTGATCATTAAGATAAGTAATATATTTCTAAGGTGCATATTCACTTCATAGCCATTAGCCCCGTCAATTAATACATATCCCAAACCCAAGCTTAATTGAAACTGGCCTAATTTGTCTATTTGTAACTTAAACTGATAAATTGTTAATGTCATTTGTTAAAAGAATATTTTTTTAAAAAAAGGAAATGAAAGAAAGACACCTGAACAACAGATCTTCTAAATCTATATCAAGCACAAGTTAGTTTCAGAACTGTGAATGTCTTGTCCCTGAAAATAAGACTGGGTCTCATATTAATTTTTGCTCCAAAAGACGCATTAAGGCTTATTTTCCAGTTAGGTCTCATTTTCAAGGAAATACGGTACTAAATGCATTCATCTGGCTGACGATCTTAACTGGGGCTTATTTTGGGGGGGTGGGACTTATATTACAAGCATCCTGAAAAATCATGCTAGGGCTTATTTTTCGGTTGGGTCTTATTTTTGGGAAAACATGGTAGAATCATAGAGCTGGAAGGGACCATGGAGGTCTTCTAGTCCAACCACCTGCCCAAGGCAGGAATCCTTATACCATCTTTTCTTGAAAACTCCTGTTTCCTTTATGAAAATAAGTTTAATTGGAATGGAAAAGCAACTGTTTGGAATTTAAATTAGATTAATGAAATGGGGAAGTGTTTGGATATTTGCTAGTAATGTTACTTCCTTTCAATTAAGATGCAGAGTCGAAGACCTGTTTTTTTTTAATCAATCTTTCCCCACAGAAATCTCAGGCAACATAATGCTTTTTCAGCTGTGCAGATGCTGCGGGGGATGACCTTCTTTCTACCCCTTTCACCCAACCCTCTGCAAAATCTGAAGATATTGAACCAGGATATCCTTAAGTTCTTCACTCACCATGGTACTGTGTCATGTTTGTAATTTTCATAAGAGCAAGTGATGCCATTAAGAGAAGCTTCCAGCCAGGAGGAGAGCTTCATTGGGTGAACAGCTGAAGAGATGGTTTGTAACATTGAACAAGATGGTACCCGAAGGCCATAGGAAAGGTTTCCAACTTATATGAGACAAAACAGTGGGTTCAGGAAGTACTTCTCCCAAAAGAGCCAGTGACAACTTTTTTAACTTCAAAGGCAAGCAATTGATGCTGGTTTTAGCCATGTTCACTCCTTTTTTTAGAAAATGTAACTTGGAAGACAATCCCATCCCACTTCCATGAACAGGTAATATTTGGAAATGGGGGGAAGCCTTTATTTCCCTGGTGTCTTCCACCTTTAACTGATATTTTTTCCCCAATATGTCAGATGAGAAAAATGATACAAAGAGTTGCAGATGGAAAACCACAGTTAGAATTTAAATGCCCTGGGGCAGGGGGGAAGGAAAGATATTTGGAGATTTAAATGCTCAACTTAAAACATTACATTCAAGCAAGGGACAATATTGAATATACATATCATTTGTTGAACAGCAAAAATACAAATAAAGCCCATAAACTATATGGTTTTAAGTAAGGTTATCTAATTAACAGATAATATGCTTTACCTGAACTGCAGCTCTGAGGAACATTTGCATTAGGGACATGTCTGGATTTTTTAAAATGTGTTTCTAATACTATGCTTCAAATGATCATCACCATCCTGCCTGAGAACCATCTTTGGTAAAGGTAAAGGTAAAGGTTCCCCCACACATGCGTGTTAGTCGTTTCCGACTCTAGGGGCCGTTTCAAAGCCAAAGAGCCAGCGCTTGTCCGAGGACGTCTCCGTGGTCATGTGGCCGGCATAACTAGACACCAAAGGCGCACGGAACACTGTTACCTTCCCACCACAGTGGTCCCTATTTTTCTACTTGCATTTTTACGTGCTTTCGAACTGCTAGGTTGGCAGAAGCTAGGACGAGTAACAGGCACTCACTCTGTTATGCGGCACTCAGGATTCGACCCGCCAAACTGCCGACCTTCTGATCGACAAGCTACTTACCCAAAATAGTCTAATCAGAAAATACTAGTAATCAAACCTATAATTGTAGAGATTATGACCCATTCATGTTGATCCTTCTCTGGGATTTGGCTAATCTCCTTCTTGGCCAGCTAAGCGAGTGTAGCTATTGGTATCTGAAATAAACTGCAAAGAGCTAGTTTGGTCTAGACTAGAGGTTAAGGCACAAGGCTAGAAGATTAGCAGACTACGATTTCTGATTTTGCTTTAGGCATGGAAGCCGGCTGGGTGACTTTAGGTCAATCACTTTCTATCAGCCCATAACATCATAGGCAACAAGGCAATCAATCAACTAATGGATCATCATTCAGTTGATCCAAAAAAATAAAATCCTTCACTTTCAGAAATGTGTGTGTGTGAGAGAGAGAGAGAGACAGAGAGACAGAGAGACAGAGAGACAGAGAAGAGAGTGAGAGAGAAAGAGAAAGAGAAAGAGAAAGAGAAAGGGAAAGAGAGGAAAGAGAGACTAGATAGAGACAGAGAGATAGAGAGAAATTAGAGATTAGAGAAAGAGAGAGAATAAGATAGATAGATAGATAGATAGATAGATAGATAGATAGATAGATAGATAGATAGATGATAGATAGATAGATAGATAGATAGATAGATAGATAGATAGATAGATAGATAGATAGATAGATAGATAGATAGATAGATAAAAGTGTCCTTGGTGTTCTCTGAGCTTGGTTGTTTTCTTGCATATGTTTCATTACCCAAAGTAGGTAACATCATCAATGCTGATGAACTGCTACGAGTATTCTTGTAGAGAAAGAGAGGGAGAAAGATAATACATTTCATTTGTCACGCACGCACTGTATTTTTCACTTCCCAAGAGGTTTGCCTTGCTTCCCCACTTCTCCATTCTGAGTTAAATTTCCATTGCCTGGATTCATATTTTCGTCTTGAGCCACAATTATTTACTTGGAGACCAAATCAGGGTATGATCAACACTCCAAAACATTGGGAAGATGAAAGCGGTGGACCTGGCTGGTCCAAAAATTTGCTCTACCATGCTCTACCATAAGTTAAAGGAAAAAGCAAGTTGATGTATCTACTACCTTTTCAAATCTCTTGGGCTTGTGGACTTGACCCATTGCTTTGATTGAACCAATATTCTTCTTTTGATTTTCATTTACTAATTATGCAAATTCTTCTTTCTCTCCCTCCCTTCCCCCTTCCCCTCTCCCTTTTTTTATTTTTTCACAGACCAGAAGTAAAAATAGACTGACTCCACCCACAAGAGATCTCCACCTACAAGTCTTACAAGAGTCACTAGCCTACAGCTATGGCAAGAATAAACCCTGTATGTATGGCATCACGGTGAAGACAGAGGAAGGATAACCACAGTTTAGGGAAGCCACACAGTACAATGTCCTAGGATCATGTGATCACCTTCTGCAACTTTCTAACAAGCAAAGTCAACGGGGAAGCCAGATTCACTTAACAACCGGATTACTAAATTAACAACTGCAGTGATTCACTTAACAACTGTGGCAAGAAAGGTGATAAAATGGGGCCAAACCCACTTAATAACTGTCTAATTTATCAACATAATTTTTTGCTCAATTGTGGTCGTAGGTTGAGGACTACCTGTACATTCCTTAACAGATCTAATTACCTCCCTTAAAATAAATATTTGTTAACATTCTATGCTTAGCTATGCTAAGCCCATACTCTGTATGCCAGTCAGCAATATTGTGGGCAATTGTCTTTTTGAATTAGACTTGCTGCTATTTAATGACTCACTATCCTTTTAGCACTCAACATATGCTCAGGAGCACATGCTGTCACAAGACTTCCTGTTGCTAAAGACTTAGTTATGTCTTCTGTTGTTCATCCTCAAGAGTATATTTTCCATTATGATCTTTACTAGAAAGATTTGGAACTGCTGCTAACTTAACAATCGATCAACCAGGAGAAACTATCTACCTCCATATAAATGCAGTTGATTGATTGATTGATTGATTGATTGATTGATTGACTTATTGCATGACATCAAGCAATATTGGCTCTTAGTAACCACAAAAGATGGATTTTTTTCCATGATGATTTGTCCCTAACTCGGTTATATAGGACTTTTTTTGAAAAAAATAGACAATAATAAGAGCAGTACAAGTTTTAAAAAAGAGCAAAAAAAACACAATATTAAATAGATAAAGAAAGCATCCAATCTTGACAGCAATTAAAAATAAATTTATCGTCTATTTTCCTTAAGGTTACATCTTTTCCTTCTTCCCCTCTTTTATCTTTTCTTATAATCAGATCCACTTCAGTTTTTTTTTCCCATTTTCAGCAAAAAGTCCATAAAGGGTTTCCAGTAACTAATAATTGTAATTGGACTTACTGTCTTCTCCCGAATCAAACAAGCCATCTCTAAAAAATTCTGTCATCTTCACCAACTATTCCTCCGTTGTGCGTACTGGTAGTCCTTGGGCTTACAACCATTTGTTTAACAACCATTCAGAGTTAGGACAGTGCTGAAAAAAGTGACTTATGACTGTTGCAGATCCCTGCCGTCACGTGCTCAAAATTCAGACACCTGGCAATTCGGTTGTATTTACAATGGTTGCAGTGCCCCAGGGTCACTTGATCACCATTTACAACCTTCGCAGGGGATGTCCAACAAGAACAGTGGAAGGAGGAAGCTGGGTTCACTAAATGACTGCATGATTTGCTTAATTACCTGAGTCTCCCCAAGATGGCGTCCTGACTCAATAGGGATTTTTTTTTCTCCTGCTGACAAACAGCTGGTTTCGCTGCCAAAGCAGACTCTTTGGTAGTATGCTTCTCGGATTTCCTGCCTGAGCAGTGGGTTGGACTAGAACAGGGCTTTTCAACCTTTTCAAAGATTGTAACACTTTTAGGACATGAGAATATTTGAGTACCACTAGTACTTGTTGTTGTTAGTTGCGAAGTCATATCCGACCCATCGCAACCCCTTAGACAACGTTCTTCCAGGCCTTCCTGTCCTCTACCATCTTCTGGAGTCCATTTGAGCTCACGCCTACTGCTTCAGTGACTCCATCCAGCCACCTCATTCTCTGTCGTCCCCTTCTTCTCTTGCCCTCAACCTTTCCCAGCAGTAGGCTCTTCTCCAGTGAGTCCTTCCTTCTCATTAGGTGGCCAAAGTATTTGAGTTTCAGCTTCAGGATCTGGCCTTCTAAAGAGCAGTCAGGGTTGATCTCCTCTAGGACTGACCGGTTTGATCACCTTGCAGTCCGAGGGACTCGCAGGAGTCTTCTCCAGCACCACAGTTCAAAGGCCTCCATTCTCTGGCGCTCAGCCTTTCTTATGGTCCAACTTTCACAGCCATACATTGCAACTGGGAAAACCACCAGTGCTTAGCAAGGTGTCAAAAACTTGATGACTAAAAGTAAAGGGGGGGGGATTTTGGGTTTTATTTATTAGATTCATTTGTTGTTATAGAAATAGCTAGTTTATAATATTATGCAAAAGTAAAAAGTTGAGGTTGAATGCTAATGCTTCCTTCTACTTCAACAGAGGAAGTCTGTTCTTTTTCCCTTCTTTCCCTCTTTTTTCCTTTCTTTCCTCCCCATTGTGTCCTACTATTTGCTTTTGTATTTTTGTATTTTATTCTATAATGTAATAAAATATTACAAACTGTAGAAAAAAAGGCAAAAAAGTACCAGTTTTAATTTTTTCGGTGGCTGTTCCTTTGCTGAATCACTTTCCCTTTGCACTGACAAATGTATGATGAATTTATCCATGCTTATTAATATCCACCACTACCAGCTATCTCAGGGGCTTCTTCAAACTTGGCACTTTTAAGACTTGTGGACTTTAACTCCCAGAATTCCTCACCTATCATGGCTGGTTGAGGAATTCTGGGAGTTGAAATCCACAGGTCTTAAAGTTGCTAAGTTTGTAGACCCTTGAGCTAGCCAGTTCTTCCTCTTTCCCTCTCCTCTTCTTCCTCCCTGCCTTCAGAGCTCTCCTTCCACAGTGTAGTAAGAATGCACACACACACACACCAATCCCTTCCCTGTACCCTTAAAGACACAGGAATCAAGTACCAAGCAAGAAAGGCTCACAAAAGCCTCCCAGAATAAACAAACACATGAACTCTGGTGTTTTTATTTTCTTTAAGCTGCCTCAGGCATATCACATGTCACAATGTTGCAATGTGAGACTGAAAGGCTCCAGCAATTGCGAAAAGCTTTAGCCTTCAATTAAGCCTGTTTACCTTCAAAGAAAACTTTCTAAAAGCCATAGACAGACTCAAGATAATGGGGTAAAACTAATTACATTTGTTTAAAAGGATTAAACCTACAGAAGGCAACAGTTTGGACTCATTGCTAGCCTTTCAGAAAGAGACTAAAATATTCCAATAACCAAAGCACACAAACCGAACCTCTGAATTACAAAACGCTGTAAAACTGCACAAAAATCCTTATGGTAACCCAATTAAGCTGCCAACTGATCCAGAACTAAATAAACCCACCTCCTTTCCCACATGCTTGTCTCCCAGCTTTTCATTTCATCAGCGCTGATTGCATTCTCCTGGCTGGAGAAAATGAACCAGGGGAGCTTTTCTTCCAGCAACAGCTGCTTCTTCTTCCCTGTCTCTTTTTCCTCCCTGCCTGCTGAGTTCTCCTTCCACAGCTTCTTCTCCGTCCCCTTCTCTTTCTTTGTTGTCTTTTTTTTCCCTTTTCCCACCAAAACCACCTACTTTTATAGCTGCTCCTCTCCTCTCCCCCCACCCTTTTTTTCTTCAGTTCACCTCCAGCTCCTCACTGCTTCCAAAAGCGCCAATCACTGGAGCCAATCAGCTGGAGCCCTGCCGGCTCCTGGGGCTTCTGGCGAGCCCCGACAGTCCTGCAGCTGCAGTTGCCTCTCCCTCAGGCTTGGGTCACTTCGGCTCATTCCCCTCCCTGCTACACTTCTCTAGGATGGTCGCATACCACCTGCCACGTGCCAAAGTACCAAAGTACCTTTCAACTCTATTATTCTATTCCATTCTAACCCAACCCAAATGAATTCTTACTCACACCTGAATATGGCTTGACTTGTGGTCCAGCTACCCTCATCCCTTCCACATTTCTGACAGAGGGAGGAGTCCCGCCTTTCCAATTCCACTTGGCATTGTTGATATGAGCTTTTCTGGATTTCACTTCTCCACATCAGCCACATTGGACAGGTAGCAACTACTCTGGCAACTTTACATCACATTTTTTCTAAGCATGTAAATTCTGTTGACAGTCTGATAAAGTTAAATTGGCAGGCAGGGTCTCCCCAAAGCAAGGCTTATTAAAATACGCTAACGGCATAGAATAAATACGTCATTTCAAATATGTTATTTGAATGGGCGCTACTAGGAATGACTCAAGACGACCCTTGGATGACTGTGGACCTATTTGAGAAGACAACCTAGAAGGTAGTAATTCTCAATGGGAGCGATTGGAGGGTTGAGTCTCCATCTTTTCTTTCCTGCTGTCTGCTGTTTTAAGAATGCCTGAGTTTTAACAACCAGTGCAGGGGGGGGGGGGGAAGGCGTGATGTTGGATGTGACTCACTTAATGACTGCATTGCTTAGAGGTGGAAGTTCTGGTGCCTATTGTGATTGTAAGCCAAGTACTACTTGTATTTCAGAATCTTTCCATCTTTGTGATACAATAATCCCACTGTAGATCCTTCACACTTTCCAATGGTGCCACTGTAAATGACTCCACCTCCCTTTCTGCTGGTCTTCCTGTACTCTTTCCTCCCACGTTTCTCGGCTTTAGGGACTCCTCCGGAGAGCTGGGTCTTTGCATAATGTGTCCAAAGTATTTGAGCTTGGCCCTTGTGTCCTGAGTTGTTTTAGGTTCTACTTGTTTCTTTCCTTGGCTGATATAAATGCATAATAAAAACCTTCAATAAAGGGCATCTATGAATTACTTATGGGACGCGGTGGCTCAGTGGGTTAGGATGCTGAGCTTGTCGATCGGAAGGTCGGCAGTTTGGTGGGTCGAATCCCGAGTGGCGCGTAACAGAGTGAGCGCCTGTTGCTCATCCCAGCTTCTGCCAACCTAGCAGTTCGAAAGCACGTAAAAAATGCAAGTAGAAAAATAGGGACCACTACGGTGGGAAGGTAACAGTGTTCCGTGTGCCTTTGGCATCTAGTCATGCCGGCCACATGACCATGGAGACGTCCTCGGACAAGCGCTGGCTCTTCGGCTTTGAAACGGAGATGAGCACCGGCCCCTAGAGTTGGAAACGACTAGCACGCATGTGCGGAGGAAACTTTACGTTTACCTTTATGAATTACTTGCATGTTAGGCAAAGGTATGAGGTTGGGTTTGCTTATTCAGTAGCAACGCTTGATTGTTGATAGTGTGTTTAAGATTTCACTAAAACAACATAGCACAGGGAGGAATCTCATCTAACACCAACATAGATGTAAATGTCAGCTCTTCTTCAAAATGAGAATGTTGGTCCTCTGTTATTAAGGCTATTTCTTACAGCAACCATTTGGATTACAGCAACTGCAGAGGCATATTGGAAGGGAGAAAAAAAAATCTGTCACTCCTTTCTGCCATCACCCACAACGGAACAGAATGGAATTCACCAGCTGTCATTTAACAACAACAACAAAAAAGCTTCTAGTCCTCATGCTGACACAGATGCTTGGCAATGTGTGAAAGCCTCCAGCAATTTCTGGAAGCTCTTTGCCACTGCATGGAAGCACTTCTGGTATTTCCTGTTGTTTTCTTCCCGGCTGGTAACAACCATCCCTTGATCTCCCTCTGGACGCTTGGCTTCCTTAATTGACATACAGAGACGGTGCCAGGTGAGACAGGAGCATTTTAAAACAAGGTGGGTTATGAGATTTCTCTAGATCGTTTAGAAGTGTAAATTGGTGGTGCTACCATCCTTTTGCAACAGGGATGAATAAGAGATGGTACTAGGCCTTTAGAAAAAAAGAGGATCAACATCCTTTCTCCAATTCATCTTTTTCCAAAGAACCTAAATTGTATCAGCTTTTTAAACAAATAAACTTCTAGGGGTTTTCCCTGCTTAACAATGGAGATATAGAGATAGATGATCGATGGATAATGATAGATAGATAGATAGATAGATAGATAGATAGATAGATAGATAGATAGACAGACAGACAGACAGACAGATAGATAATAGATATGGATGAGAGAGAATGATAGATAAATACATAGAGATGATAGATAGATAGATAGATAGATAGATAGATAGATAGATAGATAGATAGATAGATAGATGATAGATAGGTAGTGTTATATACTGGGCTTGTGGTGATACACCACGTGCGTTACTGGAGCATCTAATGGCTCTCCAGTATTCCAGACTTGCTATCTCCTCTCCTGCAATTGGCTAGCCCCAGACGGCTTGAGTGGGTTCAAATCTATTGGCTGCCGCCTAGGGGCTAGACTATATATTGTGGGTGGTTGCAGTTAAGTTCCAGTACAGTTCCAGCAAGAATGAAAGTATGAGTTATCCTGTACTCAGCCTCGTGTCATCATTCCTGCTCCCAAGAGCCCACGACTTAACAGATAGGTAGGTAGGTAGGTAGATAGATAGATAGATAGATAGATAGATAGATAGATAGATAGATAGATAGATAGAGATGAGAGAGAATGATAAATACCATATATACTTGAGTATAAGCCGAATTTTTCAGCCCACTTTTTGGGCTGAAAAAATCCACTTCGGCTTATACTCCAGTGAACAAAAAAAAAGAACTTACCGAGGACTTGCGCGCGGCCGAGGCTTCGGTGCTTCCGGGATCGCGCGCACCTCTCCCAAGCCGCCGCCGTCCGGAGACCTGCCGAAGTTTGGGGAGGTTTGGGGAGGTGCGCGCGCACCTCCCCAAACCTCCCCAAACGTTGGCAGGTCTCCGGACATCCGCGCCCTGCCTGCCTGCTTCTTTCCGCTGCCTGGCTGCCCTACGATGTAACCCGCTTCATGATAGAGTGCGACACCTGCAAGGACTGGTTTCATGGCAGGTAACACAAAGCGGTCATTCTCGCCTTTCCCTCCCCCCCTTGCCCGCCCGCTCGCTTTTTTTTTCCTCTCAAGCATCACTGGACTGGGCCAGGGAAATCAGAGAGAAGCTGGGCGTGCAGCGTCACGGCGACGGCTGGAAGCCTCGCCCAGCTAGAGACAGAGAGGAAGGAGGGAGGGAGGGAGGGAGGGAGGGAGGGAGGGTGCGCGCAGGCAGAGAGGGTTTGGTCAGGGTGGCGGCGGCGGCGGCGGCGGACACGGGGAGCTGAGGCGCCGTCCGGTAGGTAGAGGCCGTTATGGGAAGGAGGCGGGAGAAGGGATGTGTGGGGGAAGTACGGGGGCCGTGTAAACGGAGTACGTGCGGCGCCGCGCGGGTCTGATAGAACTGGGCCGGCAACGGGTGCTTGTGAAGCGGCTGAGGGCTGGCTAGGAAGGGGGCGGCGGCGGCGGCGCTGGTGCTTTGCGGGTGGGACAAGGCTCTCGAGAGAGAACATGGTGGAGGCGGAACCGACCCCGCCACTCCCTGCAGGGGAGAGAAGCCGGGCAAGCGCTGCTCCAGTCCTCGCTCTTCTTCCCTCTCCCGATTTTGCCTTCCTCTCCAAGATAAGTTCGAGCGGTAGGGGAAAGTTAGAGCCCCTTTCTGAGGCCGCCCCTTACTTGGGATTGTTGGGCGAGAAGGCGACGTGGGCACGGAGGAGGAAGTAAGTCGCGCTTTACTCGTCACTGCGGGGCGGGGAGAAAAAAAGTTCTTGCCAGCCGGACTTGGATGGCGGCAGCGGCATCAGCTGGGAGCCGCAGCCCCGCCTAGTCCGGCTGAGCTGAACCAGCTCAACACAAAGCGATCGGGCCTTTCCTCCCCCCCTTTCCCTCCCCCCTCCCGCTCTAGGGCAGAGATCCCCTTCCTATCGCTCGGGGCCTTTCGTCTCTTTGGCTCGCCAGGGCTGGAGCGGCGAGAGCGAGCGGCAGAGGAGAGATGGTGGGCTTTCCTTTCCTTTCCTTTCCTTTCCTTTCCTTTCCTTCCCTTTCCTTTCCGTTAGAGAGCTACCTTCGTGATTACAATGTGGAGTGGCCGACTGAGGCTGAAAGCACATTAGGTAGCACTTGAGACATGCAGGCAAATCCTGCTAAAGGGCTTTTCCCCCCCACTGGATCCGCGCTCCGCAAGCCTCTGCCGCCGGCTGGATCCGCGCTCCGCAAGCCTCTGCCGCCGGCGGAGGCTTGTGGAGCACGGATCCAGCCTCCGCCAGCGGCAGAGGCTTGCGGAGCGCGGATCCAGCCGCCGGCGACAGAGGCTCGATCCGCCGTTCTGCAAGCCTCCGCCGCCGGTTAATACCCTGTATTCAGCTCTGGGAAGTGGGGGGGAAGGGGGAGAGAGGGGGAGTTTGGGAGGAGGGGGAGGGGGAGCTCCACGGTGCAAAAATAAAGCCCTGCCGCTCTTCGCGTTGCTTGCCCGAATGGCTGTCACGGGACCGCACGGATCGCCTCGCTCCTACCGGCAGCTGATTCCTTCAAGTTTGGTCTCGAGCGATTTTGCATTTTCTCCAGTGCTGAAAGCCACTCAGCGGATCCCAGCCTCGGCTTATACTTGAGTCAAGAACTTTTTCCAGTTTTGGGGGGTAAAATTAGGGGTCTCGGCTTATACTCGAGTCGGCTTATACTCAAGTATATACGGTACATATAAAGATGATAGATAGATAGATAGATAGATAGATAGATAGATAGATAGATAGATAGATAGATAGATAGATAGATAGATTATCAATGTTGGAACATTTAAATGTAAGTGCAGATGGGAAAAAAGAACATATTTTCAGGAATAAATAAAGAAAACAGGTTTGTTCTTACCAGATGTTTAATCAGAGATATGAGAGTCAGGAGGTGCCTTCGCGTAAGGTACTAAATTTGGCTAGTGCTAACTTTGGCATAATGTGATTTCAGCCATTTGTTTATAGTATGGTGTGTGAACTTGAAGAGTTAATTCAAGATTGTATGAATACTGCCCATCTCTCTCTATTGTTACCCATGATTACAGTTGTTCCTTCTCTTCTCTTCTCTTCTCTTCTCTTCTCTTCTCTTCTCTTCTCTTCTCTCCTCTCCTCTCCTCTCCTCTCCTCTCCTCTTTTCTTTCTTTCTTTCTTTCTTTCTTTCTTTCTTTCTTTCTTTCTTTCTTTCTTTCTTTCTTTCTCCTTTTCACAAAACATAATTCTGGAACAGTGTACAATAGCCAGTTGAGAAAGAGTACATATATAAGAACAGACA